>NW_020799101.1:41799830-41996558 GCF_003259725.1 Athene cunicularia | reverse complement strand
CGGCATTTGCTGTCAGACCCCAAAGTGGGCTGATAAACCTGCCGTGAGCACGCAGGCTGGCGAGGAGACCTCGCAGAGCGGGGTTGGAGCGCGCCATGGCATGGAGCAGTCCTGCAGGAAAGCTGTGAGGTTCAAGGTTCGGGCTCTTGACGCGGCCGTCGGCTGGGTGCGTTGCAGAAGGAGGGTTTGGAGGTGGTGAATGAGCGCCTTCATCCCAAAAGAGCCATCCAGCTCCTGCCAGGGGAGCGCTCCGGGAGGGAGGGAGCCAGCATGCACAAACAGGCTGGTGGATGGCTCAAGGGAAGGTGGGAGAGCGCAAAAAAATTGTATCGGGTTTACCCGAGCGTTCGCATCCTCGGGAAGAGACAGATGCAGTTCAGCAGATGAGGGATAAACAGGTACAGGTGGATGCTGCGATAAGAAAACTCTGGGACTGGCTGGGGTTGGCATTACCTGGTAGTGATTAATTAACTCAAAACGTGTATGCTGAGTGCGGTAGGGAAAAACCAAAATCCCTGTTGAGAGCTCTGTGATGGTTTAAGTGTTGGTCAAAGTGGGCAGTTATCTTCTGGTGGCAAAGGGTCTCCTGGTCCCTCTGAAACGTGGAGGGGCTGGGCAGAGATAGGCGAGCAGGGGACGTGCCAGGAGTGGCTTTGAGCACTGGGGTCCTGTGCCTTATCGTGAGAAAAGTGCCCCAGGAGGTGATGCACGGGAGAGCAGAGCGGGTCCGGGTCTGAGGGCACGAAGCCCCTCCGCTCGGCGTACAGCGCGGGGCTCACCCGGGGAAGGAGGTGGGCGTGAGTCCCCGGCTGGCATTTGGAGCTGTGTAGGGAAGCTCTCGGGCTGCACGGCTGAAGAGGAGGCGAGGCTGAAGGCTCGCTCCTCTCCGTCAGGATCTCATGTTGGTGGGCCTTGCTGGGGGGCGAAGGCTTGGGGACAGAGACCAGCCCTGCTCACGCGCCTGTACCCAAAATCAGGTAGCGCCTGTGGTGAGGGGAAAGGGGGGCTGCTTGCTGCTCCTTTTCTCAGGGGTCTCCCTTCCCTTGGGGAGCGGTGGGGTGCAGCCTGCCTGCACCCCGGGTGGGTGGGCCACGGGTGTGCTCAGCGTCTGCCTGGCTTCACAGAGCCACCAGCATGACTAAGCCGCTGCGACCGAGTGGGATGCTTGTCGTTAAACCCCCCGTCAGGAGCCCATCTTCCCCGTCTCAGTGGCCACAACATGTTGTTTTACAAGATAAACTCTTTGCTCGGTGGGAGGATGCCGGGAAGCGGCAGGGCTGGTGCCAGTGGGTCCCTGGCTGAGAGTTGTTTTGCAACCTGACGACTTAATTTCCGTGCCTGGGTGGCGAGGTGGAGGGGAGTGGGGCCGCAGGAGCCAGGCTGGCTGGGCTGGGAGGCACCACGGGCTGCAGCTTCATCCCCCCACTCCGACCAGCCCTCCAGCAAGCTGCTCTGCCCGGGGCACGGCACCCAGGGGCGTTTCTCGATGGGCAGGGGACAGGTGAGCGGCTGCCGAAGTTGGTGCTGCAAACTCTGTGGGTGACTCTGCACACGTGGGTCTCCCTCCCGGGGGGACAAGGCACGTCCTGGGATGCGTCCCCCGGCACGCGTGCTGCAGTGATGCTCTCCAAGTGCTGCAGTCACACTTGTGTCAGGAGAGGGGGTTTGCTTTACAAGTCCTGGCGTGGGCTTTGCCTCGCGTGGGGTGTGCCTGTGTGCCCCTCAGTGCCGGCATGAGCGAGCCCAAGTATGCAGGCAGGCAGGCAGCCCTGCCTGGTCCCCGCGCTCATCCACCCGTCTTCCTGGCACCGAGACCCTGGCACCTCTCGGGCGTTTGCTGCTCACAGTTGTGTTTTCCAGCTGGTCCCAAAGTCCTGAGTCACTCTGCCGTTTCCATGGAAACAGCCTTGCTGGCGGGAATCGGTTTTGGGGGTAGAGGGTGCCGGTAGCTGGGCCAGCACCAGGCGGGCCCTGAGGAAGGGCTCAGGGGGAACAGGTGCTTCTCCAGCCCATCGTCCTGGCGCCGGGGCTTGTGCCAGGGCTGGAGCGGGCACCCGCGTTGCACAGACCCTCGCACCTCCCTTTTCCTTTCCTCCCCGCCATAGGGAAGCGCAGAGGGATTTCCCTGGCAGTGGCGAGGGAGCCGAGGATGAGCTCAGCCTGGCTGAGGGCACAACTTCTGGGGAGCTCTCGAGAGAGTGGGACAGCCTGGAAGGCAGCCAAAAGGAGCAGGGGGTTTTTTTTGAGTGCCCTGTGAGAGAGCCTGGGAAACAGCAATGACAGTACCAGTTACTGCAAGGTCTCCTGCCTAAAGCTGCTGTCACACCCGAGTTGCCCAAACACCTCTGGGGAATAGCAAGGGAACCTGCAAGGAAGGCTTGGGGCAGGAGGCAGGGCAGCCGTGTGCCTGGAGGTGCTGCGGGAGCCCCACGCAACTTGAGAGTGCCACAGTGCC
Source organism: Athene cunicularia (assembly GCF_003259725.1). Taxonomy (NCBI): domain Eukaryota; kingdom Metazoa; phylum Chordata; class Aves; order Strigiformes; family Strigidae; genus Athene; species Athene cunicularia. The sequence goes on along the minus strand of NW_020799101.1, from coordinate 41,994,103 downwards.
GTGAGGCACTGCCCCACATAACACCTGGCTGCTTTTGGAGGGGAGAAGACGTGCGAGTGGCACCGATCCTTGCAGCAGCCCCGCCGAGTCCAGCCTGCCTGACAGAGCCTGCCTGCTGCGTGGCTCTAAAAGCAGGTCATTCCCATCAAACCTGGGAAGACCATTCCTGAAATGGGAGTCCACAGCTCAGCATCTCCTCCCGGGCCTCTGCTGCGCTGCGGCTGGCCGGCCGTGCTCGCTGCTCCCAGTGCCAGTGACTCATGGATGCCATTCAGCTTAATTCATCACCTCCGATCTCCTCAGCACTCCTGGGCTGGCTTGCTGGCTTCTTGCCTGTTTGTCTTCCCCGGAGCGGTGCTGGGAGTCAGGGGAGGTGGTGGAGGAGGAGGAGGAGGAGGAAGGCAGGTGATTATGCACCCGTTGCTGTTTGCGGGTGTGCGGGGTGGGGGAGGCTGCGCTGCCTGCGCCCATCCTCTGCCTTCCTCTGGGCTCGAGGCTGCGGGAAGCGAGGCAGGGGAGAGGAGAGGCTCAGCACCTTCCTCTTCCCACAGACAATGCTCCCGTCCCTGTGTCAGGCACTGGCCAGCCCCCTGCAGCACTCGGAGAAGGTTGTTGGATGCTGCACATCCCTCGTGGACAGCCCGGTCCTGATGCGACTGCAGACAGCCGGACAGAGATGCGGGCATGGCTGTGGAGTGAAGGCTGTGAGCAGAAGGGGGTTAGGGTTGGGGAAGGGGCAGTGGTGACCCCGACACAGCACAAAAAGAGCCCACGTGCCTTCTCACGGGCCCCTTGCAGTGCCAGCAGCGCCGGGGGGCTGGAAGGTATGAGTGACTTACCCCCGCTCCATCTCACAGCTCCTGCTGCCTGGAGGGACCTACCAGACTCAGCTCCCACCCTCGGGCTGCATTCGCTCATCGTCTTTGGTGGAGCTGAGCTGGAGACAGAGCAGAGGGAGATTTCAGCTGGGAACACTTTATAATATGGAAACATTTGGGAGGCCAGCATTTCGGCTGACTCCCATGGTCACAGCATTCCTGCCGTCTAGGGCTGAGTAGCCGAAAGAGTACATGCTTCACACAGGACACACACACACACAGCCCCCCAAGGGCATGGCCCTCGCTCCAGCTGCTGCTCTGGGCTGCTGGCCCCCGTCCCGGTGCCTGAAGAGAAGCCAGTCAATTTAAGAAAGGGCAGGGATGGGAGAGCAGGCAGCTATCCTGCTGCACCTGTGTGTAGGAGATGTCCTACTCCAGCGTGGTGGCTGCAGCCACTGCTCGGCCAGCCTGCTCGGAGCCGCACGGAGCTGCGCACAGCCCCTCCTCGGCAGGTATGGCACACCAGCCTGGCCGTGTCCGACAGACGAGCAAGCGGGAGCATAAGTGGCAGCGATCCTCAGCCGTGCCGCCAGCTCCCGGGTGCCACGTGCTTGTGCTGTCCCAGGAGCCCCCTGAGAGCCCCCAGCTGCCTCTCGAGCCCAGGACTGGGCTGAGTGGTTCCCGCAGCCCCTCGGGGACAGGCAGTGATGGGAGGAGGTGGGAGAGCTGGCCGGGGGCTGAGAGGAGGCTCTGGCTGGCTCTAAAGGCCACAGATGAGACATCAGGGAGGAAAGCTTTCTCCCCAAACCTGCCCCTCCCTGGCTGCAGCTCAGCAGGCAGGCACGGCACATGCAAAGGGTGACGAGGGGCAGCCGAGGCTGAAGCTGGGATGTAGTTTCCCACCTGCTCTGCCAAGGAGGTGAATCGATGCCCCGTTTCTTCCCCTCGGCAGCTCAGTGCATTGCGAAGGGGAGCGGGCTGGGGTGGGTGGAGGACCCGAAATGCTCGCAGGCAGGGATCGGGACCAAGGAGGCACCTGGGCTCTGGTTGCTTTTTGCAGGGAAACCAGCAGTGGGCTTCTGCCACATCCTGGGACAATCTAAGTTGCATTTGCTCCAGCATCCATCAGCAGCGCAGCAAGGAGTAGAAGTTGAGGCTGTGTGCAGGATGTAGTGTGTCTGGCTATCACTAGAGAGCAGGAAAGTGTTCCCACTGCAGCTTCCACCTAGGCAGCATACGGGAGCCACCTGCGCCAGGAGATACTAGCAGGGACCCTCCCGTCCTGCCCTGACTTAGCAGACATGGAAAAAGACTTTATCCAAGGGCTAGAATATCCCATGTGAACACTGGCGCCAGGTCTCTCCCCTGCAAGGTGGGTAACCCCAAACCAGAAGCAGCAATAGCCAAGCATCTGTGACTTTGGTCACCCAGCCACATGCTGCATCCCTGGCAGGCAGCAGCCCAGGAGAAAGCAACCCGTATTCGTAGCATTGTTACGGGTCTCAAGCACGGCTCTTGGTGCGCAGACACGGTGATGGCTGGTTGGGGGTCGCCTGCAGCAGCTGTGCCAGAGCCCTGGGCTGGGGTCCTGCTCTAAACCCCTGCTCCCAGAGAGGTCTCTGGAGCTGGCAGCTCCTGCAGCCTCCTGCCTGCACCGAGCAGCTGAGGCAACTGGTAAATTATTTAAATAAATAAATAAATAAAGGAAGGAGATTTTTGACTCACCTGCAGGTCTGGGCAACCTTCCTGGTGCCACTCGCTGGACGACAGTCTCTCTGGGGAGTGGGGCCTGTTGAGGAGATGGGAACAACATGCGGTGCCAGCTGCCATTGGCTCTGCAGAGAGCGTTGCACCAGGAGCATTGCACCATCCCGAGCCCATCGAGGATTTCAGGGTGCCCTGGGCTTGAACAGGCCCATCAGCCTCCCTCAGGGACCTCAGCCACAGCGGCAGCAGCAGCTGTGACAGTCCCACCCGCAGTGGCCGAGCGGGGGACCAGGAGCTCCCCACCAGCTTGGGGCCAGCTCGGTGCTCTGCCTGGGGATACACAGAGAGCATGAGGGGAGTGGGGAAGAAGCAGTGATGGTGGTGACACTCTGGGAAGAAAAAGCTCTGCTGAGTGGGGAGTGGAGATATTTGGGTCTGTCCCCTTGGTTTGCCTGAGGAGGGTGGGCAGGTGATTGCAGAGGTGAATGTACCACGCCGGGGATGGATAGACATGAAAGGAGGATGGGGATGGGAAAGTGGGTGCAGGGGAGCTTCAAAGCTGTTGCTAATACAGGGGTGTTTCCCCTGGGCAGGGATTTTTGCTTGTTTGGGGTTTCTGAGATGAATCTACTATCTGCTGCCCTGGCCTTGGGGAGCGACAGCACGTGGATGTGAAGCCCTGTGCTCTGGAGTGCCGCAGAGCACTCTGTGCATGTTGCTTGGTTAGCAAACTGGGGAGATGCGGAAGCCTCACCGCAGTTTGATCCCGTGCCAGCAACGGGCAGCTCCCCAGGCATGGCGGGGGTGCCCCTCACCTAGCCATCCCTGAGCGCCCTATCCAGGCATCCCGCTCGGCTTCCCCTACCCTTGCCCACGTGCGGGCTGCAGCAAGGTGGGGGTTAGCACCACTGAAGTTGCCCTGTGCAACTACAGTCCCTGAATCCCAGACCTGCGCAGGAAGTGGCCAGCACCATGATCTCACTGCTGGGGGCATGCCGGGATGCCAGCCAGGACACGGCTCTGGCTGCCACTCATCCCCAGAGGCTGACAGACTGAGCTGGCCTGGCTGAAGGACCTCTAAGAAAAGAGGTTTGCAGCTCCAGGAGAGTCATCGTCCCTCTCCCAAGCAGGAGGTTGTTGGCCTGGATGGGCCTTGTCCTGCCAGCTGGACAGAAAGGATGGATACAAGCCTCTCCAGGCAGTGCTTGGCACCATCCCATGCCCATTCTGTGCCGTGGACCCTGCACTGGGCATGGGCTGGTGATGGGGTGACAGGTGACTCACAAGGCAGCCGGGGAGGAGTGTTTGCAGCAGCAGGATGGAGGCACATAGCCGGTGTGTCCACCAGGCTCTGACATCCCCTTGCCTGGGCCACAGGGCATAGGGTGAGCCCTGGGGCACAGGATTTGTGTACACCCCCAGCCTGGAAGGAGGCAGCCCTGGGCTGAAGTCCTGGCTGGAAGTGTCCCTCCAGGCTTGCCACCCTCTGCCTGGTCTTCCTCTCCTCCAAATGGGGGCTCTGCAGTGTGTGACGGGGGGTCCATGTGGGTATGGCTGATGTACGTGCACTAGGAGGGTGTCTGTCAGTACCCCCAGCAGTAGGATACTTGTGTCCTCCTTGGCAGTCCTTCCGCAACCCATGACTTCTCCGTTGCATTGCAGACACCGAGACGACCTGTGAAGAAGCTCCATGAAGGTGACCAGCCATGCAATGTTCCTGGAAGGCTGTCCTCCTACTAGCCTTGGCATCCATTGCGATCCAGTACACAGCAATCCGGACCTTCACTGCCAAGTCCTTCCACAGCTGCCCCATCCCCAACCCTGTGAACTGCAGCCTGAGCCAGGACACTGATGCGGTCGACAGGCTGTGCGACGAGAGCCCCACTTTCTCGTATAACCTCTCCAGGAAGACGCATGTCCTCATCCTTGCCACCACCCGCAGCGGCTCCTCGTTTGTTGGGCAGCTGTTTAACCAGCACTTCGATGTCTTCTATTTATTTGAGCCCCTCTACCACGTCCAGTACACCCTGATCCCAAAGCTGACCCAGAGCAAGAGTACGACGGACAGGCGGGTCATGCTGGGGGCCAGCCGAGACCTGCTGAGGAGCCTGTATGACTGTGACCTCTACTTCTTGGAGAACTACATCAAACCCCAGCCTGTCAACCATACCACCGACCGCCTCTTCCGCAGGGGAGCCAGCAAGGCCCTGTGCTCACCGCCCGTCTGCGAGTCCCTGGGAGCCGTCGATCTCCACCTGGAGGAGGGAGACTGTGTGAAGAAGTGCGGGACCTTAAACCTGACGCTGGCCACTGAGTCCTGCCGAGAACACGGACATGTGGCCATCAAAACCGTGCGAGTGCCCGAGGTCAGCGACCTCCGGGCGCTGGTGGAGGACCCGCGGCTGAACTTGAAGGTCATCCAGCTGGTGAGGGACCCCCGGGGGATCCTGGCGTCCCGGAGCGAGACCTTCCGGGATACCTACCGGCTGTGGAGGATCTGGGATGGCACTGGCAGGAAGCCGTACAACCTGGATGTCACCCAGCTCACCACGGTGTGCGAGGACTTCTGGAACTCCGTGTCCACCGGCCTCAACCGGCCGCCGTGGCTCAAGGGCAAGTACATGCTGGTGCGGTACGAAGACCTGGCCAGGAACCCCATGAAAAAGACTGAGGAGATCTATGATTTCCTGGGCATCCCCATGGACAGCAACGTCGAGCGCTGGATACAGAACAACACCCGAGGAGACAGGTCCTCCTCCAAACACAAGTACGGGACGGTGCGCAACTCGGCGGCGACGGCAGAGAAGTGGCGGTTCCGGCTGTCCTACGAGATCGTGGCGTTCACCCAGCACGCCTGCCAGCAGGTGCTGGCGCAGCTCGGCTACAAAACCGCTGGCTCTGAGGAGGAGCTGAAGAACCTCTCCATCAGCCTGGTAGAGGAGAGAGACTTCCTGCCCTTCTCCTAAGGCAGCCCCAGGGGGGCCCAGTTTTGATACGGACTGTTTCTAACTGTTGCCTTATTTTATTTTCTTTCGGTTTCTTTCCCCCCCTCTTTATCTCTCGTCTTTTTCTCTCCAAAATTTGCACTAAACCTTGAGCGGGAATCTCAACAGCTGAGTCCAGGGGAAGCAATTGCTGTCCCTCACTACGTTTCGGACACAAGAGGAGTCGGGTCTCTCCAAGCAAGAGCTAGAACTGTGGATGGGTAACAATGTTTACAAAACACACAAAATGTATAAAGCAACCTTCAAGCTTTCCAAACAGAAGGGTACCTGGGGTACTGTACTTTTGCACTGTTTACTTTTACAATGTAAGAGGTAAATATAAATATAATTTATGAATGGTGTCATCCCCTCCAGAATAACTCCCTTTGCCCCCGATGAGCAGGTTAGACTGGAAGCTGAACATGGAACAACCTCCTTGTTTTTGATCTCGGTGCGACATGTCTGTCTGTTTAAGTCCTGTTATTGGGCTGAGCAGTTGGTCAGCTGCTCGTACATGGTTGTTTGGTAACACCTGTGATATTTCTTTGTGCCAAAAACCCATAAAAGAAAAAAAAAAAAGGGAAAAAAAGGTGATTGGGTGGTTTGGTGAAAGCCCAACACATTTAATGCTTTATTTCTGTGTTTTCTGTAAATAAAAGTGCAATAAAACTGACCTGGGGGTGAAGTTCAACTGAAAGACCTCAGCGACTAAGCTGCGGTGGCTGCACAGGTGACAGGCAGAGCAGCGTCTCCTGGTCTGCCTGGCTCCTTTGAGGCTGGGAGCGGGTGGGGGCAAGCTGGGAGGGAGGGAGCAGACACCACAGCCCCCAGGGCTGCAGTGGACTGCAGCCACCCCCTTGGGCATGTGCATGTTTGCATCTGAAGTGTGTCAAAATGCAAGTAGTTAAGCCAAAAGTGAGAACCTGTGGTTATTTACAGACCTGAGGGCTTGTTGGCCTGTGTGGGGGCACGAGACTTGCCAAAGCGCCTGGCTGAGAGTGCTTGTGGCAGCCCCTTGTTGCCCCCCCCCGCCACGTCTGATGCCGTCAACGCCAGCGTTGGCGTGGCCTTCCCTGCAGGACCAGAGAAAAGTGCTGGAGTTCAGGTCATAAAACTGTCAGAATGAAAACGAGCGAACAAGACGACCGTTCTGGCAATGTGCGAGTTTTCCTTTGCCGGCTGCCCGCTGCCACGCAGGGCCTGCGGGCTGAGCAGGGCCGCAAGCTGCTGGATGGGAGCAACACTGCGCCAGGAGCCTGACGCCAGACAGAGCTGGTCTGTTTGAGCCCTGCCTGCTGGAACAGCCCACCAGCTCCTCCGACCAGCTGGGACAGGGTCCTCCACCGTGGCCAGGCCCCAGGGGCCAGAGGACAGCAGTGCCCCTGCAGTTTCCCAGCTCTGTGCAGGACAGGGACCCACAGAGAGATGTGGCCACGGCTGGTCACACCTACCCCCAGCCGCACACCCCCAGCGCTGGACCCATTTGTGGCACAGGGGAGTTGGAGTCACCCACAGCCCACTGACCTGGGCAGGTCTTCTCGCCAAAGGCCTCTTCTGAGGTCCGCTGCCCACCGGCTTCCAGGCCAAGTTTTTACTTGGGAGGGGGTGAGACCGGGTGCTGCAGTCATGCACAGGGAGCTGGGACCCACAGTCTGGGTGAGGCAGGGAAAAGCTTTGACTGGAAGTGATTTTCCAGCATCCTTTTCCCTCGTTAAAGACCTCTGGAGGGGCAGCTTGTTAGTTGCGTTTTGCAACATGACTTAACATGGCAAACCTGCTCCAGCTGGGCTGTGGGAAAGGTGAGCAGGGGTGAGGTATCTGCTGGCCTCTCCACGGGGGCGAAGTGGCTGGCTCCAGCCCGGTGAGGAACAGGGTGAGGGCGTGCAGGTGCCTCCCCACAGCGGGCGTTGGGGGCAGCTCCTGGGAGAGGCCCTCACCCCAGGCACCTTCCCCCCCCTCCACTGCCAGAGCTGCGGGGGTTCAGTGCCTGGGAACCCATGCCAGCGGGTGAGGATGGAGGCGCGGGGCCTGCGGCAGAGGCGGCCGCTGCCAGCCCCATCAGCGCGCTGCATGCCGCTCTTACCGAGCAGCTGGCAGCAAAACGTCAACCAAATAAATGGCTTGATTGCCCCGTTATTAGTTACTAAATTAATCCTTTTGTCAGCACTTAACAAACGTCGAGCTGTTGGCTCCTGGCCTCGACCCGGTAAAAGGGACACCCTGCCTGGGGCCTGATCCTGCACAGCCCAGCCACTGGGCTGTGATCCTCCCTGCATGAGGGCTGCCCGGTCCCGGCAGCATCGGGCAGCTCTGCTCTGGGTAAGTGCCCGTGGCAGGATGAGGTGGCCAGGGTGGCCAGCTTGTGCCTCTCCCCGCCCAGCAGCCCCGCTGGCAGCCAGCAAGCTGAGGGTCTGGCTGCCTGGAGGCGCTCCCCTGCAGCTCGGGGAGGAGGGGGGGATGTCAAACCACCTTCTGCAGAAAAGGCAGGCTGCTGTGGGGGGAACAAGGCTTCTCCTTGCTTCCTCAGCTGGGAAAAGTGGCTACGCAAACCTGCAGGTGGTTGAGAGGCAAAATTTCCTGTCTTCAGCTGCCGAGATCCTCCTTTCAGGGCTAGGACAGCTGTCCCCAGCCCAGAAGTCCTCTCATGTGCTGGTCTTTAAGCTAACATAAGAAATTGAGTTTAGAAGTCTTATCCAAACTGTTCTTACCATTCCAATCAGGAAATGTGCCTGAAGCAAAATGGCTTTTGAATCACAGTTGAAAGCCATGTCCTAGTTTAAGCAGGGATGGAGATTCAGCCCTGCTTGGTGCCTCATGTAGCCCTTAGGGGAGAGATCTGATTTCCCAAGGAATCTTTAACATCTTCCTTCAACTGTGCTTCCTCTCCTCTTTCCCCCCCACTGGAAACAAAAGCCAGCATAACCAAGGTTTTTATCCTCAAATTTTACTGTAATTAAAATACAGAGATGCAGAATATTCCCAGAAACACACTGCAAAACAAACCAAGCAAACAAATTCAGTAGGAAACCAATTACAGACACTGAAATGATAAAAGAACAAAAGTGTTCTCTGGAGCCCAGCACCGTGCACAGGACCACGCGGCCGCAGTGACGGTTTTGGGTTACCAGAGGGCTGCTCAGCTCCTAGAGAAGCAGAGTCGGGCCCCAGTATGTGTTCCAGCAGTTCTGTGGCTCTCTCTAGCCATCTCCGTGTTTCTGCTCCCACTGTTGTTTTTACAAGGATGACTTTGCAATGGAGACACAAGAAATGACCCACCCACAGGGACAAGAGCCAACGAGGGAACCCAGAGGAAAAGAAGTGGGTTAAGATTTCCCACACACACAACACAAGGGGACAGAGAGGGGTGGAAGACATGCACTTCTCTCCCAGCCAGGGGAGCTGTGGGGGCAGAGTTGCCCTCTCTGCCCTCCCAGCCAATATGAGCGTGGATGTTTAATGAAGGTCTCGGTGAGAGCTTTGGAGAGCTCTACCCAGAGGTGAGACAGAAAGCTAAGGGAGAAATTTAAAAAAAAAAAAAAAAAAGGATAATGAGATGAGTGAAGGGAAAAGGGAGGAGAGGATGTGCCTGTGGGCTCTTCTCTCAGACGGAGCACACTTTTGGGGCATGGGGAACGTCCAGCTGTGGCAGCGTACAGGGCTGTGTGTAGGGCCACATCCCACCTCCACCATGGGGAGATTATGACAAAAGCCTGGGGGAGATCTGGGAAACGGGAGTGGCAAGGAGGGAGCTGGTCTGGTGCTTGGACCATCCTTTGGGCACATCGATCCATCTAAATGGAAATCCCTATCAATCATCACTACTATGGAAGCTGGGCACCAGCCAGGTGTGGACCACCACTACACACCAAACCCACATTCATACAGTTTCCTTTCTGTGTTTTTCCCCAGGTCAAACTCCATTCTATTCCTCTCTGATTCAGATCCTAACAAACAAATTCCACCCAAGCTCCCCTCCTTCTTGCTCCCCGGCTCCTCACCTCCTTCTATCACTGGTCCCTCTTCACCCCCTCACCGTCACCTGAAAGCTGGTGATCTTCCTTGTACTCACTTCAATCCTTTCTTCCATACCGGTGCTGCCCCAGCTCCCTCCACCTAGTAGCAATGGGATTTACGCACAATGTAGTTTTTGCCACTAAGGGGTGGTGGGAGAATGGCTGCACCAGTGGCTCAGGTGGACTCTGAGATGGCTGCGGTCTGTAGTGGGGGAGGAGGAAAGATAGGGCATCTGTCAGGAGCCAGCAGCTTTCCCACCGGATCCAGATCCTACCATCCTGCAAACAAAGGTGTCAGGAGGCATCTTGGCTCTTAGACTGGGAACACCGACTCTGTTTTCCTTCTGTTCTGGTGCTGAGAGTGTCCAGAAAGGCGGCCTGGGGCTGGGTTGCCTGGATGAATTGAGCAGGCCTAGGATGTTAACAGAGACATACTTTCCAGGAGCCTTTGATTCCTGCACAGTTACGTATTCCTGAATGCCTGCTAAGCGGTGTGAGGCCCTGGTTTTGGAGTAGATTTAATCTCCTACCCCTGCCTGCTAATTTGATCTCTTTTGCCATTTATGGTCCACGAGTTCTCCGTTAGCTGGGCTATAAGAACAGCGATTTAGGCTGCGAGTTCCCCTCACACCTCTTCTCCCCTTCTACAGGCCATTCTGTAAGGAAATGGCAGCTCCAGACAAGAAGGCTTTCAATGGAGAGCTTTACTCCATTTACTGCAAGGTCACAGAGAAGAGCAGAAATAAAAAAGATGGGGAAAGCCTCAGGACCCTTATGGCCTTCCTTAATGCACCTTAATCCCATTTTCCATGCCTGCTCTGCAAGCTCAGTGCCCACAGGTAACAGCTTGGGAAGGATATATTGCCTCCCCCAGCAAGAGCCTGTGTGGGATAGTGGTTAGCCAAAAGCATGATGAGCCTCCCAGCATCTGCCCAGGGGTGGCTGGTGAAGTAAAGCCCCTTAGATACTATCTTCCCCTGCCCACGGCCTGGGAGAGGCAGTTTGGAAGAAGACTGTCTTCTGTCCAATAGGTAAGAAACTGTATTTCTAAGAGGGCCGGTGATAGCACAGCTAGTTATGCCCAAGCAGCTTTTAGCTTTGGAGTTAGAGCTGGCTCCAGGAGCAGCCTGTGATCTGGAATAAGAAATGAAATGCACTCAGGGAGAGCAGTGAGCAGAGATTCACACAGTGCAAACTGTCCTCCTGCTTTGCAGGGCATTTGAGACAAAGGAAGAACAGACAAGACTTCTTCTGGCCTTGCCAACTGCCATGAGCATCGCAGCAAAGTGCAGGCGCACATCAAGGCCTGATCTTTCTGTGAAGCCACTGCCTTCAGAGACAAAACCGACACATCTGGGTCAACCTGGCCTTCACCAGAAAAAAGAGACTGAGGAAATCCACACACATACCAAATGCTATTTTTCTTCAGAAACAAAGATATAGGTTAAACCACTCTCACGATATCAAGAGGAACACACTATGGAGATCAGCAACTTCTTGCCACTGCAAACAGCGGGGACTACCCAAGAGAAGGGTATGGAGAGAGACTAACGCCAGCGTGACTAGCACAGGGACACAGAGACTTACGTCAGGCCCAAAATGTGGATTTAATAAAGGTCAGAATGAAAACTGTTTCACAAGCCCAAGAACATTCAGCAAAAATGGTGGGGGGGGCGGTGGTAGTTAAATATTCCCTGATGTCTGAATCCTAAAGCACAAGAGAGCAGCCAGGAAGGGCAATGACCTCTAATGGGAAATGAAGATCAAGGAAGTTGGCTTCAATGTCCAAAAGATAGGGCAGAAAGTAAACAAACCGCATAGACAAAGGGGATTTTTCACATTCCTTTGGTTTCAATAAACTACACTCTTGGGCAACAAGAGGGGAAAACATCCTCTAAGACATGATTTTTATTTTGACCAGGACCCTATATAAAAACTATACGCTGGAAGTGCCGAAAGTGACTGTGAACTCCTCTGCGGCAGTGGCACAGTTTTGTTTACCTGGCTGAAGACATGCCTGTGGACTGGTACATACACACTCGCTAACACTGATGCATATTTATAAAATACAGCACAAGTACTGCTTCACTTGCCTATTGCATCCAACACCTAATGACCTAGGCTAATCACCTGCCAAAGCCAGGAGCTGCACAGTTAACAGTGGAGTCTGTGGCTTTCCTCATCCCGAGAACTACAGGGGACCCTGGAGTGAGTGAGTGCATGCATGTGTGCACGTGTGTGTGTGCACACGATGCCACACGGCCCCCGGGGCACCATGGGCCAGGCTGAGGATGGCTGTGACTCCCACATGGAGGCAGGTGTCTGGGTTTCTGTGGCACTATGAGTGTGGGTGGGCTATTTAGTGCAACACGGTCATTTAGAGGAGCCGGGCCGGAGTCCTGGGAGCAGCGAGTGGAGGAGCTGCTGGTGCCCCGTGCAGGCTGGCTGCCGCTGGAGCGCGCTCAGCCCCTCGGGGAAGCGCTCTCCAATGCGGCGCAGCCCACTCATACCCAGCCACTGCTCCCGGGCTGCTGAGTCATGGGAAAGCATCGCTCTTGGCCTCCCTTCCCTCCCTGCAGCAGAACTGGGGTGGCATTTGGGAACATACTTGCTCATGGTTACTAGTGACGTCTGTGGAGTGAGAGTGTGGCCTAGAGTCAAAACGCCCCTGTTGCAGATGGGGATACTGCAAGGACTTCAAGGGTCAAACCAAAAGGCCTGGTTTGTCTCTCTGTGGAGCAAACACCACCTGTGCTGCAATATCACAGAGGCCTGGCAGATGCCACTGTCAGCTCCTTCCCCACACAAGAACATACAGCAGCTTTCATCCTCCTGCCTCTCACCAAGAAAATCTGTGTAGAAGTTGATGGCCTGAGACATATCATACTCTTGTGTGGCATCATCCCCGGAGCTGCTCTGCTGAGCTTGAGGGTTTCTTCTCTGAAGGGTGCAATTCAGTCAGGGATTAAGTGATTGGGAGCAGCCTGTGGGATGGGCCCTGCAAAGAAAAGGTAAGAGGTGCAGGGCAGGAGGGAGGCTTCCCCCTTCTCACAGTATCTTTCCTTTGTGTGAGTGGGACTCTCTTCTACGGTTCTCCGCCAGGCAGACCCCCCAAACACACCTCCCAGCGCCAAGGGAAGGAGTGTTCCAGAGGCTGTCTTCCCAGCTGAAGTCGAATTTGACTACACAACCCACACTTCAAGCCAGGCATAGTTCCTCCCCCTCCCCTGTTACTCCCCCTGCCTCTAGGCAGATGTAGCCTGATGCCCTGTCCCACCCCTCTGTGCTTACAAGAGCAAGAAGGGAGAGAGGAAACTGCAAGACAGAGACAACGGTGCCTTTAAAGCCCTCGGAGTAAAGATGGTTCCCAGTAGGTGATGGGAGTGAAAGGCATTGACAGCGGCTCTGTGAACTCTGAGCCAGGCAGGCGGTGCAGAGCAGGCTGCAGCCAGAGTCTGCTCAGGTGCTTGACCCTCCCTGAAGAGGCTGGTTCCAACTCAAAGAGGTGCTGTGTTGGGGGAGAGTATGGGCAGGTTGATCTTTCGGAAGGGAGCTGTGACGGGGATTAGTCAGCTTTGTCCTTCTTCTTTGCGGTGAAAGGGACTTTGCTGGCGACCGCACTGCCCACAGCTCCGACGCCGCCGGTCACTGCTGAGACGCTGCCCTTCACCAGTCCGACGCCAGCAGCAGGGACGCTGGTTACAGCTGTTTTGGTGAGCTCCAGGCTTTTGCTGCCCACCCAGGCAACTCCTCCCAGCGTGGCTCCCACGGCTCCCCGGGTGATACTGAACAGGCCACCCGTCACTCTCCAGATCACCCCTGCCTGCTGCTGCGGATGGTCCTTGCTGGCATCTGCGGGGAGAGAGAAAGAGAAAATCAGAAGCGTCCATGCCAAAGACCTTCTCCCTGGGCACCTCTTCCAGCCCAGGAGGGTTTTTCATCATGGTGCACGCTCCCATATGCGCTGTGTCTTGCAGCCCCAGACCTCTCAGTGCCTGAAGGAGGAACGAGGACTGATCCCATGCCGACAGCAGGGCAGGAGAGGGCTCTGGGAGGGTAGGGAGTGGGAGCAGAATTGCCCAAGTGACAGAGATGAGAAGAGAAGAAGGTGGCTCAGTTACAGACCCAAACTCACAAGCCCCAGTGCTGCAATGCAAAGCAAATCCCACTAACAAGAGATGTAATTCCCCTCCCCTGCATGTTGGCTGACACCAGTAAATCACAAAGACTAATGCCAGCATAGAAGGCATGAACTGCAGACAGCAACTGCTGACGTTTGTGTGGCCTGCAGGTCCTCAGAAGCATCTGTTCGGAGGCAGGTCTGCGCTAGTGTCAGATGCGGGACTGAAACACAGCACAGACCTATCTGTAAGAACTGTAATTGAGCTAGCACAGATAGCAAACTGCAGTAAAGATACAGTGACACAAACGTCACCTCAGGTTGTACAAGCCCGCTGGAGATCTCAGCTATGTATTTAATAGTGTTAAGACAGTGCTTAAGTTGCTACACTATGTCACTGCTGGTTTACCTGTGCCAACTGGATCAAGGCCAGCACGATATACCCACCCAAGCTGCCATCGCACCTGCCCACAACACTGCAGACATAACGTTCACAGCTCACCACTTCTTGGGAAAGGGTTGACTCTGAACTGCTACTCACGGGATTCAAACCCACAGCTCTCCTGCTGGCCTCCACGCACTCCTCTCCCTCTGCGTCAGCTAACAATGCTGCGTGCAGGCAGCAAAGGAGGAGCTGCTCTTTTTGCGGGGCGAGATATTTTGGATCCTCTGGCTTCGGATTCGTTGCCAGTTCCGTACATGAGATGAGTTACTAATAATTGCAAAAATACAATAAAGCAATCCTGGCAGGAAGAAAAGCAAGCACCAGCTGGGAATACAGGATCTTTGGAGCAGCAGCAGCTTGTCTAACCCATTACCTACTCAGAAGAGAGGTTGCACATTGCTGATGAAGCAGGGCTTTTGCACCCTGATAAATACATACACCGTTTCCTGAGAAGTGGGGAAATGACAGGGGTGGAAATACCCTTCTGCAAACCTGCATAAAAACATGGTGCAGCCACGCTTCTGCAGAGAGCCCAAGACAGGGGCCATGTCAGCACCAGCCATTGTCAGCACAGAGTACGGCAGAGGCTCTGCCGGGACCCCAAGGAACAGCCCGTCTGCACTGCATAGCCCTGTGCACACCTGTCCCCCGGCACGGGCACAGGCCTGGCATCTGTCCCTGGGACCAAAGAGGGAGAGAGCCCGGCTGCAGCATCCCAGTTCAGCCACCCGCCTGGGCTGGGCTGCACAGACGGACACACCGCTAACCTAAGCAGATGGACAAGCTCGCTACAGCTGATGGCAGGGAGCCGAATGCTGGCTGAATGCACCTTCTCCTTGAGATCCCAACCCTTCCACTGCACTCTCATCTCCCTCCACCCCCTTTCTCTAAAGGTCCCCGAGAAGAAAGCCCCTCTTGTTTATCCAGTCCAGCAGCGGCTTCCTTCCTTGATTGTTAATAATATTCCAGACAGCAGAAAACTTCACCTGGAAACCCCTCTTTGATGTCTCCTCCCGCTTTCACTTCCACACAGATCAGAGCCAGCGCCGATGTAGGCAGTGGATTTCCTTTGCCAACAAGCAAAGGCCTGGGGAGTGCCGGGAGGCTGGCCCAACCGCTCATCAAGTTGCGGGGCCTTCGCACGCTGCACACCCTGGTTGATGGAGATGTCAGACCTAGTCAGTGTAAGCAAACATCTTCCTCTTACTGTTGCTAACTTGTCTCACGCCGTGTCTTTACCACATCTGCTATTCAGTGTACTTCTGCCAAG
Organism: Athene cunicularia; assembly: GCF_003259725.1. Lineage (NCBI taxonomy): Eukaryota > Metazoa > Chordata > Aves > Strigiformes > Strigidae > Athene > Athene cunicularia. The sequence continues at coordinate 41,978,746 of NW_020799101.1, read as the reverse complement.
CTATCCTGTGAATCCTTTGGAGCAGAGACGATCTTCCTGTTGTCCGCATGTCACACAACACAGTGGGGTCTCTAAGTGCTGCTGGAAAACAAGCTTTTTTCTTGTCTTTTTTTATCTTTTTTTTAAACAAACCAACCATAAGCCTGACAGAAAACACTCAGCAGCAGCAGCAGGGCACGGATTTTATCCTTGGAAGCACCAGCTGCCCTGGGGTGCTGGATGCATGCAGCTGAAGGGACAACCTGACCTTGCCAACTGGATCAGAGCTGCTGCCTGTGCTACAAGCACTGGGGCAGACAGGAGGCCAGCTACTCACACCGGGGACTCTCAGATTGCACCACGTTATCTGTGGGAAAGGGGGACTTTCTAGGCTTCTTAGGAAACAAATTAAGATGTCTTCAGATTCAAATTGTTAACTTTCAGGCACTTAACACAGAAGTTTAAGTAAGGTGAATCAATTCCTCTGACTCCATTTCTAGCTGAGGAACAGAAGGGGGATTCTTCAGAGGAGGCTGCATACAGCAGCCTAACCTAGTCTAGGCATGAACCTGAATTACAGGGTGTGATGATCTTTCCTAGGTATTTTTGTCTTGTATTCTTCTGAAATTCTGCAGATTCTGGAGTCTCCTCAGAGTCGTATGTCTTCCCTTGAGCTTCTCCCAGGCTGTACAGAGCTCTCCCTTGGGCATGTCTCAGGGCAGTGCCTATGAGGAGTCTGGTGTCAACCAGCTCTGCTGACTCGGAATAAACCTTACGTTACACATCTGTCTGATAATCTGGTGAGCAAAATGGAGTTTGAGAGAGGCCAGTACAGAGTTTCTGCTGTAGCAGCTACAGTTCTACAATACAACATATTGCTCGCGTATTCCTCAACAATTTCTCTAAGTGGTTTTTTTTCTCCTCTCTCTCAACGTTGCTGAGACTCCTTGGCTCCATTTCCAGTTCAGTTGCCAGCCCCTCAACTGCTGCACACAGCTTATCCAGTACAGCCATTTTTCTGTTTTGTCTTCAGACTGAGGACGGGAAGAACAGAGGGGCCCAGAAATCCATGCAACTGTAAAGCAGAACTCTACTCAGTGAAAATCAGACTTGTCCTCCAAATGAACACCATCCTCTGAGGATGGCAGGTCTCGTGTTCCTGCTCCCCTGTCTGAGGAAGCAGGATCCTTTGCGTCCCAGAGGACTGCAATGCAGAAGCTCTGGGCATTAAACACCTACTGGCATGCTCAGCTGCAGAGCCAAGAGCTATATCAAAGCAGCAATAATCTTCCTGGCTCTCCCCAGGTAAACCTGTGTCTGAGGCTACCTGGAACCCCTCTGTGGGAGGATTTTGGCTTCTGGAGCTGCTCAGCTATTTGAACAACACGAGAGTGAAAATCTCTTAGATGATATGGGAATGCCTGTAGGTGGATAGCCCAGGGACCAGAGAGGAGGAGGCAACTGCAGACGAGATTGAGGGGGGATGTTACTCTGCCAGCAAAGAGCTACAACATATTGGAGAAAATGTCAGGAAATACTAATGAAGAAAGACAAGGACAAAGGTTCTTTCTGATTAAGCTAGGCAGAGACAATGAAGCTGCAGCACACTGGAGCACCAGTGCTTCACACGCTGCCTGCATCTGGTCTGGAGCTACCCTCATGGTCCTTAAAACTCCACGGGTACCAGGGAAGAGGGATGGAAGACCTGGCCCTAGGAGGGTGCGAGGCCGATCCAGAGGTATTCCAACAGCTCCACCACAGAACAGAAACTGTAGAATAAAAAAAAAACCCCAAACTCAGGTTTGAATAGATCGGAAAAGAGAAAGAGAAATCCCTTGTGACCCCAGCCACCACAAGCCACATCCTAACCTGGCAGCAAGCTGAAATAGGTTGTATTTGTTCTATGCTCCATATGATGTGTCGAAAGCTTTCTAGCCATCCCCAGTTTGTCTGTCTTCAGGACTGCAATAAACCCCACAGTAAGCTGTCATGTAAGATAAGCATCAGATTTACAGTGCAAATTAGTCTCTCAGACAATGGAGTGAGCTAAGCATTTTGTTGGCACAGAGGAGCCCAGATTAAGGGTGAGACAGACAGCAGAGATGAAATACACAAAATAATCAGAGAGACAGACACACAGCCCAAGCAGGGGAACAATTCTGTTCCCTGGAGCCAGCCGCAGCTCATGCTGCTCATGAAAGCTCTTCACCATCTGCCAAGCCCTTTTTCCTTTCCATCAATGACCTGGCCTTTTCAAGGGTCCCTTCAGCTTCATTTCACTCCATGTCAGCTTAGAACAGAAGAAGAAGGAGAAAAAGAGATGAATAAAACTCACTCTTGTGTGACTGCCGTCACTCTGGGCTGGGGTCAGCACCCCACACAATGGGCCCTCCTCCTCAGCCACAGCCCTCTGCAGTCCCCACTGGCTTCTCTCCTGAGCAGGGGTCCTGCCTGCTGGGGCTCCAGACAAAACCGGGTCTTCTCATCTGATCCTTGACAGCATCTATGACTCCGGGCAGAAGCGAGATCAGTTTGTTGGTAATAACAGATAAAGCTTTCAAAGCTGCACGGCGACTCCTCAGGGCTTTGCATCGCATTTGTTTGGCGACACAAAATGATAGCCTGCGCTGGTGCCCAGCACAAACCGCACGGGTGTTATTCCTCGCCTCAGCCTCTGCCAGCAGGTGATACAACAGGCAGGGAGAACTCTTTACTTTAAAAAGGACTTGTACAAGTTGCTTTTTCCTACTAACTTACAGAAACAGCCCCAAGCCAGGAAAGCAGTGTGAGGGAGCAGCACTAGTTGTGCATCTTTAGGACCCTTCCATCCCTGCTAGGCCCCAGGCAAAGGAGCTGGGCTGGCTCAGAGACCAAAATGTAAACAATGTCATCAGTCCGTCCCTCCGCAGATGTGAGAGGAAGGGATGAGGTCACTAGTTCAAGCCTGAATTACGCCTCTGGCAGCTATTAAGTGACCACTGGTGGATTTAGGCAGGTTCCCCCACCTAGAAAAATGTTTGGTCTGGAGGAACAAGCAAGGGGTGGAGGGTCAGCTACTCATACAGTCTAGTCCCAGCTTTGCCCATCTGGTTTTTAAGCAACACTGAGCAAATCGCTGTGACCTTTATCGCCTCTGTACCACTGTGATTGAGAATGTGTGATTTGCTAAATGCCTTGGTTGTTGAGTCACAAAAAAGCATGTATGGGAGAGAAGTTTCCAGTCCTGATGTCTGTTGGAGAAAAACCTGAAAGTTTGATTCAAGTGCACTCTTAAGGCTCTGAGAACCCCAAATGGATTATTGTTATTTTTAACCTTGTGATTTTTTCCAAGTCTACCTCAATTTGAAACGCATGGAGCTGGCACTGCTGCTTCTCTTCCCCTTCTGTAAAGCAAAGCTGAAGTTAATGATCCCTATTTCCTTGTATTGCTGTGCTGTCATGAAGGTTAATTAGGTACAGTTGGTGCAGCACTTTAAACGAGGAAATTGTGTTTGTATCATCATGACTGGCGCTGACAGATTCCTGTTGACATTCTCACAGTATAGATGCCAATGACAACTTCCAATTTATCTCTGGAGAGGTTTCCAGTTTCCAGACAAGTCACAAAGGCAAGGGAAAAGCTTGCCCCCTCCCCACGCACACCAGCCTGCTATTGTGGAGCTACACAAGTTTATCCTAGAGCTGAGACTCTTCATGTGGACAATGCACTCCTCTTCTAGTAGCTGAAGCAGGCAGAGACTGCTCTGACTGATGGGCACAAAAGAAATCTTGCTGTACACCACCTAGCAGGACCCTTCTCCAGGGAATGGCCAACACCACCTTCTTCCAAGCCTCCTGCCTGCAGCCGGAGAAGGTTTAGCTGATCCTTGCGGGGCACAGCTGTAGCAAGCATTTATGTCTGAGATGAAGAACTGCTGCTCATGTTCTTTCTGTCATTTTAGGATCAAAGATCAAGATCCTGTGGTGTCACAGACAAAGTGTTAAAGGGAGCACTACGAAGTGTTTGTTCTTTAAACACTAGTGCTTCGCTCCTGACATCAGTCCCGTGCTGCAGCTGGTTGGAAATGGCTTCACAGGCTCAGCAGCTGTGCTCTCCCCAGCCCTGCTCTGCCCAGGCGCTGAATGCTACAAACCAAGACGGTTGCCACCAGCAAAAAGCCTAGAAATGCCACATTGAGTTTAGCCCTTGAGTTTTAAAATTTAACTCTGCAACCAGCAAGACATACTCACATCTCTCTGCAACAGGATTGTTCGGGAAGCTGCTGCACACAGCAAAACAGGGCATCTGTCTCCACAGCCCGGCTCACCCCAGGGCTCTTCAGTGGCACAATGAGCTTTAATTGTTCCTTGCACATGCCCCAGGAGCAGTATTGACTGTGCTGAGGCATCTACCTTGAAGCACTGAGAGACAGAGTTCAGAGGGTAAATGAACAGTGATACGGGGTGGCTTGCTTTCCTCCTCTGAGCCTGCCGGGGAGAAGCAGCCGAAGCTCCTACTGTGGAAGTGTGAGGCTTAGAGTTGGTTGGGGGTTTTCTGATTCTTTTTTTTGGGAAGCATCGTGTCACCGAAATGGAAATTGTTTGTAGAGACACAGTGGTATTGTTGAAACTTCCACTGAAAGGAGAATTCAGGGAGATCAGCCTCAGATCAGCTAACAACCTAGTGGAAAAAGCATTTGACCAGCCTTGAGTCAGCCCAAGGGCGCTGCCCAGCCTCACACACAGGGGCTTGGGCCTGCAAAATGGCCCAAGCAGTGCCTGAATGCCATTTTCACGTTTTTTGTAGAACTGTTGCACTTAGCAAGAAAAGGTTTAATTGGAGGAGGAGCATAAACTTGTCCTCTTCCTTAAGTGCTTTCTGATGGCTTATTCTTGAAAAAATTAGCAGTTCCTTTGCTTTGCCTTTCTGCAGAAGATGACTGTTTTCTTGATCCAGAAATACCTCTTTTAAACAGCTGTAACAGACTGTAAGGAACAGCCAGAGTCCCCTTCAACTAGGATACTCTGGGACCCTTTTGATTCTTACTTCCTTATTTCTCCTCTAAGTTTAGACAACTTCAGCTACTCTGGTTCCATAGATGTGGTCTCCAATGATGCTGAAGACCAGGACCGCCCACAGCCCAGAGGTAATGTGCCGTGATTGAGAGTCCCACAGTAATGCTCCTTCTGCTCTAAAATTGTAAGGGAGTTGCAGGCCAGACAGCATCATCTACTAGAAAGGATGTGGATCTTGTAGAAGCCAGGAGACCCAGGTCTGTCCTCAGCATTACTGTTCACCTGTTGGGTAACCGATATATCTCCTTTGCTTCCTCTCCACCCTCCTGGCCTGTTTCAGCCATGGGCAGTGTGACTGCCCAGACAGCATGCTGGGCATCCTGCACAGCCGCCCTTTGTGGAGGGGCAACTAATGAGCACTAACAGATTGGCCTCCTGGTGCTTCTTAGAGACAATCTCCCAGCTCCCACTGGCATACTTAACCTCTCATCTCAAAGAGGAAGTGTACCCTGGGACAAAGTCCTCAGAAATTTGCCATCCTTTGATATAGATCATAAGTGCTTAAGGGTGAGGACTCATCCTTTTTATAGACTTGTACAACAGCTGGTCTAAGGAGACCCTTGTTTCATTTAAAGCAAATGTCATCTCCCACCACAGTGTGTAGGCTGTAAGAAAGATGAGGCTACAGGAGAGTCGTAGAGCAAAGCTTCAAGTGGGGTTGCCTGTTCAGGAAGAAAGAAAACTGGACATAGCGGTTCTATCTCCATCGTGAAATCTCTTTTTATCAGAATATATGCCAGAAGGTCAGGCTTTTGCTAGTGGCCAGACAGGTCACTAAAAACCCTACAGGATGTCTCAAGGCCACTGACAGAATGGAGAGATGATCCAAAAGGCACGAGATTTCAGCTTGCTCCAGACAAGTGTGCATGGCGGCTGCTTCCTCCCTACCCTTGTCAGCTGCCAGGTCCTGCACAAGAAACCGCAGCGGTGCATTATGGCAAGTATGAACAGCAAGGGATAGCTATCAGCTGGGTTGTACCTTCCCTCTCACTTGTGTTAAAAGCATCAAAAGGGGCCATCAGACTTAGTTTGTTTGAACTTTATGTCCCTGTACACCTTCAATTTCCACTCTCTGCTCCACCTACAAGTTCTTGAATCAGTCAAGAGGCTTCCTTAAAAGCCTGGTAAGAAAGAGCATATAAAGCTTCACCAATGGCTTTTTCCTATTGGAGTCTCATCACCATGACACTTGAGATTTTGGATCACAAGGATAGGAATCAGCTCTTGCTATGAATATGGGGCTCTTGATCTCACTTGGGCATCTCTGGGTGGAACTGGAATAATGCAGTAGACTCAATGATTTTCAGTGGCTTCAGGCTTTAATGGTCTGAGGAAGGAGAGCTTTCAGACATAAAATTTTACTCTTTAAAAACAACCCTTCCTAGCATTTGTTCCCAGGCTGAAGAGACCATCTTTTTAAGCCTGCTCTTTGACCCATGCTAGCTCAGCTCTTGTCAGGGCACATCACCTCCTCTGTCAATTCTGTAACAGTGGTTGCACATTCTTCACTGAGCTGCTTTCAGCTGCTTGTGATAGCACCTGGCACGAAAAGACCCCAAATGAATCAGAGGCTCTTGTTAAACAGCCTTGTTAATTCAGCTCTGATAAAGACACAGGAGAAAAAAAAAGTAATCAATATTTGTAAAATGAAAAAGGACAAAATCCATAGAGAAATAAAGGTCATTTTCATGGTTCTGAGGCCCTTACAAACAATGGAGAGTAAATAATATAATCCAAGCTTATGTAAGAAATGACTTTTCTTTCATGCTCTAGTGGTACCCAGTGGATTTTAAACAAAGGCAGATTCAGCTAAGCCTCCTCTGTCCAGGAAGGCTAGAAGCCCTTCCCACGACAATATTGCTAACTCACAATTTATCAAGAAGCGCCTGAAGTTTGGTCCCAGCAGCAGTTTGGGAAGGGGCCATGGGAGCGAAAGACAGACATGTCTAACCAGCAGAAAGGTGCTCCAACCTGCCAAGATCAGACATCAGAAGTCTGCTCTGCCTGTTCATCAAGTGCCATGAATATTTTGCGTACTCCGTCACCTTATTATTAAAGGCTTAATCTCTCTACCTTATGGAAGCACGTGATTGACACTCAAGCATTTTACAGCTGAGATATCTGAGAATTTTTCCAAAAATACTCCCAGTAATGTTGGGAACATATCCTGCCTTGATAATAGACGAGGACCCAGGTTCAGGCATTTCCTCTTCCAACTCCTGAAGCAGCTGAGCAAAGGATATTGATGCTTTCCAGCAGGATGGCTGTCACCAGTGAAAAATCCAGGAATTCACCATTTATTCTGATTATGTTCTCCCTACCCCTCTCCAAGGCACATGGAGGAACTGAAGAAAAAAAAAAACGGACAGCTTCTCAAAAAGCAAAGCCACAACTTTTAACTAACCTAAGGTCTGAGTGAAGGTTTTTTGACTCAGAGAAATGACCCATTTATCCCAGAGACTATCCAGGAGTCTTTCTGTCCATCCAAAGGATAACAAGGCAGTTAAGCTAAAAGCTGTGTGCTGCAGAAGCATCTGAGCTGTGGATTTAGTGGGGAGTGACAAATACGCTTGCCTGCTCACACTTCAGCATGCCAGCAACAGGCAGGATAGGGCCTTTGTTATTCTGCTGGTGGTAGGTGTTCGATGGCATAGTCTCAAAAACTCCTTCCCCATCTCAGCTGTCAAGGTGAGAGCACTGCAGTCATGAGTAGGCAGGTATGCTGCCTCTGGGAGCAGAGATGAACAGGCAGAGCATTCCTCCCCCACAGCCAGGCTGAACAGGGAAGGACAGGACCCATCCATGTCTCAGATGATTAGATCTATTCCGGTGCAAAAATCACACCCCAGCTCTACACCCAAACCTCTCGCATGTCCCCTCGCCTCTGTCACTTCAAAATGAGCCAGCTGGTCCTACCCGTTGTGTTCCCAGTGAGCCTGCCACCTGGAAATCTCAGCCCTGAATGCATAAATTAGAGGTAGCACTAACACTGCCCAAGGAGACATCAAACCTCCTCCTCTGTGCTGCACAGACAAAGAGCTGCCGCTTAGGAACATGAAGCCGGGAGTGTGACAGTTCGTTTCGCCTCCTTCCATATTCATGTTCTTGCTCTTTCCAGGGCAGATTTCAATACAGCACAGCAGGGATCCCACGCACACTCTGCTTCCCGGTGGTTACCGAAGGGCTCTGTCTGGTGATGCAGGTAAATTGGATTCTTCTTTGATGCTGTGGCAGGACTGCCGTGGAGCCAGGATCTAGTTTGGCTCTCAGAAATGCTGGGATATCTAGGCCTGCCTTTGAGATGAGTGCCTCATATAGTTGGAGGAGTATCTGGAATAAGAGACACTCCTGCCCACCTCCTCAGCACAGCTGCCAGCTCAGCCCTACACTCTCAGCCTCTCTTGGGAGGTCTATCCAAGCTTGCTTTCCCCCGCTGCCAAGCAGTGATAAACAGGCTCCACTTTAGCTGAAAGGGCAGGAGACCCTGTCACCTCTCGGCTTTCTCCTGAGTCAGTCTTGACTCTTGCTCGGGGCATCCTCTGTCACTGCTTGGAGAAGACCAGTTGACGATAAAGTACCAGAATTGCAGTGTGTGCAGGCAGGGAGCCGGATTCCCTCCCTGCTCTGTTTCTAGTTCTCTTGAGGAGTTTCTAGTCTGCAGGGCATCTCTGTGGCTCTGGGAGGGGAGACAACAAACTCCCACCAGTTTCAGCAGGACCTTCTTTAACTCAAAGATGCCCTTGAGCCTGTTGAACCCAGTTCCCCGCAGTGATTTCATGCTAGGATCAGAAATATCACTAATACTTCTGCTCTCATTCACTTTACCAACTGCTGAAAATCCTCCCATGTGCCTGACTGGGATAGCGATGTGCTGGGGAAGGCTGAAAGCCTACAGAACCTGAGACCCCTCCGGGATCACTGACCTTCTCTGATACCTACCTGTTTTGACTCAAAGCCAAGCAAAGCCAGACTTTGCTGTCAGAGCAAAGAGCTCAGTGGAAAAAATCCATCTGCACACCTACAGCAGCCCTTCAGGTCTCCACATTAAGACAACATTTACTGTCTTGATTCTGTAATGTAGCCTAGCCTGGCAATGCTGTCATGCTTTTGCTATCAGGAAATGAAGGGCAACATTACCCTCCTCCAAAGATTCCCCTTAAATTTTCTTCTGCAGTTCCGTACACATGGGAAGCAATAGGGCAGAACGATTGATTCCTTTAAAAATGAGGGAGTACCTAAGAATGCTTTCAAATACCATGGTACAGAGCTGCGGGATCTGTGTGTCAGGTACCTTCCCAGATTTCACATCAGGTTGCTCACCTCAGCTTGTGGCCCACAACTGGGCACATGCTACCCTCATTCTTGACAGGGTAAAACCTTCAGAAACTCCAGAACCCAACATGCCACACTGTATCTTGGCTAGTGCAATCATTATAGAAACTCATTTGCACCTTTATTTTCCTGCCTTTGTTTCAAATCAGACACACAGAGGGAACGACAGGCGTGACATGAATCTAATCAGAGGCTGATGCCACATCAGAAATCCCATCAAGCTATCTTCCAGTCCCAACAAGCTCTCCACTGAAAGAAAACATCTTGTCATGGCCTGGAGAACCCCTGTGTAGGTTGTGTCCCCAGCAGGGATTCTTAATGGACTCAGCAGTCAGAAACTGGGGTTTATTTTAGAAAGTACAAACAAAAATCCTTTCTATTTAAATACTTTCCTAGCTATTAACGGTGTTTTTCTGGACTTTTTTCCTAGCAACAAACCAACTCTGTATCAAGAAATTCCAGGCAGAGAATTCTTAATTCTCTGACAACACTACAGCAGAGCCCAAATGGCCTAGGAGACCCTGCACATACATTTCATGCCTGCTGTGCACAAGCAAGCATCTGCTCAAGCGAAAGCTGCAGCAGTAGGACATCTGCAATCCTGCTCACCATTCAGTCAGAACAACCTAAGGGGGCCACTTCACCCCTCAGATGCCTTCAACTGGGAAAATCCAGCTGACTCCACCACCCTAGCCCAGTCTGCAGAACTTATCACTCCTAAATGCTGAGTCCTGTTTCTGAAATGGACTAAAAGACGCATGGCCTCCGATCTACACCTTCTGGATTTCTGCTTAAGTTTTATCAAGCCTCCTCTGGCTATATTCAAGCATCTTTCCAGCTAGGGGCCATCCTGAGCACAGATAGATGCTGTCTGCTGAGCACTAAAGGCCTCTCTTCCCCTGCAGCAACAACTTGGCTGTCTGAACTCTAGCTGGCTGATGGCAGCACCTGGATGCCATCCAAAGGCAGTAAGTTTCTTGCAGCTGAATATGTTTAGTCCCTCTCCTAGGGCACAGTCTCCATTACAGAGCTATTGTTTATGACCCCAATTATCTCCCAGAAACTGGTCCTTGCCTGCAGTTAATAACCAAGGCTAAGTGATCAACCGTTAGGACTCCAGCAAACTGATTGTTAACTTCTCTGTCGACTAAGTTCAGAGTCTTTCACTGCTATTAGAAACTCAGATTAATGATGCATAACAGAAATGAACTCTCCTGTGACACAGCTAGGTGAGGCCAGATGAGGGGAAAAGAATCACTCCTTTTTCCTGGAGGTATCAGCTGAGCAGGGAGGAGATGAGCTCTTCGTTAACTCTCTTCTCAGCTGCCCTGATGTCTGGGAGATGACAAAGAGTATCTTATTTTGCAGAGTACGTCAAACTTTTCTTGGGACCTGGATCTGTGGGCAGATCTACATGTAAAATGGGCTCACTCTCCAGAAACAGCTTTCAGAGACTTCTTCCAAGCTGTAATTCCTACACTAGTATTTCAGATTTTCAGCAGTTAACAAGAGCAGGCTAATACTGCAAATCCCCATAGGGCAAGAAAATGAGACCTCACTTCAGAAAGAAAGGTTATACAGAAACAGCATGTAGTGTGTAGAAATGAATCTCAGGCTTCAAGGGAACATCTACGTCCAATAACAGACGTATTGTCAGCATTTCCCAGCCTACTCCTCACAGGCCGATTTGTAAAGCAGCCTTCCAACAACTCATCACAAAATAACAGTTTCAATTCAGAAAAAGCTAATGCTGATTCCACTTCACAGCTCTTTCTTGTCTTCTGAATGCTAATGGGAGACCATCAGCTTCACACTCACAGGCTCACAAGGGCCACTAGATATCTTACAGGTTAAAGCATGGAAGTCTGACTTCAGGGAATTACCACCATAGTCTTTGGCAGCCAGTTTGTCCCCACCCATACAGAGACATGTTAAGAGCACCAGAAGAATAAACCCTGGCAGTGCAGCTGTGCAACCATGGGTCTCTGGGTCAAATGGACAATGAGACAGGAAAGGAAAGAGTGGCTAGAACAAGCGTAAGGATTCCTGGTTGGTTACGCACAACATCAGGAGTTGGTCGGTCCCTACAAATGACTTTGGGTGCCATGAGCTCACTGCCTCTATTGGAGTATGAGTCTCTCCTCCTGCTGCCACAAATATGCAGGGAACAGAAGGAACAGGGCGCTGCTTGCTGCAAGGTCTTCTGCACCAACCTCTCCTGCTCAGATGCCCACCCCTCCAGCTCCCTTCTGACATCTGAGGAGCCAGCACTGGGACAGCTGACATTCAGGATCCTCCCTCCTCAAAATCTACCATATGCTGTCCCAAAGACATTTATTCCCTCACCACTCTGTGGATCAGCTAGGAAAAGGCAGACAAGGAAGGAAACCATCAGGAACAGAAAAGGGCACCTTTCCTTGTCTGATCAACTGCTGGATGATAGAAGACCACAGATGTGTCACCATGGGTGACAGCTGGGTGAGGATAGATGCCTCTCTGTTATCAGTAGATGGTGAAGGAAGACCCAGTGACAGTGAGAGGAAGTAACAGATTTTCTGGTGGTGTGAAGAGGATGCAAGGATCTTCTTGCACTGATGGAACAGCACTCAGAGAGTGGAACATTTCCTGCAAAAGTTTGCTAGTGCTTTTTCTCTCCTGCCCAATCCATTTGCAGCCACACCCCCATAACCACACAAACATGGTGACACTTTCTAATGAAAGTGGAGCACTATTTATTGTGCGTACGGCTGCCATCAACAGAGAGGTTCTGTCAGCAGACACCCCAGCACCCAGCTGCCCCACAAGCGGCACCTGAAGTGCAACCGCAACAAGCCCAAACAAATGCTTGTGGTGTGAGGCCCTGCCTGTAAGTCAATGGTCACCAGCTAGTGACCACATAACAACTCACAGGGAGTCTGCGGGCCTACGTGGTCCGGAGGGGAGCTGAATGGCTGCTGAGTCCTCAGCTGCCATCCTCCACCAGGGCTTTGTAAGAGCAACGTGGCCACTGCTCCCAGAAACTGCTCAGGCAGCTTTAAAAACACACTCTTTCATCCTTACGCATGGATTTACTTATTCATGTATTCTCAACAGAAGCACTAACAGCCATAATTGGATCCATTACTGGGTTATTAGAGCTCTCAGTCACTGCCTCTGCAGCTTCGCGAGGTGCTGGGGAAATGCACAGGAAGAACAAACAGGGCAGAGGCACGGCCAGTGGCAGGGGCTTGAAAAATTCGTTAAGTTGTTGCTGTGGCAACTAAAACAAAATTTCTGGCAGGGACTACTATGTGTGGGGAACTGTAAACTTCTCCATTTGTGGAAAACATTGGTCATGTCTCTGAAAGGGAGGTGGAGGAAAGACAGAAAGAAGGGCTCTTTTCAGAGACTGCTACAGCAGGAGCCAAAAACGGCCTGCTTGGAGACTTGTCCTTACGGCAAGCCCTGATGATGGTTGGATTCTACATACCAGAGCTTCCCAGGAGCCAGTGCACTGAGACAGAGCTGGCGTGTACGGAGGAGCGCTTCTAGGTATTCAGTCCAGCTGGTCTTGACTGCCAGGAAAGCATCTGAACCGCTGCACAGACACAGACAGTGCTGGAGTCAACTCGCTTCTACCTTCACCTGCCTCCTCTGCCCCACAACCCATCGAGGATCTCCATGGAAAATGAAGCTCGTCTGGGAATTAACTTCCATTGAGATGAAAGATCCTGGAACACCAAACTTTCCATCCATAAACACTGAGAAATGGAAAAGCAGTGGCTAGGTCTGGAAATACTAAAACTTAGCTAAAGCGACTGAACCTGATCTCAGGAAACTCTGTAAGTTTTCAAGATACTCGGTTCTGAGAACTGAGCAGTCAGGACAGCAGTAACTACCTAGATGAAACATCACATATCCTGACAAAGTTCAGAAGGTGTCCACTAATTTAACATCTCAACACAGCTTGAAAACTTCAGGTTCAGCATCTTAAGTTCATGTTTAATTACAATGCAGGACCTGCAAAAGCATAATCAGCGTTGCTTTAATGCTGATTGATTTAATGTTGATTTAGGCTAAACAGGCCGTGTTGTGCCACCTATTTAATTTTCTGGGAGATCCTCCAGTTCATGTCTGAGCCTGCTTAGTTAGCAAAGTCCAACAGTCCCTTGCCCCACACCTTTCCTGCTCAAGGATCATGGTTGATCAGTTTGTTACTTATGAAATAATTCATTTCGTCTGGAAACTCAGAATGGTGCAGATACGTGATGTGAGACTCAGAATTCTCTCAAGTTTAGTGTCTACACTGGAGCTAGCAAATGACCACTGCAAAAAGATTCAAAAGTGACAGTGAATGCTGCCAGCAGAAAATTTGCCTACTGAGAGATATCGTATAGGCAAAATGATTGATGAGGATTTCAGTTTTTCTCTGGAGTCAGCAGCCTAACTAAAAGTTAGACTCATTCGGTGGGACTGATTTCCACTGTGAAAGGAGGAGCAGTGAGAATGGGAGGACAAAGATACAGGACTGGTGTCGAATCAGCACGGGGGAGCAGCATCCAGGCAGCCCCATTGTAATGCCGCTGGCCTCCTCTCCTCCGTCCCCTAGTGCCATGGAGGCTCATGGCTTCCTGACCCTGGCCCCTCACAGCTCACACGTCTCCACTGCATTAATGACCTCAGTGAGAATTTTTTAAGCTGACTGACAGCAACCTGGAAAAAAAACCACCACTGAAATAGCACCACTGCCAAAGGGGAGCTTAATGCAGGGCAGGAACGAGGCACTGGCTAAGTGCATAGGAGGTCTTTAAATAGACACCCTGGGCCTGCTCTGCACACCATTAAGGATGGTGGTGAGTCTCTGAGGTCAAGGCAAGAAATGAGTACTTGCAAAGCTCAGTGAAGCTTATGCTTACAATACAGCTCTAATTATCCTGTTAATCAAAGCAAAAATCCTTCAGTTTTGCAAATCCAACCAGCAAAAGGCTGCAAATCACAGCTCAGTCACTTAACCCCCAACTGCCCTACACGCTAAAAAGCCAAAGAATAGGAAGTTTTGAAAGGCTTCAAAATTTTACTCCACTCCACCTCCTTACAACCTTCTACCTTCATTCCTACTCTACAACACTTGGGTAAGTACTTGTTAACAAGGAGGTTGAGAAACAAAATGTAAAGCATTACCTGTCTGTAGCTGTTAAAATCTTAAAACTGTAGTATATGAATGTTGTTTGTGTAGACAAAAATCTTTTCTTGGCATAAATATCACCTCAATCCATACCTGTCATCCACTGAAGAATACAGCATACATCAAAACCTTATGTGTTTTATTCTGGTCAATGGAATCTATGGCGTGGTTATTTCTAGTGAACAACAGAATTTTCTTCACTGCAAACTACTTCTTTAAAGTGGCTTGCTGCTTTGAGACACACAGACATTGGTTTAAATGCTACAGTAAGGGAAAAAAAAACAAAACAGTCTATCAACCAAGAGAAAGGTAGACCACACACAGATCACTTCTCAATTTCCAGAGTCACTGATGCGGTGAAGATAGATGTTGCTTGAGAACAGGCTTGTCACTGGCTTTGGGTGGTGAAACATCACCAGCAGTTAAGGTTGGCTGGAAATTTTCACTTTGCACACATGACAATTTTAGTCACGATGTTAGAGCTGTTAACACCTGCATCTGAGCATTTTCAAACTTTTACGCAGTCCTAGGCCTTGAGAAAACAGCCTGCTCTCGTAAATTAGGACCCTATCGTAGTTGATTAGGTAAATACAAGTTTTACACTAAATTCATCATTTTGAGGAACTGGCCATTTACTCTGGAACTCTTTTTAATTATGAAGAAATAAGTAGCAGAAATTATTGTGAAGCCCACAGGCTACATATACTTTGTCTCTGACTCTGGAGATACCAAATATGGAGACTGCTTTTTTCAGGCTGATCTTCCCCCATATAAAAATGTAAAACCACAAGATAATCATATTCAGTCCTCCACTGAAGGTGGAGGAGGTAGTGGTAGATGCTGCAGATTACTACATTATTTAATTCTCATATAAGTAACCAAATGCCATATTAGAAACAGTTAGGTTATTTGCTCTAGTATTCTTACTTAGATATCTAGAATCTTACTGGTCTTTTGCCTAGAAACTTAATTTGCAGCCTAAATTTATTCATTGGCCATTTATATCCATTTCCTCTTGTGCCAGTGTTGTCTTTTAGTTTAAATTGTTCTTCTCCCTCCCTAGTGTTTACTCCTCTGATGTATTTATAGAGAGCATTCATATCTCCTCTCAGCCTGTTTTGCTAGGTTAAACAAGCCACACACTTCTAGTCCTCATGTATACAACGGATTTTCCATTGCCCCCACCCTCCCACAAGCCCTTCTTTCTACCTATATACCAGTCTCACGTCAGTTTTTTTTTTCCACGTGGGTGTTTGGTAGAATGCAGAGGATTAACAAAGCCATGTGTATATTACCTTCTCTCTAAAGGGACAGCTTACCTTATACAACCTAGAATTGCATTTGGTTTTCAGTCTATTGGAAGGGTACAGTAATTTCTTCCATTAACTAACATACTCTAACCCTTCTCTTCCCCCCTCTAATGAGCTCTCAGCTTACATGACACATTCTTGTTATCAGTCCTTATGTGTAAAACCTTTTTTTTTTAGTACTGTTAAAAACTGTTACATTTCTATCATTTTGGTCCTTGGTCATCAGTTTTTGCTGTATGATATCCAAGCATTGTCAACAGTAACAGTAATATGCTAACTGCTTTGTATCATGCCTTTTCATACGTTCACACCAAACAGAAAATCTATGCTGGAATCTAGAAACTGCTCAAGTCATCTCAGGGAAGTATCAGTTCCAGACTAGGAAAGGAGTGGTTCTCCTTCAGCTCCAGCCTCCACCAACTGAGAAAATCACCACTTCATCTGCATGTGATCTTCTCCTGATATGAGCACAAATCACATTCAGCTACTGCTTGAGACTCCAAGCCCTCTTGCAAGCATGCTGAATCCTGGCTGTGTGATCCCAGACCTTGGGAAGAAGCTGACCACCCAGGTGATGTTTTTGCATTGGTCTGGTTGTGAGGACAGAAGAGGGGACTGTCCTGTGCAATAGTGTTTTCCGTGTACCAGCCTCCCTTCCTGTTCTAGCTCAGGTGGGCAGGAGAGAACCACGCAAAGAAGATCAAGCATAACCTTCTCTGTCCTCAAGACTCTTTCAGCTTTTCATTTTGTGAACTCATTAAGGAGTAGGCTCTTCACAATCTCCTCTTTCTGACATCTCTTGCTTGCTTTCGGATGGTAGGAAGAGAAGCACTACTTTCTCCTTCAGCTACCACTGCTGAGGCATTTGCAGCCCTTGTGCTACAGAATCTGACCTTCCTCCCCTAATTGCCTCTCATTTCTCCACTTCTAATTTACTTGTTTTGTTAAGTTGAAATTCTCAAGGGCAGCATGGCATTGTGACTACAGAATGCAGCTATAAAATACAACATTAGTAATACTTCTCTCGGATTGCTCATTGCTTCACCACCACGACAAGACATTTGAAAATGCTTATCAATAACATTGATTACAGCCCAGATGCTTAGGTCAGGTAAGTATTCTCTGGTGCTCACGAAGGCTGCCTGTGAGTGAGAGTCTTGCTCTAGCAGGACTCAAGTTGTTTTAGATGACTTTGGGCCAAAAGCAAATTGGTTTAATTAACACCCTATCCATATGGGGCTGTAAGCCAATGAGCAGAACGGAGCTCTTGCAGGAAAGGAAAAGAACAGAAAAGCCTGGTCCTGAGCTGGCTGTTTCCAAACCTGTTTACTTATCTATTAGCGAGGGTGGCTTCTCCTTAATTTATTTACATAGAATGTTTCTGTAACCATCTGCTCTTAAGCTAAACGAAAAATTATCATCTTTCTCCTGCGGCTGCAGAGACTCCCATGGATGTTCTTAATAATACCAAAAAATCTATCATTTTAATGCAGACAGCTTGGCTAATAAAAATGATCTGTACCATTAGTAATTATGCCACAAATACAATGCAAACAAGCAGCCTTTCCCTGAAGAGGCCAAGCATAAAACACCTCTCTTACCAACCAGGGGCTAGAGACGGCAGCACAGCAGTAGGACTTAGTTTCTCATTTCTCCACCAAAGAGCAGAAAACCAAAGAGGAGGGCAGTTTAATTAAGATACCATTACTCATTTCTCTAACAAGCTTTAGGTGCTTCAGTCAAACCTGCCCAGGCCCCACTTTCCCAAGTGCTTTTTTCCAGACTATTAACAGAAAGTCATATTCCCGAGGAGGGCTACCATGGCTTACTGGCTTCTACAGTTCTTATAATGTCAGAACCCTTTAAGGCTCTGATGTATCCACCACCTTTGCTGTGAATGAGCTGATGCAGCTAGCCCTAGAGAACAGACGGGAAACTGAAGCAGAAAGCAAATAAAAGTAACACCAAAGATGACGAAAGAAAGCACTGAAGCAAGAAAATTAATTCAAGCCATGAAACTATTACCTAGCAATTGAAAACATCACTTTTGGGATGGCCTAATTAAAAAAAGCTCCACCATGGGCAGTCTGCTAACAAATGGAAGGACAGCACTACTGGCCCATGTGTTGCCTGACACCATTTCAGTGTGGCTGGCACTGGACTAGCAGGTTATGATACCTAGATGTTTCTCACTGACTGCTGCTCCCTTCTATGAATGGCAGCAAATCACTTAACTTCCACGACTCAGTTTCCTTCCACAAAAAAAGCAATAAAATGCTTAAAGGTTCAGGGATGAATGAAAGGAAAACAAACCAAAGCAACACAGATGGAAATGTTGTTTTCTTTAAACAAGTGCGAAGGGAAAAGGAGTAAGATTAACGCCTCAAATTATATCAATAAAATATGAACATACCTCTTTACTAAATAATTCAATTGATAAAGAAATGCGTGTAAAGAAAGATAATAAATGTCTTGGAGATTTTCAAACGCTTCTGTAGAGAGATGAGCACTGTAAAAAATGCAATGCAAACAAATGGGAAGGCCAGTACATGCCATGAATTCCTGCAGCCCAGCGGGCTGGCAACTTGCATGTGCTGCATGAAGAACAGGAGTGCCTGTGCCAGCAGTGGCGGCTGGGCAGCAGGGTGCTGAAAGGCTGCTCACCAGAACACGTGTACAAAAGCAGAAGACTTAATCCCAACTTGGCCAACCTGTCTGATGATGTTCATTTCCTTTGCTTCTGATTCTCAGTCCATAAAATAGGGCTAAGGGTTGGTCTGTTGTGAGATGCTGGGATGGTTCATGTTTGCCTATCATTTCAAAAGATAAAGATGCCCAAAGGAGTGGAGTTCTTTGCTAGGCAGGTAAGAAGAGCAAACTACAATGGACGGTAATGGGAAGGCCTTTCCTCCGGGAAACGACTGCAGGAAAGCACCGAGGCTGGCACATCACAGGACAGCTTATGCAAAACACAACCAGCATTTTCCCGAGCTACAGCAGAGGAAGCAATCCATGAGGAGAGAGCTGTCGCCGTGGCCATGAGCCAGTCCCACAACCACAGGGACATGTAAGAGCTTTAGCAGCTTAGGTCTTATACTGAGGTTAGAGATGCATATAGATCATTGACAGGGATGATATCTCACCTGTGAAGGGAATTATTAAGGATAAGCCAAGCTACTTTTAAAACCAACTCTTTGGATAGTTGGAGAGCTGATCTTGCCTTGCACCTGGGCTGGGCTGCTAGAGAAGATTGATGACTGGTGCATAGGGATCAGATGCTTCAATTGCACTTGTACCTACACAGAGGTTGCAAGCTGTGGAGATGAAACTGGTTCAGGGAAGCTATCAGATTCCTGAGCTCCATCACTGAATCTCTCAGGGTTTGCGAGTGACAGGCTGCAGGCAGATGGTGGGGGAAGCAAGGTGAAAGGGAGGCCGTTGCGCTACACCAGACAGCAGTTGCTTACCCCCCTCCCCATCATCACCATTTTCCCCTTGTGTTGTTTCATGGCCTATTAATATTCATAAAAGCCTTTCTATTGTGTTTGCACTTTTCTATCATGCTTGCAGGCCTGATCCCTACTTGCCTTAATAGGATGCAAACCTCATGAAATCAGATCCTATTAGCAAAACCCCATCAGACGCCCTCAGCAATGCAGTACCTCAGTCTCCACTCCTGCTAAAGTGAAAGGGAAGACTTTCACGCTGCTGACATCTGTAGAACTCTTAATCTAATACGACATTTCAATCTTAAAAGCAGAAACTAATAGGAGTAAAACACAGTGCAGGGAATGCCACTGAATGCTACTGAGTCAAGCCCCACAGCATCACAGCCAAGAGATGCAAAAGACCTTGGAAAAAAGTTTCTAATCCTGGCTGCAATAAACCTGACCAAACAAAGGTGCTGGTTCATTAGCAACTTTATCTCGCTGATGGGAGACTGCTGACTTACCCCCAAACTCTCTGTCCTACAGTACAAATCTCTTGGCTTTCTCCCACGTGACAGTGATGCTATCCTGGTGCATAACCTCACCCCTGGGGGCTTCACACAGACCATACTGAAGGGAATGAGCAAGAAAAGGCAGCGCCGCAAAGTGGTGACCTTATCCACCATCTCTGCCTCCTGCCCCTCCTCACCTTTTAAATCAGTGACTTCACCAGCGTGCATGAATTTCCAACTCTTGGTTTCAAAGAGAGAAGAGAAGAGAATGAAACTGGAGCCTGAAGTGCAGCACCAAGGAGGATGCTCTGCACTGCTAGAACATGTGCCTTGAGTCCCGCCTTACGTCTGCTCCATACATCAACACTGGTGATAAAGATGCCATAGATTGATTTTTCCAGATCCCAGGTGAAGTCTGGGCCTCTGGCAGAAAGAAAAATCATTGCTGGAGTTGGAAAGTGAACAGATTTTAGTTTGTAAGTCAGTGAGTGAAAATAAATACAAAACGTACAGTGTCACATTCCCATTCAGTCATTTTCCTAAGTAGAACACTACATTAACACATTAATTTTAAAAGATTTTCCAGCTGCAATAGCTAACAAGGACGCTGATAGCAGGCTCTTACTCACTGAATAAGAGCTGCTTAAGTCTTGACCCTGAACTGCCCAAATCCTTTCTGCTTAATTAACGACCTTCGGTCTGTATCAACAATAACTGATAGCAATTTGATAGAAAATTGCTGACCTAATATTCAGTACACTTTGCCAGTCAGGTTTGATACAGAATGGTTCTGTGGTGTGTATCTCCTGCTCTCAATACATGGGAGCACGAACTCTTGCCAAAGATCACATCTTATTCTTGGCAGATGGTTGAGAAAATGAGACTAGGCCCATATGGATCCAAATTGCTGAGAGCAGAGTTGGGATTTAATCATAGCTTTTCTCATCGTGGAGAGGTGAAAAGCTCTCTCAAATCACCCGCATTACTAAAAGGTCCTGAGTGCAAGGACTCAGGGGTATCTTATCTTTAGTTATTTCTAATTACAGGGCTTTAATTATTTTTTTTTTTTTTTTCCTTAACCTGTTGTGTGGACATCAAAGGAAAGGAGAAATCTGTTGCTATTATTATCTATTCACACTTACAGCAAGGAAATTCAGCCATATCATAAGACCATTATCTCTGACTACAGGGATCCTTCGAAGTATATTAGATAGGATTAAGGGGAACTCGCACTGGGACCAAAGCATAGCTGCAAAGTTTCGAAAGAATATTCAGACATCTAGATTTTCAAATTACTGTACAAGGCGCGTGCTGTAATTTATAGCCAACTGAAACTGCTAAAGTTAGCCAGATGAGAGTGGATTATTGTATCGACTAAGGCTTTGTACAAGGGTAGCACCCCAATTCAGCATGCCAATTTATAAGGTCAGGAGAGACAGTGAATTCTGACATGTAAGAAGGTTTTAGGAATGCTGTTCTCTCAGCTTAATTGCCACATTCTCTGAATCAAGATATCTCTGATTAATTTGCGGATCTCACTAAAGGTTTCTCGAAAAGGCAGGAATAGGTTCTCCACGGGGATAGGTTCTCGGAGCAGAATTACAGGATACTGCACCGGCTGCTACTTCAAGGGTCTACATGCAGCATGCTGAGATCATCATCCCACCAGAGTACGATAAAGAATGCCCTCTGGATCCCAAATATCTTAAACATATGCAAGCTTTCTCAAGCCTTTCAATCAGTGTCACAGATAAATAAACACACCCCTTGATACCATGTGGTGGTCATTACTTGTGTAGTGCCTGGAGAAAAAGAGGCATTGTGCCTTCCCTGCTGCACTCAACTAAAACTTGAAGAAATCTTGTTCCTCAGGCTCTGCCAACATCATTTAGGTTGTTGGTGCGCAAACAAGGAGGTAAACAACAACAGCCACAAAAAAATCATGTTAATTTCAAGCTCCATTAGAAATGCAGAGTTTGGCAGCAAGAAAAATCAATGTTTGTCCAGTGGAAAAAAAACCCAACCATCACTGACAGGGACAAAAGGGCTGTTTTCAAGTTTCAAAGAGGATGTAAAAATCTTGGTACTCAATATCCTCTGAAGTGGAGGAAAATTATTTTCTTATCACAGAGACTATTTGATTCTGACATGGGAGTATTTTGATGCGAATTATCCAGCCCCAGATACTGCCTGGCAATGCTTTCCTTCTTTGTACATCTGATCAGCTCTGACACTGGGACCAATTGATTTCCTTTTTCCTTTTTTTCCTCCATAAATATGTCGTCAATTCTGGTTTGTTCTGATGAACTCCACAAACACTACCCCAGATACATACAGATCTCCCAGGGCTGACTTCCAGTTTAGTTGTGCTGGACAACAAGCAGAAAAAACATCATTCTTAGGTATTATTAGTTGTCTGGGATAAGACTTTTTCACTGATATAACAAGAAAAAAAATCTGATAAAAAGGATTGGAGGGCTGACCTTTCAGCAGCACCTGATCTGAGGCCAGTTAGAGTAAGAGAAATCCTCCCTGGCCTCGTTTAGGGAAGCAGCGTTTTAATTTCTGAGAAATAGCAGGTCCCCATTAGACTCACAGTTTGTTAATCTTTAGGAAAAATCACAGTCATTTGCTACCATGACTATGTTAATTTGTTTAAATGCAGCAAACCTCTAAAGCTCTGGGCCCTCCCAAAGCTCCAGCGTGTATTAGGCTAAACTGCAGTCTACCTCATCTACAAATTCACCAAACACTGGGGCTGCTGCCTGATGGGAAAATCCCAAGATTTGCACTCCCCAGCAGCCTGCTTGTGTGCTGCAGGCCTAACCCTGCCCTCAACTATACAAACTCAGGAGGCCCCTCTCCCTTTTAACCAGTTCTGCACCATCAGGAGCCTAACCCTACGGTGGAATTCAGCTCCAAGGGGTTGCTTGGAGCATGGTGACCGATTCACCCCTTGCAGCTGCCATCTTGAGCACTTATTTTTCCTTATAAAAGCACTAAAATATTCTCTTCCCTGGGGAGGGGACAAAAAAAAAGAAAAAAGTGGGGAAAAAAAAAAAAAAAGACAGCCAAGCCAGAAAGCCTAAACTACTTCATTTAAAATGAAAAAGGAAGAATTTTTTTTGTACCCTTTGCTGGACATTATCAGTTCCCTGCTGGCACAGTCCAGGATAGACAAAGAGACAAATATATATGATGTGAGGAAGGGAAAATATAGAAGCTACAGCCAGAGAAGGTCTATGACATTAGCTGTGTTCTCCTGGCAGTGGCTGGAAGGTAAACCCTCGTTGCCAGCAGATACCCCTACAGAAGTGTGAAGACAGGAGTTCAGCCAGAGATGAAATCTAGTTGTTCTGCACAGCAGTCCTGAACTGAAGAGAGACCTTCCCTCCAAAAAGCAAGAAATAATTCCTCTTTGTTCCCAACAGATTAAGTCTGTTTGCACTGTCAAGAATGAAAAATATGTCAGAGAAGATCCATGTAGCAAAGATTACACATTAAAGGACTCATATCAGAGCGGGCCAACATCGTCCTCTGGCAAGCACTCCCTGATTTTCTATAAGAAGTATCACCTTGTGTGTCAGCTCTTAGACAACTGAAAGATCTCAAAGTAAAGTGGAACTTTTGGAAATGAGAGAGCCAAGATCAAAATGAAATGCACCAACACTTGGAGTTAAAGCCCATCTCTAAGTGCTGAAGGGTTTCTCAGCTTGCATCTCTCATTTAAGGGGAGGAATGCTGCTACTACTGAAAAGGCCAACATCTGACAGTGAAATACATAAGCCAAGTCAGAATGGCTCACTTCCAGATTTAAGGTACAGCACCGGGATCTGTAAGCTTCACCCTCCACTTACAAAGCTAACTAGTTACTTTGCAGCTTGACTTCCTGCACGTTTTTAAATGAGCTACAGCAAAAGTGAAGATGCTTCGTCTCAAACATAGACAAATCCAACTGGGATATCAAGGAGAAAGCACACGCTAACACGTGCAAGGGAACTGGTGAAGTCCCAGATTATATCGATAAGTAAACAAAAAGCTTTGCAAGTCTTACCAGCAGAGAAGAATGATGCACAATTCAACAGTGACACAGCATCTATTACACACGATCAACTAAAGAAAAGACCAGGCAGTTCTGGTGAGGGAGGGTAAGGTCAGGAGCTGTAGAGATTCAGCAGCTCTTGCTTCAGAGAACAGGCACAGCCATGTGACAATTCATTCATGAATTCAGACACACCAATTTAGGCTAAGTGTCTTTAATTTATAACTTTTTGCATTTTGACAGCCCTCCGGGACCGTTAATTCATTTGTTTCTTCCCTAGATTTCATGGTGTCTGTAGAATATATATCAAGGGATGGAAAATAAGCCCAAATATATTACCAAGGCAGTGAAGAAGGGAGAAGATACCTTTGGCAGGAAGCCTTTTTTTTTTTTTTTTCCCCCAGTGAAAAGACTTACTTTCCTTTAACCTAAAATAGCTAGATGTAAGGTTCAATGGTGATTTTTCATTATAAACCTCTACTTCCAAGACCTAACAATTCCTCAAAATATTAACCACTCCTGTCCAAATTCCATAGGCCTGCACCCTCTTCAAATACACTAATTTCTTGGGACATTTGATCAAACTGCTTCTGACATTTTCTAGTATGGTTAAAGGCAGTGAGGAAAGCAAGAGGGAGAAGGATGGTAGGGGAGGGATATGGAAGAGGAAAATTTCTCGTAGAAGAAGAACTGTTGTTCGCCTATTCTTGAACAGCTCCACAGAAAAAAGGTTTTGAAGTCGAAATTGGCACAGAAATATTTCTGCCTGAAGGATTTCAAAGAATAATCCCAGAAGGGTTCTTTGGGCATGGCCTGACTCCAATGGGAATTAGTTTTCATTTGACCCAATTATACATGTTTAAAAAGCACATGTTGAGTATGTCTGAGGGGTTTTCTGGTAAGCTCATTAATGAGTCGATTTTGTCCTGCACCAAGCGCTCTACCTCAGTCCTGAAAAATGCTTCATAAAACCAAGAGACTCATAAAAGTCCATGGGACACTGATCATTCCTTAAAATTAAGCAGGTGTCTATGCGCTTTGCTGGATCAGACTTGAGCTGTGGTTTTCCATGAATTCAATCTGTGGTCCCAGAATGGCTTTCTAACAGAGAGCCTGATCTCTCAGAAATTTTGCAGATTTAGTATAGCTGTCTTAACCAACTTTACAGACTCATTCAAAGTAATCCAGAGCCTCCCAACTGTTCTGGCATCACAGACTAAAAAGCACTGGGCCAGGACATGCAGCAGAACTGGTCCCAGGCTATTCAATCAAATAAACAACAACAACAACAATAATCCCACCTCAGGTTTGCTGAAAATAACATTTTATGAAAAAATATTAAACTCAGATAAAGATCTGCTTCAAATCAAAGTTCAATTTAAAATTCTTCAGCACAGAAAAGAGGCAACCGGAAACCATTGCTTTGCGCAACAGGAAGCATTCTAGTTTAGCCAGAATAAAACATGCCCTTTGTAGTGCTTGCTTGAAGGAAAAAAAAAAAAAAAAAAAAAAAAAAAAAAAAATGGTTGGATTCACAAAACTGGTGGTGCGCTTAGTTTTTATGTAATAGCTCAGAAGCGAGAGCATTCACCAAGGATAGAAGAAAACTAGGCTTAATGGCTCTAAAGAGCCATTAAAGATGGATCTAAAGATTCAAATTTTTATCTCCAAATTGCTTGTGGAGTACCATATACTTAGGCTATTTGGTATTTTGGGATGGACTTCTTTTAGTGTTTTCTTCTATGCAAAAATAATTAACCATGCAGAGCAGCAAGTGGAATTAAAGCACTCTCCTTGCCAGCTCAGCATTCTCACCATCAAGCTCACGATTTCCATCAGTATCTTCACAAGACTGCAAGAAGCACAACTAAAGGCACTGGCCTCAAACCACCCTCTAGCTTGTTGGAAAAGAAGCCTTCTTAAGGGATGGAAAGCTTTCTGACCTGAAAGGATGGACTTGCATCTGTTTCTTCTGTTTTCTCCATGAGTGCTTAAACTAGAGTTTTAGATAAGTAGGATATGATTAAAATGATAATTTCTTTCGGTATCTTCCCCCCCTCCCCCTTCCTCACAAGACCTTACTAAAAAATGTAGATTTAAATAAGAAAATGGTTAAGTAATTACCTCCCATCCCTCTCCCCAAACATACTTACGTTATAAAAACTGTTGCCAAGCTCAAGTATGTATGAGACATAACTGCTGTTAAAGAACATCATTTAAATTTCAGTATAAGCAGAGTGACCATAACAGACCACAGATCAACTTTATTTCCCTGGGGGAAGAGGAAAAGTTGAATCACGCCTAGGGTTAATGCAAGATTGCATATAATTCAGATCCCTATTTACCTTAGTCCCTAGATTACAGCGAAGGAGTACTGCATTCGGCACATGTACAAATGGTCAAATCAGGTTCATCATTAGCTCCCTCAGCTCCAGGAAAGAACATGTTTAATAAGGTTACTTGCAAAATTATTGGTGTAAATGATTTACTGAGAACGTCTGTAAGAGGTCTAATTCAGACACACTGTGATAATGAAAACAGGGAAACCTAGAGCAAGAAAATTAAAATCCTACAAATGTTTCTAAACTTGCATACAAATTATCATATTCCATTACAGTGTATTATTTGAGAACTATTGTTATAGTATTATTAAATATAATATTGTAATGCAAATGCAGCAAAAAGCAGAGATAGGATTTCTCTGCAAAAACTGATGATATGCATTTTCGTATTTTTGCACACTTTCCCTTGCATCTTTAACATTCTCATAGAGGATACTTTCTCTTCAGCTGTATACAGTCCTGTGCTCTCTATTGATCCATGGTAGGACACAGCCTATCAAGTTCTAGTTCAATATAAACTGCTCATACCAGAAGACTACAACTCTTTGAAAACACAGCAAATAAAGGAACTGCTTCTAGACCCCAGACTGCTGCAATACTAAGCGCTTCCAAGCCACCTGCTGAGATGGTTCCTAATGCATTTTCATCCCGGGGGGGGAAAAGCCATGGCTAGATTAATGAAACGCTAATGCCCCCACTCAAACCACTCTTCCACTGGCAACAACTATCACTAAAGCAGAAGCTGGAGGAAGAGCAAACCCACTGGGTAAATCCACTTGCTGCAAGCACCAAATGGTCCAAATCCTCTGTGGACCGTGAAACAGATAAATGAATATTTGATAGAAACATAATTTGAGAAAATAAAAGCCCCGCTCAGTTTAGCAATGAAATATACTGGTTATTTGACCTGTTGGAGGAATAAATCTGCAGCATGCACCAATTACATCCAGACTGTGATGTGAAAAAACTCCCAAACCAGTTCCTGAGGAAGCAATATAAACCTTTAACATGAAAAAATTTACTATACGCCAGGACATTGCATTTCAGGGGTCACTGTTGTTGTAGTTTAATTGCTTGCCCTGTAAGTACTGCCCAGACATTGTGTTACACTGATGTACTATTCTACTCCATGAGCTGAGGTCCTGTCAAGCTCAGAGCAATCTTTTAGAAGAAGCCAGCCATTAGATTTCGTCCTCAGGATGTCTTTGAAAGGAATGATGTAAGACCAAACACAAAAATTGGGCATTAAGGAGTGGGAGCACTATGAAAAATGCACTACAACATGAAGCAACTCATAGAGGATTTTGTACAGACTTCGGTAAAAAATGGGATTTTGTCTGGTTATTTCTTTGTAAAGGAATATCAGAAAGGGCAAGAAACGTGAAATGTAAAAGAAAAATGAAGGTTCTTTAATGACATTTGGAAATCAGTGGACAGCAGGCAAACGATTCTACCTCTCCCATCCGTTACATGGCCGTCAAGGTCTGCATGGTCCTACCCTTGCTCTCTAGCCCTGTGACTTCAGGGAAGTGATGGACACCTGGTATAAGCAAGAGCTATCTGATCAAACCTACATGCTTAAGACTTGCTAATGCCAGTACTATCCTCATCTTCCTCTACTGTTTACTCTGAAGATTTACTCTGTTTATTTACACTGTTTATTCTGATGATACTTCCTGCTTCATTTCACTTGTCCCCATTCCATGACAGCTCTCCATGAAGTCCTGCTCCCATGGGTACTCGAACAAATCTGGCCCAATACACCACCATCTAAAGGAAGGCAAATGATGAGCCCTCTAGCCAGTGCAACCACACAAATCATCACCTCACACAGCATCTCTCTTTCTCTGGACTTCTGTAAACTTTCTGAAGAAAAGATCTTCATTTACTTGTCATGTCCAATACTGAGAGAGAGAAAGAGAAGATCTAAAGAGGCAACTTCCATCTAGTTTCCTGACAGTCACAGAAATAATGAACAGTACTAAAGCTGATTCATGGCAGGAGATGCAGAGCAGGAGGCTCATACAATTGTCGTGTAAGCCCAGGTCTGAAGACAAGAATGCAGAACTGTGTGTGGAAGGCAGAGAAGGAGCCCTGAGATGAAACCTGTCCACTGGTTTGAAACACGTCCACAGAGGTATTGTCTTGCTCTCAGAAGTTACAAAGGAGAAGGGAGGAGGGAAGAAACAAAAAAGAAACCACATAAAGAAAATCCAGAAGGGGAAAAAAATTTCCCCATAGACATTTCCTCAGGATTTTTGCAGCTACCGTCTGGTTTGAAATGGAGGGTTTAATTCCATGATTTGACAAGTACGACACATTTTATAAGTAGGAACAGGAAGGGAAGATAGTTTGTCATCATGGTAAGAATTGAGGCGAGTACGCTGTTAGCCAGACACAGAATTAACATCTCATGAGTGAATCATGCTATACAGATTGACAATCTGACAAACCTAACCTGAGCTACACCAAGAAATCATGTCTTTAGAACTACCTAGTCCTTCATCTTAATCAGCGCCGGTGTCAGGCACCTCTTCTTCCCTGACACAGTTTGTTTATGCAGTTACAGTCGTGGGGCCCACACTGGCGAAGCACAGGTGATAGTCATTTTGAAACAAGACAAGCAAAAATCCTGCGGCATGGGCTGTCTGAACACATTTGGTTGGTATCTGTGTCAGAAATGGTTGTGTGGCATGTCAATACAGACTCCCAATGCTTCTGCACCAGGCCCCATATGTGTTCTGATAGGAGAGATCTAAAAAAGCATGGGGACATCGGGGAGAGGAGTATCTGAGTAAGAGACAGACTCAGACAGACGATCAAAGTCCTTACGTTACCATTTGTCCCCGAATTAAGTGTAGTCTGAGGAGAGTCATGTACTAGGGATTAGATCCACCAGAAATAAGAACCATTACAGTTTGTGCATTAAAGGGATCAGGCAGCACCTGCGACCAGAACTCGGAGCATATCAATTCTGCATTTCCATGCTCCTGGCACCAGAGAAAAAACAACGTTATGACTACAGCTGAATCATACTATTTTGATGATTCAGTCTCAACAACCTTAGGGCACAATAAAAAATTGTGGCTTCCACGGTCTGTTGTCTCTCATAAGGGTTGAAATTTCAGACAGCCACGAATGAAGAGTTCAGATGCATTGTTAATGCATCACTTGTGCATTGCTGTCACCATGGGGAGTGGAAGAGGAAGAAAGTAAGTGCAAGTAGTTTCACATTTGGGCTTCGTGAGGTGAAGAAGGTGGTGATATTCTAACGCATGCATCACAGAGCTATACTATACAGCAGCACGTACAGGTCCTTGGGTCAAAACACTTTCCCAAACACCTGGAAGAAGTGTTGCACGAAGGACCTCAGCACAGACAAGGGCTCAGAGGGGAAGAGAAAGGAACTATAAGCACTGTGTGCAAAGTGATGAAAACCTCAGGTGTCTCTATACACCCAGTCAGGTTTTCTTTTAGCACTGCAAGTGACATTACGCCACTGGGGACTAAAAAAATCCTGCAGACCCACTGTCATGATACCTGGCCAGGCATCATGTCTTTGCACTGAGTGACAGCAGATCTCGAGCAGACCTATGCAAAGAACTTTCAGCCTATAATATGATACATCTGGTTTTCCTCCTTTCTCCTCCAAGCACAAGTTGTCAGGAGGCTGGCTGCAAAAATCTTGATCTACTTTAAAGTAGTTGTGAATGCTTTCCACAGCCTGTTCTTGTTCTACATGCAAGTACTGTGCCAGTGTGGTGGGTTTCAAACTGTATCCCCGCAGAGGGATGGGTCATTTGTCTTGTGACTGTGCATCTCTATAGTCACTGGCAGCAGAAGGGGGATGAAGTGAAGAGAGGGGGCTGGTCTGGGAACAGGGATGGAGAAATGGAGCCACCATGGAAAGGGCTGTGGGAGGAAGGCAGGTAGCACAGGCAAGAGAAAAAGGAACACATGACTTCCAGAAGTACCAGAACTGGGCCAAAACTTTCTGCAAGAGATCCAGGACAGGACTCAATCATAATAGTAATTGTCCAAGATACAGCATTTCTCCTTTGCTTTTCTAGGAAGCTCTGCCTTCTGTTTTCTGAGTTCATCTTTCTGTTAGCTGGAGTTTTCGCAGACAGCAGCAACTGTGCAGTCTTGGAACTGCCCCTGACACAGCCACCTCCTCCCACACACATCTCTCCTGCTCTGCCTCTATGGCAGGTTCCCAACAACATCTTCTTGAGAAGACATTCCCTAAGATCATATTTTCACAAGCTGAGAACAGTGGCACAAATGATTATCAAACAGGTCAGCAGGACGTGGAGTTTGGGGTGGGGGAGGAAGTGGCAGATGAAATAAAAGATTTTGGATGTGGATGTATTTTTCAATATGAAAACAAATTAACAAATTCTAAGCTTAGCAATTCAATACCCAATTCAAAACTCATGTTCCTTGAACATTCAACTCAAACATTACTTTTTGTGGGTAGGAGAGCTGGCAAAGCTTGAGTGCTCTGAAACCCTCCAAACGCCAATGGGAATGACAAAATACTCTTGAATTAGAATGTGCACTCATACTCCCTGCTCAGAATCTCTTAAAAAGGGATGAAAGTGGTCTTTACTGAGGAGATGAGGGTTGCACTAAATTCATATGATAAAGCAAACCCATGGCACTTGGCCTTCTACCTGAGAACAACTTGGTATTATTAAGCAGTAACTCTTTGAAAGCACATCATCCCAAGTGAAAACAAACAGCTCAGAAATGCAAGGCATCCAGGAGTTAATTTCCCTAAGTAACAGAGAAGCAGAATCCACCTGTATTTCTGACATCTTCCATTAGTATGTTTTCTAGATGAGCAATTCATGACACTGAAGAAATGAGAGCATTAGAATATGAAATGAAGGACGATGGATGGAGACCGTAGCAAAGAAAATGATAAATCATGATTTGTGCTATAGATCTGCAATTCTGGGGAACACGGCTTCCTCTGACTCCACTGGATAGACCACAGCTTTCCAATTACATCCCTCTGTATTCTTCTGCTGTGAAATTAAACCAGGGATGTAGTTATCATGAAGGAACTATGATCAAGAAGAAATTAAGAAGACCTAAATATGCTACTGTATAAATCAATGGAGAGTGCACATCTAGAATACTATGCACAGTCATATTTTTTCCACCTTGAAAAGGACATAATAGAACTAGAGAAAATAATAAAAAGGATGACAACGATGTTGCGGTGCTGTTGGTTGAGAGGTATAAAGCAGCTTCCAGATGAGAAAGAAATAAATAGTTGAGATCTCTGCAGCCTGGAAAAGATATGACTGAGGATGAATATGATAAAAAGCTTTAAAACCATGAATGGCATACAGAATTTGAATAGGGGATGATTATTCATTATTTTTTATACCACAGGAACTAGGAGGCAGCCAGTAAAATGATCAAGCAGCAGGTTTAAAACAAATGAAAGAAACAATTTTTCAGACAACACACACTTGAGTTGTGAAATTAAACTGCCATGGATTTTTGTGGATGTCAAAAGTATAAATGGCTCCAAATGTGATTAGATAAATTCATGGAGGACAGGTCTATCAGTGGCTATCAAACATGATGGCTCAGATGGAGTCTTTGGCTCAGGAAATGCCAAAAACGCAGACTGCTAGAAGCTAGAGAGATATACCGGGGAAGAATCACCCCAAACCTCCTCTAGCAGTGGAGTGGGGAACACACACTAACACTTAAAAGCCTCAAAAATGTCTCACTCCAAAGGCAAGTCAGAGCACCACCCTGGGCAGATACACCATGGCCTGTGGAATGACATGCCTCGTATCGCAGATCACCTTGAGAGTGCCAACTAAAAGAGATTTAAGGAGAGGATAAATCAATTTTACTGTATTACAGAACAAAGGCAATTACTTGGATTATACAACTGAGAAGAAAAACAGGTGCAGTATTTCTGAAGGAGCTCTGCCATAGACTTTCATTACCCCCTTGAATCTTGGGAGTGTGTGTCTTGTGTGATGACTCTCAGTTTTTTAGGGAAATGAGAAAAATAACAAAGCAAATTAATACCTACTTGAAACTTAATTCTGAGTTACTGTTCTGGATTTCATCCAATGCTTCCTCTCACATTAAGGTGTAGAGAGTAAGTCCAGTAACACTTCATTATTGAGTATTATTTTGGAGAACTAACCTGAAGATGATTCTGAGGCACTGGGCAGAGGGCCTGAATTCACAATGTGTCACAGTGTCCCATATATTGAAATCATGACTTAGAAGTATAGTCTCACTAAACACCTAGAAGTGAAGTTGTTTTCTCTCAGGATAAGGATACCCGATGATATCAAAGACATCTGATGTTGCCATCCCTATTCCTCACCTGCTCTTTAATACAGGTAAATACACTGTCCTGCAGCCAGAGTTATGTGACATACAGGAGGAAGGCAAAGAAAATGACCCTAAATTCATCTGGGGACAAGTTCACCTTTGGTTGTCAGGGAATTTTTAGATGCAGTGATTTCTTATGGCTTACTACATGCTTGGATTATCACAGATTTGGTAGCTTCCCGAGACAACAAAATCCTCTTTTTGATTTCACAGCATTGTACAAGTTGCGTAGCATAAAGCATATGTATCCTGTAACAATTTTCTGGAATCTTATGACCTGTAACAGGGTGCAAAATGCATAGATGCTACACATCACATCAATATTGCTGACAACTCTCTTGACAACAGAAGGTTTACACATAATCACCTTTTTCCTGCAATACAAGTAAAACATCCCATGATCATCTCGAAGTTTTTCTCAGCTGTTCAAAGCGTTTTGGGATTGACTACGTTACACTTGAGTGTTTCCCCACTACTACCGTAGATTCAGAAAGAATTTCACCTAAGATCTTAGCAGCACAGAGACCAAACACGATACACAGATGAGACAAAAGACAATTTAAGAAAGGGAGTATCTGTCCTGTGTGGAACCCATTTAAGTGCTGTCTGTCCAATGGAGGGGCAACCTCATAAAAAGTAATCTGTGTAAAGCATCAGAGTAACAGCTCTATTATTAGAGCAAAGCAAGAAGACTGGTCTTACCTGCTATATTTTTACTTAGGTACATGTGCATCATTTCCCGCTCCAACTCGCCATTGAGATAGCCTTATTTTGCTCATTTCAGTTCCTACATTCCAAATGTCACCAGCTATCACTTCCCGATAGTCATGTCACGCTGAAAAAGGCCAGTGACTCCCAGATACTAATTTTTTTTTTCCGGCACATTAGGTATGTATAAAAGCCTTGCAGGCCCAGTGTCTATGAAGACAATGTTGTTCACGTCTCCATGACTTCCCTGAAGGGCCCTTAGGACAGTCTGTGCCATGCCATGGTTCCCAGCCTCTGGAACACAGGGTCATTGTCATCTAGAACCTCATCTGCTCTAGGCCAGCATCTGCCTCTTACCTTTCAGTCTTCTGTACTCTGGCTTCTTAAGGCACTTGGAAATTCTTGACTTTATGTCTGCATCCCAAGCTCCACAGTGTCTGGGATCCATCAATCTCACCAGGGGGGCTGGCAGTTCAGCAGCCAGAAGCCTGAAGATCCAGTGCCATGAAGTCTTTGAATATTGATGTGGCTCAGAATTCGTTTGGTGCTTTTGGCCATTACTTTGCCCTAAACTTGGACAGCCAATGAGTAGGAGCCAACCTGTGACCTCTGGCCTCTCACCCACTATCTTCCTTACTGGGTTCTCACCGAATAGGTTTTCCCTCTGGTTGGACTGCAAGCTCTACTGGGACAGAAACTCTAATACATTTTGCCAACAACAAAAGGTTTTGATGAAAATTCTGCACACTCAAGAGCTACAGAATTAGGCACAACCTTACAACATTTGGTGATAAGTGCTGTGGCATCTTTCAGAAAGGTCTGGTTTGGAACAGGCACTGGCAAAGCAAAGAGACAACACTCACACAGTGTGAACCCACGGACTCACATCTGTCTTGGCTCACAAGGTTTTTGAAGTTGTCATGAAAACGTCAAAACAGATCAGGTGTTTTCATGCTGACATCTCCTGCCAGGGAATTCATACTGTGGGTGGCATGGAGAATGCTGGGTGTAAGACAGCTACAGAAAGGACTCGAGAGAGACAGGCTACAAAACTGTGAAAGGAGACACTATCAGAACAAAGACGAATCTGAAGCAAAGGGTCAGCTCTTTTCCTTCCTGAACTGCTCAGCTTTGTGTTTTGCCAGTCAAGAAGTCAAGGTGCACTCTGAAAAGCAAACAGCTAGTGCTTATAAAAAACCTGTTACATCTCAAATGTGTTCATTTGCAAGCATCTCCCACGTGAACAATTTCTGCTACTTAAATTTTTCTTTTAAATGTAACAAAAATAAAATTGTTGCACATTAAACCAAAAGAAGATGCCATGTTCTCTTATTATTTTCCTCATTGTTGTCTCTGGAGTACAAGCCTCACCATAAACAATCCGTTTGTCCTCCAGGTATACCACAAACACAAATATCTGCAGACAAAACCATTTTCAGCTCCCTTTCAGGAGTGAACGTTCTTTGCACCCTGTAGTGCATTATCTCTAAAACGTCTTCCAAAGATCAAATCCATCCCATGGTTCCTATAAAAGGTCACGTTTTGCAATGTAGCCTACAGAACAATGACATTTCAAGGATCAAAGAAAAGGTTAAAATATTCCTATAAATCTATTCTTGGGACTTTTAAGTATTTTCTACGCAGAGGGAAATGTCATTTTTCTTCAGGAGCATCTGAGGGCTCTGTGATGGGTAATGGGTCTGTTAGGTTTTATATGGTGAAAGAAAGATGCACTTCACTCCCCAACTCATGCAAATGAAACCTAATTTAATTTTAAACCCCATTTATTTATTTAGATTTAATCTAAAACTCCCACATCAAAGCAAACAGAAAAACAACAAATACTATTGGGGCCTTAATAAAAAGAAATTGCGGCAAGCCAAAATAAAACTCAGAGGAGCAGCTTCTGCATAACGTTATAAATTATGGCCTTGTAGAGCACCCCAGCCCGTGAAATCCTTTACTCAGTCAGGCTGATGCCGGGTGAATGCTGAGGATTTAATTCAGTCGCTTAATGCTCCGTAAATCTGAGCTGGCGCTGAATTTTGAGATCTGGAGCTTGGTGGTTAGAATTACAGCAGTGGGGTGGAGAAGCTTTTGTGGCGAGAAAGCAGCCGGTACCCTCTCTGGACTCCCAGGAGGCCATTTCCAGGTTCTAAATGAAATGAGCTTATGGCTCCCACTCACTTCTTAATTAGCACTAAATTACACTCACACAGACGGCAGATACTGTACGCAGGGGAAAGAAAGTGGCAGCCTAGAAAAGATTGGGGGAGAGTGAGAAGCAACACTTTCTGTTCCCCCCTTCTGAAGCGGCACGGCTGTCTCACCCCTGCAGACCCCTGCTGTGAGGGTCCCTCTGGCTCACTGTACGTTTCTAACTTAACGGGTTCTTTATTTGAAATGATGTGTAAAGGGAAACTGGGTGGCTCAGAAAAACAGGAGAAAGATATAAAACTTCACAGCTTTTCACAGCTTTAGCTGGAATTGCCTTTATTCAGACCAGTTCCTAGTTAGGCAAGACTCTCCACAATAAAAATCTAAATACTGCGGATGCTAATTGGGTGCCTCGTTCTTGGCAGTCTCACCAGAGACACATGGAGGACAGAACGATCATCTCGGTCTTTGATTCCTGCACAAGGATAAAACCCATTGACAGGAAAAGCACTCTGCATTTTAGAACGGTTAGTTTGATGAACAATGCACTTGTTCACAGTTACAAAGCAGAACAGTTACAAAACAGAACTGTTCAGCTTTACAAAGCTGGCATGAAAGTCTCTAGGAGTAAGGCATTGAGGGCACAAACCTGATAATGGCCAGACAGAAGCTTACCTCATACCTAACCAATGGGAATTCTTCAGAAAGGAAAAGAATGTTCCTACAGTTTCCTTTAGGAGTCTGAAATCCCCATCTTTCATATTTGTGGTTACAGCTTAGGTAACTGGCCTCTGTCCCTTCTGCTCCTTCTTGTAAACTTCAATGTTGGGCTGGCATCGGTGTCAATAGCGGCTTTGTGGGGCATTCTAGCAGAGTCAGGCTAAAAACAGGACACTAGGAACTAAGTTTTACAACATCTGGATCACCCGCAGAGCTATTTGGAGGCATCCAATCCAGCACACAAGCCACAAGTACTCCTGCTCAGCCCAGACACAACTTTCACCTCATTCTGCAGACACTTTTGTGTTACACAGACTGGTTTTGTGAACTCCAGATGCTGCATAAAGCGAGGCTCAGAAGAGCTGAGACCTCTGTGACCATGTCCTAATCTTCGTATACCCTATTTTCAAACTCAGTTTCTGGTTACATCAGACACTTCATTGAATCCTCATTCTAGGCAGAGAATCCACATCCCAGGCATCTGAGGCTGTCATCATGCTCTTCTGCATGGCCATATAGTTTGCCTAATTTATATACTGTTTGTTTGCTGGTTTTTGTTTGGTTTGGGTTTGTGTTTTGGTTTTTTTTCTCTCCAGTTTTCCTTTTTTTCTCTGGATCTTTCTTGTTTACTAATCACCAGTCACTGAATCATGCCAGAAGTCTTCCCAGACTGAACTGCTGAAAGGTTTATTTTTGTACTGCTTACTCTTTTCTTGTGCTCATAATTCCCCATTTACCGTACTAATAGTGAAAATTCTGGAGATCTTCAGTGTTGCACCAGTCTTCCTATTTGTGCCTTTTCCCAATTTTGAAGCATATAGATTCTGCTCCGTTTTCTCCTTACACCAACCGTTTACATCCACTTTAGAATCTAGACAGAACCCCCTCAATTCTTAAAACTCTTGGTCCCATCTCAGATCTTAGTAATAATATTCTACAAACAGGACTTGAGTGAGCTGTGACTGGGAGTCAAATGATTTTGAGCCCTAAAGGCTGCTTTGATATACAGAAATGGAGTTTCAGAAAAGATTATGCGCTTGTGCAAAAGAAATCACTGGACCTATAAGGACCTGTTATATCAAAGCTCATTTGTCTTTTGGGCTGTCTACTGCTTACAAGACATGAGGACATGAACAAAAGACTCCAACCTTCACCACAGTCCTAATAAAGACTTCCAACTATGATGAAGACAAAAAAAAGAGAGGGGAAAGCAACAGGTAATGTTAAAAACAGCTGTGTTATTTCAGAATTGCCTTCATTACTTCTGCTAGATGACTTTGCTCTGTAACACACCAATGTATTCTGTCCCACTTTCTTAAAATAAACAACTGGTCTATGGCTTGTCAACAAAGCTCCGTTTTCAATCACCCAGGGAGACTAGGCGCAGCAAATCCTGCAGTGTCCCTATCGCTATAAGAAAGGCTTGGGGGCACTTCAAGCTGAGAATTTCTTCTGCTTTGCCTTAGAGTGATTTGCTGCCTAAGATATGACAGATTTGCATTGACAACCGGACCTGAGTATAAGGAAATCCTAAAGTGGGAAGGGGATGTTTACTGACAAGCTTGTGTCTTGCTGTGGATCCAAAATTCTCTTTGTTCCAGACCAGAGCAACCATTAAAACAATGAAAACTGAAGATGATAACACAGTGGCTAACAGGAGAGTGGAGGGTGTAAGGGCAGATTACCTCACACAACTTAATTCAGAATACTACATCTCTGCCACAGAAAGACTGATGCTAGTTTGCTGCCTTCAACAGGACTTGTGGCATTTACTTTTCATATTGAGGGTTATATCTTCACCTTCCACAGAGTCAGGCTGAGCAGAGGGAAAAAGCATCAACCGGGATTTCAGCAAAGAAAAAACTACCAAGGATGCAATGAAAAAAATAAAAATCAATCTTTTCCTTCTACTAACGAATAAGCCATAATCCTACCTGTACATAATGCAAAACATCTTTGAACCTTACAGTGCTGCCAGGATTAAAGGAGATTAATTTTTAAGAAATGGGAAAGATATTAAGATTCTTCAACATGTATAAAGCATCGGCAGCAGCTGAGCTATGTAGTTTATGCTGAGCAGCAATTTGCATTATATGTGTGAGGGAAGAAGGCAGTTGCTCACCTGCGCTGCCTCACGATCTTTATAATCCACACACATATAAAAGATAGACTGACGAGGGCAAAAATTTGCAGGGGAATTCAGAAGACAGGCTGCCCTGTCCCCTTCTTTTTGAAAAATCCAAGAATAAATCAAAGAAAGGATGAAGAGAGAACAAGCGCAGAGAGCTGTCAGCGCACTGCGGTTTTTGGTTGTTCAGTTTCCACACCAGGGAATCAGGGATCGGTTTCATGTGCTGACCTGACCAGGGAAAATGACAGTGAAGGACAAGGACATGTAGGAGGGTTGCTAGCTGCAGAGTTAGTGGTAGCAAAGGTCTCAGAACTGGTCTGAATAAATCAGCACAATTAGACCCCAATTACAGCCTTTATGTGCTACCACAATATAAATATTTAATAAGAAGTGCAGCGGCTAGAAGATCATTATTAATCTGCAGTTAAGCAGTATTAGCGAAAGCTGAGCTTCTGGAGAAGACAAGCTGTTCCAAGAAGTTACACAGGAACACAAGATCCTCAGCTGAGAACAAAGACACCTGGAAAATTTTGTCCTGTAACTGCACTTACTCTGGAGGTAACGATTCCAGCTAAGAGGCAGAAGAAACCCAGGCAACGTGAAGAACAAGGCGCCAGCTGGGACCATCTCCTCTTTGCTCAGGCTCCAGAGACCAGGGCACGGGGTGCATGGCAAGAGCTCCCCGGAGAGAGGGAGTGCAGGCCTGTGGGTATGAGTGAAGGAGCTGTGAAGGTGCTC
This sequence comes from Athene cunicularia, assembly GCF_003259725.1. Taxonomy (NCBI): domain Eukaryota; kingdom Metazoa; phylum Chordata; class Aves; order Strigiformes; family Strigidae; genus Athene; species Athene cunicularia. The sequence goes on along the minus strand of NW_020799101.1, from coordinate 41,939,750 downwards.
AGAAGTGAGACCTGGGTGGAACCTGGAAACCCTGCAAACACTTTTCATTCAAAGAGCTGGAGGGAAGGTGTAGACTTTAGCAAGACTCGTATTTTTGGTTCAAGTGCTAAATACAGCCCTTATTTGAGCCAGCGTAAGAAATACTAGGCTTTAACAGATTTTTAAAAGGCTTTACAGAGTAAAGTAGATTCTAGCTAAAGCAATGTCCTTAAAGTGGCTAACGAAATTCTTTAAAATTACGAGACATGAGATAAAAGACACAGGAGGACGTTGGAAACCAAAAGTTAAATTACAGAACTTCCTCAAAGCAGAGGGCATCAGAGGAAATTGTTCTCTGTAGTGCAAAAGATAAAAAGCATACGTAGACTAAAATAGAGGCTTTAAAAAGCCTTTTAAGTGCCAGTCAGTATGCTTTCAGCAAGGTACGCCTTTCTCACGTTTTTACTGTATGTTTGTATATAAATTACATTCCTTAATAAAGCCCACTAGAAAACATGAATTTATGAGATGAATTTATGAGAAAAAAGTGTTTATAAGAAGTTCTGGGCCTTCAGAAGTGTAAATAGCATGGCAAAAGACCAGGCCCAACGGCCAGGTAAGGGTGGCCATGTTTTCCATATAGCATGTAACATTCCAGTCTGGCAAGAAGAGAGCGAAGACAGAAGGCACCTTGCGTGACGACGGGACAGCAGCAATTCAACAAACCACCAAGCACAGAAGCCAGCACGAGCTGTTGAACACAAGCACAGCGCTGCCTGCCTTCAGGGCGTGCAGACGAGAGAGCATCAGGGGACACAGTACACTGGTAGGGTGCACAGATGGTACACACAAAATGTCTGGTAAAGCGGTTACAAATGTGCAGGGAAATGTGAATGAAGGCACCCTTTGCCTTCATTTACAAAACCCGGGAAGTGGGCTGTGAAGTGGTACATTGTACCTTGGCTGTCATACAGCCCCTGCTTTTGTAGGGCTGCACCTCAACCTTGGGCAGGACGGTGTGGGAAACCTGCTGTGCCTTCAGGAAGGCTGGAGAGGAGGTAGCTCAGACTCCTGTCCTGAACCAGGCTCACTGCCTGATACCCACCAGTTCCTGAAGATGCACAAATTGCCAAGGAAGGGCCTGGTTTGTCTGGAGATTCAAGAGAAATTGTCATAAAGCTTTAAGAAGAAAAAAAGTCTATTAATTTCCTCACTCACTTCCTCCTTGCCTCCAAATTTTGTTACTCCAGTGTGGCAGAGACAACAAGACACTGGACCCTGGGTTAGGAATGTTACAGGCAGACACAGAGAGAAGCATAACTGCACTGTCCCTCTCACCAGAGCTCTGGCTGCCACACTGACAACTGGGGAGGCCAGAAAAACTGAAAAACTGCCCATGGAGACAGCAGACTCCTGACAAAAAGCCACCCTGATTGACACGGCACTGCTGCGGCACTCAGCGTTCTTCTCGGCTGTCAGAAGAGGTCCTTCCTGAAAAGCTTTTCTCATAAGGGAAGACATTCGGGCTGTGCTTCTGGCAGGACAGAGAAACCAGAAAGGTGAAGAAATGCATTACTGAAAACCAAGCGATTCTGTTATTATGATAACAACTGAACAGAAACACCTCCCTTTGTTAGTGAGATTGTTGCCAGAACTACACATTTAGGGGCTTATATTCCCAATTCTGTCACTGCAGCTTAATGAGACACGAATGCCAGTGCAGCGGTTTTAATTGCAACAAACACAGCATAACCCACTTTCACCGTGGGCTGAAGTAAGTTTCACCTCCGCGCATGCTACCAACTGATCTTGAGTTTTGGTGCTTCCACAACACAAGCACTTTTAGAGAAATGCTAACTCTCTTCCTCTTTTTTTTTTTTTTTTGTCTTTCTGTCTTTACGTCTTTCAGGGAGACAGACTGGGCTGTTTTATAGTACTCTGCAAAACATTTCATGTATGTCTCTAGATGTACAGATGAACTAGAAAAGCCATGACCCAAGAAAGATTCAGTTTGAAAAAGATATTATCTACGATTCCACAAGCACAGACCTCTTTACAGTTATATTACAGTACTGGGGAGACACCAGGATGTGCCGTGGGACCCCGTCCAAGTTGTGTAACCTGCCTCTACAGCTCAAGTAACACAGATGTAGGACTGTTTATAAAGCAGAGACCCTATTAAAACCAGATGCTAAAGATGAATGGAACTGTTCTGAAGAAAGATATTATACAACAAGATGAGAATTTGTTCACTGGGTAAACTTGTCCTGAAGCTAAAGTAGGGATGCCTGACCCATCATAGGAAGTTAAGGGTCAATAACAAATTAATGGGATCAATGGCCCCATCAATCTTCCCATAATGAACACCAGCTCAAACTAACCCTTCTTCCCGAAATACTTGAAGACATTTTACATCAGCAACAAATTTACCTTACTGAACTTAAAATCATATAAAAGTGATTTAAATGAACTGAACTCAAGATATTCCCTGAAATGCAGAAGGTATTTTGAAACGGTACTACAGCAGAAGGTAGACTGATGCCATAAATTAGTGCACTAACCTTCAAACCCTGGACACCTGAGCGAGGTCACCAGGGTAATAAATTTTGGTGTTGCCCACACAGCCTTTGGTGGATATTTGCCCGCTGAAAAAGTTACACAGTATGGCAACACGCTGCAAATGGCATCATCCGCTCAGAAATAGCATACAGCTGGGACAGATGGGGATATCACAAGCAAAGCTATTCTGAGTTTTCAGCCTTGGAGAAAAGGATGGATAAACAGAAATAGAATATGAAGTTTACAACAATGGAGGACTAAGATGCACTGGCAAATTATGGGACATGACATGCCCATTTCCTGCTCTGACTTCCTTTTCTGGTTCTTAGTTACAATTCCAGCTTTTTTCTGATCTCTTTCACACAAAAGTCTGTGCAAGCAGTAATGAAACCAGGCTTAGTTGCTAGTATTACCAAACTGAGATGGTGCTTTCATCAAGTCCAGAGACCTAAAAAGACTGGCTAGCACAAAAGCTAGACCAGCTGTATTCCTGCCTCTCCCAATTTCAGTGATTCCTGCAGTAAGACATGGAATGAGATGTCTGAACAGCAATCTCGGAAGTATGTTCTGCCTGCTCATCAAGACAGAATGGAGCTCGACTTTCAAAATATTTTATTTTCCATGGACGTATTAAAGAGAAATAGCCAGATTTGCAGTGGAAGCTGGATACTGCCCTCATGTTAACAACTTTTGAAAAAAAAAGTGGTGAAAAAGACTGACTACAGGCCAAATATGATTCTTCCGCAAGTCAGGTTCCCATTATCAAGTGGTGAATATTGTCCAGGATGACAAAACACCCCAAGCACACTTAAGAGCTATTAAGGATATATTCTCCATCTCAGACAGACTCATCTATGTGAAGACCTAGGGCTTCCTATGTCTTGGTAAGAATAGGAAGCGTGAATTATAGCCGGATTGTTGCTTAGGGACTGCTTTAAACTAAACCTATGTTCTCCAGAAATCAGGCACTGAGGGAATTAAACAATAAACCCAAGCAGTATTTTCTCACTTATTACCAATTTATTCTTTTGTGCTGCAGGTGGGGAAAGAAAAAGAACTAAAGGAGGGAAAGTAAATCCTGGTAAGCAAATATACTTCCACAGCTCACATGCACTCCTCACATCTGCATGATGGACAATACCAGCAGTGCAGCACGTTGGTTGCAGCTGTGGTCAGGTGGTCTTAAGAACAAAAGGAGAGCACATGGATCACCTGGAAATCTGGGATCGTGTGAGAACAGTCTCTGTGTACTGCTGGATCCCCTACCAGAGCACATTCCTCCAGTGGGAACCTACCACATTTTATAGCAGAAGAGACAATTTATTTCATTGCACATGTGCTCACATATATATTGCTGTCAGGACTTGAAAATGCTTTCCCCAGAGCGCACTTGGATTCTGTGCACATCCTGACCCAAGCAAAACCACATAAAGAAATGCAACTGGTCCTTCCCCTCCATCAAAAATGACACCAACTGTGGAACTGTTGTGTTGGATTTCTGGAAAATAACAGATTTTAAATTACCTACAACATAGTGCATTGCTCATTAGCTCTGGCTAATAGCTGGAGCTCACCTGGCAGCTGGGTTTGCCTTGATGTTTTCAATTCCGTGTATTTACACTGTGAATTTACTTCCATTATTGAATTAGGAACTTTGGTGCTGAATGTAAAACTAAACCCAGTGTTCTTCCACAAAACAACCCATAGGAGACTGTTTAAGGTTGCTCCTACAGAAAGGCCTAGGATTATACACAGACTCATGTCCCACAGAGGACTATATGCTAACTCAAATGAGATTTTAACAAGTTTTTACGAGAATTTCCATTTTCCATTTAAACACATAGTGAATCTATGTGCTTTGCCAGTGAAATTGCTTAAAATGGCATGAAATTGAATGCTCCCCCCCCAAACAAATGCCACCTGACAAGTCTGATAAAGCAAATGCTGATTCTGAGACTAGAAAAAATTAAATTCTAGTATTTAGAGTGTAACAGTTTGTAATTATGACAGCAGTGGTCTTTGCTGGAAATGTAAAATGGTTTTGTACCTCATGCATTAGAAGGATCATCAAATTCTATCACTACTTCATAGCTTAAAATAAAGATTTTATCATATACTAGGGAACTCTCTTTAATAAACACTTTACCTGATAAAATAAACCTATTAATATTGTGTAACTCCCTACTCACCTGCAGATGCCATACAATAGCAAATCGGAGACGTTGAAAGGACAAAACTATTCAATGAAAGCTTCTGCTCAAATACAACCATTTGTTGCTAAGAAATTGCATTAAAGACACTGGACACCAATGGAGCTTTCTAACCCGCTAGCAAAGCTGCTGTTCGTGCATTTGCACTGTGTACCACACACAGCACACAAACAAATGAGGCTATATTGCTATTTGCTTGGTGATTTGCATTTCAGTGGCAACAGGACAGGCCAAGCAAAGCATTTCCTGAATAACAATTATTTACTCCCAGTCAATTAAATCACTTTGATTTAGGTCATATTTATGCACAGGGTGGGAAGCAATATACTGTAACTGTTCAAGAACATGGATTCTTACATGGTTGTTTCTGCTTTATAACGAAATAGAAACCTCTTTAACTAATACCTGTTCAAGTAATTAACCTATTATAAAGAAAAAATAAGTCAATGCACCAAGGTTATGCATCTAAAAGAACTCTACTGCGTTTCTTTCATTTCAATTTCAAAGTCGATGTCAGTGTTGTTTCATATCTACAAAGACAATTATTTCATGCACTGTCAGGTTACTTGCAAATCATCACAAATACACCAGGGTCTATGAGGATACCGATTTCAAAGTGCATTGATATTCCACAGTCTTCTCTCTCAGTAGTAACTGGATGGATTGGATTCCCTAGTCTAGCTTTCGGTTATTAAACTTCTCCTTCTTCCAGATGAAGAGAATGAATACATGATGCAGACATTTTATGTGATCCTTGGCTTTTCAAGGTTTGATCTCTAGAATGCAGGCTGTCTCTCTACACTGGGTTGCTCGTTTTCATGTGGACTGACTTGTGCAGTCTCACAGCTCCCGCACAGGACCGGCACGCTACGGTAATGCGTATGGTCTTAAGAACGGTAAATTTTTATGTACCCTTACTGTTCTCTTTTCATACTGTGTTGCTTCAGGCCACTGTCAGGTAACTGAAGATAAGTGTTCCCAAGTCCATGTCAACCTTCGTGCCAGTACAAACGATACTGCTTAAAATTCTGACTTTTCCAAGTTGCGTACTGAGTTTCAGTAAGATCCTTCAGTTTAGCTCCTTCTGATGTTTTTGAAATAATTAGCCACAATAAGAATCCCTGGGGTGCTCAAGAGATGTCCTTTGGAGCTTGAACTTCTAGAAAATGAAGTTGCTCTGCAACTCAAGTTCAAGAACAATATACATCAACATAAGGGTTAAACACACCTCTTGTGTTATGCAGTGTTGTTCTGTACATTAAGACTCCTTTCTGTTTTGTACAAAGAAAGTGATAGAGGCTCTTTTTATTCATGGTGAAAATTTTATATACCCCTATCAGAAGGAATACTGACACTTGATCATTTGCTTAAACTGAATCCTCATTAGATCACCCTAAACAATTATCCCCCTTCTTATTACAAGATGCTGGTGAGCAGAATGGGAGTGCACTGACAGCCAAGCTCGGAAATATGGGATTCCAGGAAAGCCATGAGTCTGAATGAGCATCATGGTTTTGGTAAAGAGTTATGATTCTGGCTATTTTTCTATTCCCCAGGCAACAGTATGCACCTGCTGTCTTCAAAATGCAATGTACTTGTTGCATAACCAATTGCTGCATTTGTTCCCCACTCTCTTAGTGATCATCTTTAAAGATAAGCTTTCCATCTCAAATACCACAGTGAGACTATGGTTACAGGCAAGAGCTTGACATACGCAATAAAACCTGCTGCAAAAGTCATGTCACACCTTCCTGCACCAAAAGCGCGGCACACAATTCTTCCCTCTGATGCACATGTGTTTGCGGACTTGCGGACCCAATGACATTAAAAGAATGACTTTGGCTCACAGATGCTGTAGATTAGATCCTACAAGGCAACTTTTAGAAATGTGAGCAAAAGGGAGCTCTCCCGGGAGCCCTGCATCCAAGCCCACATGCCAACAGCTGCCCCTTGCTGCAAGCGGATGGAGCGGCAGTGTGCACAACACAACAAACTGCAGAGCAAAATCCTGATATCTGATGATCCTTTCCCATGCAACACGTCTCCCTTCCAGAAAGCCAGAAGAATAGTGCAGACAGTTCACGCTGAGGCCCTTTTCAGTCTAAAGGGAGCCTTTCCTCCAGCACTGCTTCCTCTTAACGGGTGGACAACTCCCAAAATTCAACAGTAGGAAACACTTTACCTTTAACAAGCTCCAGCCAATCTAACCAGATTGTCAATAAACAGAGCATATTGCACAGATGGACTAATAACGCAACCCTAATTCAATTGCCTACAACCATCTTCTGTGCACTCTATTAAAAGCAGCCACTCGGCTTGCAGCAGCTTAGAAACGAGGACAGGGTCCCCTTCTGAAGGAGAGAAGGGAAGAGCACTGACTTTGATTAGTTAGCAGCTGGGAGCTAGCTCCCTCCGCAGAACACTTACAAGTTGCCTGCAACCTTACGCCTGTGTGTGGTGGCTTGCAGCCACCTCAGGGGTGAAAGCAGCTTGCTCTTATCCTTGGCTAACCTTTCAGACACGTGGCTTTTAAGTGACACACCTACCTGAACTAGAAGTCCAATGGCCTCAGCCACCGTCCTGCATCAATACTTGTATCTGAAAAGAATAATTTGACAACAAACATTCAAGCCCTGTCAATGTACATTCTTTTCCTTGCCCTGTTGTCCAAGTAGCCCATGCAGAATGAGGGCTCCCAAAGGAGCAGGTGTCCTGGAATTATGGTATGACTCTTTGGTCTTTAGCTTACATCCAAATTCTGGATCTATTTCCATAAGCTTTCTTTCTCTCAACACTAACTAGGCAACAGTATGAGCAAGGTTTGGGTATGGGAAAGAGGGATAGGAACCAAAACCCTCTGGTATTATTTTCAAAGTTTGCTCTACCTCTTTTAAAGTCAGGCTGCCAGAAGCCACGGGCTGATGCATAGCGAAGGATTATCTTTTGCAGGCAGTACCTTTGAAGTGCACAAGATTCAAATCAGTTGCAAATAGTGGACCTGAGGCACATCAACAGCCATGCTGCTCGGGGCCAGGAAAGTCCAAAGAGCTGGCTCATGCTTCCAGCTGCACTCCAGACCGAAGGGATGTAAAGCAAGCCATGCAGAGCCTGGCTCCCTTTCAAATGCTATTTCCCTGTCTGCCCTGGTTTCAAGGTGGGAGCTATGCAGTATCTGACACCAAACACTGGGACCACAGCACACGTGCACAGCGAGGACTGATTAGAAAAAGAATTTTAGAAGAGCTTTTCATGTCATTTGCTCTTTGTGTTTCCTGCCTTGCTGTGAGAGTGCCTCAGAGTCTCCACGCTCCTTCACGGAGGAATGTATGCAGAACAGTGACAATTGCTACTTTTTCCTTAATCTTCTTTCACTAACCGTCAAGTAGGCAACCCAGTCTGCCCCCTTTGAACATCCTTTCCTCCTCTCCCTGCTCCTGGATGGTATTAGTATGCCTGAGAAAACCAGTAGATGCTGAGAAGCCCTTTGAAGTTAATATGACTGGACGGCCCATTGCAGCCAGCTGTGATCGATTCATTCCCTGCTCATGGCCAAAAGCTCTCTCTAGCCATGGCTTAGTGGAATTATCTACCTCTCTGCTACTTTCCCTGCCTCATTCTTAATATATAATATACTTTAGCATTACCCTGGGGCAAAACTTACTGGACGTTGCTATGGATGTCATCCGGGGTAAAGCCCTGGATTTCTGCTGCAGCTGTCTCCTCCTCTGACATCTCGACAAGCTGTTGGACAGAAGCACTTGAGAACTTGCAGCAGTGTTTGCACTTCCAAGAACTCTTTTACAACAGCCACCCACGAGAGAAAAGGCCAGTGGATGAGTAACTAAGCAAGAAGAGATTTTTATGTTAATATAGCCATGTCCATGTGCTTCTTAAGCAGTATGTTCAGAAAAAAAAAAGAGGCTGTGCATTTATAACCAGCTCTTTTGAGAAAGCAGCTGCAATAGCAATGGAAAACTCAATTTAGTCAAAGAACACATTGTGATGAATAATAAAAAATTAGTTGAATCCAGTGCCTGTGATAGTGACGAGCTCAATAAGCCTAGATAGAACTAAGCATAACGTACATAGAGAGGCTGCCTTAAGTCCTGCCAGTCCCTTCCAAAGGGGGGACTGAATACTAAATACCCTGCTTTAAAGGATTAGGGCACTCTAGATACTGCCTCACTGCTGACCTGACCTGAACTCCTGCTCCCCTTCTTAGCATACAAACCAAGGAAAAGTATAATTTCAAAAAAGGTAGCATGGAAGGAGAAAGCATTTACCATGTTCTAGGCAGAGTTTTCCCAACTCATTTCACCTGTGACCTATGTAAAATCTGAGGTCCAGTGCAGTAACTCATTGCAATGCTTACAGACCTCAAACTGGTTAAAAATGAGCCAAGATAGAGATGTCTGATAGACAGGAATTTAGCTGGCTGATCCTGCATGCAGATAATGAGCTAAGAAAAAAAAATATTGTTGCAAAAAAGAAAAATGTCTATCAAAGTCCGAGAATGCTAATTATCAAGAATTTAATGGAAAGTCACTTCCTGATAAATTGCATGTTAAGAAATGAGACAGACAGCTGAATATTTTAATACCAGATCTCCCTGGAGGGAAAAAAAAAAAAAAATCCAGAAAAGATTGTTTTCTTCATCAAAAAATAAAAGCGTCATTGGAAAAGTTATCTCCTGTTACATGAGCTCTTGGGAAATAAGGCAATGTAGCTGTTCATCTTGAGAATGGTGATGCTTCTAACAAAGACCTGCAGCCAGGTCCATCCTCCTATAATATCCTAATTAAAGAGTTGTCATTCATTCAAGGGAGACAGAACGGTCGAAGAGACACAACAGATAACATGACAAGCCAGCTAGGCCAGCTGACAACTACTTTGGTGAGTCAAGTCTAAAGGAAAAGTGGAAGCCTGAACACTAGTAAAGTGATTGGAGAGAGCTAACTTCTCCCTGCCCCATGATGTGTGTTGACAGTGCAGGCTATTCCAACTTAAGTGACTGCCAGAGACCATGTCGAGACTAGCTTTCTTTTTATTCATTTTTTCTGTTGCTACACATCTGGTTCTGTCCAGTCCTGGAAGGGTTCTTTGGAAAGCGTGAGTGATCAGCCTTCTGCATCACAGCTACAGATCACCTTGGAGCTCTGCAAGAAGAGCAAGCAGCCAGATGAAAATCACATTGCTCAAGGAATTAGCTGTCATCATAAACAATATTTCTGAATACAGTAGCAGTTAAGTCTGCAAAGCTTTTCAAAGCTACAGTCAGAAAAGGCTCACTAAGTTTTAAACAGAGATTAACACAGAAAGGAATTTAAAAAAAAAATCACCCTCATTTGCTAGATTATCGTTTGGCCATTGCAAAGTTCCAGCATTCATAAGCATACGGTATTACAGACTCATAAGACACTGTGGTTTGGGCAGCTATTCAGAACTATCGAGTTCTGCTTTGTGGGTGGTGGTTATCAGTGGGAAAAGCAAAGTAAGTTAACACAAATCCAGTAATCCTCTTTCACTGGAAAATGAAATCAATCAAATTACCTCCTGTTGGATAAGAATACACATATAAGAAGCTGTTCCACTTTGGTGGATACACATGAGCTTGATCAGGAATCAGAGCCTTTGGTTTGAATTTAACTTTGCTCCCTGGATACTAGCCTTTGCTTGCCTGTACCTGGCCTGCAGCCATGGCAAGAATCAGGAAAGATGCTCCAGTAGCAGGAAAAAACAAAATTTGCATTAAATGAAGAAATCCAAACACTAGTAGCTCTACCCACCCTATCACTAGCCAAAGGCTTTCCTAAAAGCTCTACAAGACTACCAATGCAGGTAAAGGGCAGATCCCAGGACAGCAATCGCATCAGAAGCCTTGTGTGGAACAGCAAGCTTTACAAGAAGCACAGACAACATCTAGAAATTTTAGACTAACAAACAACTCTCATCCCTAACTGTTACCTCCCCCCCCCCCAAAAAAAAAAAAAAAAAAAAAAAAAAAAAAAACAAAAACCCCACACCCTGATTTGCTAGAAGGAACAGTATCCCCCCTAAAAAACAGTGTTAAGTTTCTGTTCACGTGGGCAGTTTTAAACCAGCTCCTAAACTGTTCACTTCCATATGTAAAAGATGAGACCACCCTTGGCTTCATGGTATTCAGACAATTAAATGGGAGTTTTCATCATGAGATCAAAGAGAGGGGTTGAACAAGAAGGTTGGGGGCGTGGTTAGAAAGTGCTAACATCTTCAGAGGCAGCTGTCCTGGGATATAAGGCACCAGAGAAAGGGAGAACATCAACAGCAACTAAGATAGATGCATTAAGATGAGTACATCTAACATCTCAGTCACAAACATCTCCAGCTGGCTCCCAGAATTAAACTGAGGATTTAATTGGCACTATAGAAGCAACTGCATTAATTATTCTTATTTTCAAGGACAGTGATAAACCTTCGATTTCCCAAATAGCAAGGATATTAAAAAGAATATCTTACTGTCTTTAAATGGGTGCCAGGACTATGACCGCAGAATAACTGAAGTCCCATACTTGTTAAGGAAACAGTAAAAACTCCTGTTTTAGAACCGCTCATTCCTTCCTCCAAGCTCAGGCAGGCTCCATTTTTTCGTTGCTTATCAATTACCTTTAGCCTGTACTCACATAATCCATTCCTCCTCTTCTAATCCTGCCCTGCTATGCTGGCTGCTGGCAATCCTTTTTGCAGGAGGCCAGTGTTGGGGCTGACCTGGGATCACACTGTGGGGTGCCAACAGTTTGTGCTGCAGCTGAACTGCTGGGACACCTATGGTAGGATGGTACAAAATGAGGTTGTTTTCTCTTCCTAAGGCTGCAGCGAATCTGTGGGACATCAATACATTCTGTGGCTTATGCTAACAGTACTGGAGTAACTAAGAACTTACTCTTAAAAAACCAACCCAACCCACAAATGTACTGGCCTTCTGAAGACACTCAAATAACAAAATCTGAACAGCACGGAATACAGACAGTACTTGAAAAAAACCCCCTCATTTATAAATACCAAATTCCAGTGGTTTCTGATGTGTGAGGGAACAAACATAACACCACTACATAAAGATTTAAGAAAGGAGGCAAAAATAAGAGAATCCAGCTGAAAATGCAGAGAGATGCATGCTGTCAGAACCACACACACTGAAATCCAACCAGAGCACCAGGTTTTGACAGCTCAGCTTTTTTGAAAAGAGACCTGAATGTCTGAAAGGGCCTCAGGATCCAACCAGATTTAGGATGGTGGTACGGATGGAGAGGCATGAAGAATCCCAAATAGTAACACTGGAGTTCTGGCAATATCCTTAAATCTGAAGCTGCAGTTACATATTCTTCTCCCAAAGCTCCTGATGGTAGAAGAGTGGCTGGAAAGCTAAAACTTTTTTTACTACATTCAGGTGCTTTGCAATATCAATGTGGCACTAATGGTATTTCAGTCCCTTCCATCCCAGCACAGCCATAGTGTATTTAAACATGGAGGGACACAAGTTTTCTAATTACTGGAAAAAAAAAAAAAAAAAGTACGAGGGAGAATAGCCAGATTTCAAAGGTCATATTAGAGATTTTATTTCTCAAGAAGTTCTTCATCAATACGGCTCTTACTCAGGGCGGCAGGGCTGGTGACACATGTGAGAGGACACACCATTCTCATCTGTGTGAAGACTGATCAGAGGCGAAGACAGCTCCTCACTCAAAATCTTGCTAATTTGCAAAGTTGCCGGAAAGACCAGTATTTCAAGAAACCACAGTTTCCCTTGCAGTTCCCAGTATTACCCCCAAACAGCTAAAAAGCCTGCCAGTTCTTCTAGGGGCCCTCACACTGACTGCAACATCAAACTGCTCCCACAGCCTCTCCTCCTCTTCGAGTGACTTTGAAGGAGTTTCTGCCTTGGAAACAAGACTCTGGAAAGAAAGAGCTGGCTCTAAATGTTGCATGCAGTGCAAATGCAGGGACAGACACTTACGTGTGCCTGCCTTCCCAGGAAAGGATTTAGCTAGGGGCAGGGCAGTCTTGCAGTCAGTGGAGATCGGCAGGAGCATGAAACACAGATCCGTGTGTTGTCGTCCACAGATGAGGTTGGTGTATTGCCTGGTAATAATGTGCTGGACTGGATCACATACGCATTAAAGTGGCAGAGTGGAGGCTGAGGTAACAAGATGATAGGTGCTCTTGCAGTAAATAAACCTCCCAGAGCCCATGAGAAGGTAGGCTGTGCCCTAGCCAGAGAAACAGATGGCTTCTCTCCACCCAAATATTTTCCTCATCCCCAGCGTGATCTCTGTCTCATCAGGCCACACACATGTCAGAATGAACCTTCTGCCTTTTTAGTAGCCAAGAAAGATAGTTTTGCTTTCATCTTTCAGCATAAATTCCAAAGGGAGCCAGGCAAAGGGGAGGTGTGGGGAGAGACAACATTTTGACAGTGTGCAATAATAAAAAAATGACAGAAGCCACAGACAGAGGAGCAAAGAGCCTCCCTACTTCCCATGCACAATGATAGATGAAAGGGAATGGATGACGGATCAGGCAGCAGGCAGGCTGCATGCAGAACAGACAGCCTTGTTCCACTGGGACCACCAAGTTTTGATGAGTATGCATGCAGTTGCCACATCAGTCCCGTGTTTCCTGAATTCTTAGCTAGCATGGATGAGGACAGCTGCGCTTTTTCTGATGTTACTGTAAAGGGTAGTAATCTAGTTTTAAATTATCTATGCTGTGACCGTTACTTCACTTGGGCCAGCTGACTGATATTCTGGACAAAGCAATCCCACTGCCTCCCTCATAACATGGGTCATTAATTAAGGATCTTCCACTCTCCAGACTGTACCTGCAAAGTGGACAAGTGATTTTGCTGCAGGGCAGTATTTAGCACAGTCACCCACTAAACCTACTTAGCCAGAACAGACTAACTAGCAGTTGGAACTTATAAATGGAGCAAGATCTCCATGGACTTTGGGGGTGGCAGCAGAAAATCCTAGCATCTGTCAGCTGAGATCCACTGTTCCATTTATGTTTCACAGCTGCCCAGTAACTTCTATGAAATAGCACAGAAAATATGAAATGGCAGTTGAAAGGTCCAGTCCAGTTCTCAGGAGACAGCATCCATATCTCATTACTCTTTATCTCATGTGGTCAATTCAGCACCCTCTTACCTGTAGCTGACATTTCAGTAGAAAGCCAAGGATGAAACTGGCCTACTCTTCCTCCCACTTAAGGAAACCTTTCACTATGCAGGAAAGGCAGAAGAGTGTGGGGCTGGTACACGTACATGGACCTGCTGGGTGCACTGCTGCTAGCGCTGCTGCACCACTATATTTTTGGTGGAGCCTTTCCTTCTCTCAAAATATCCCTGTGTTGCTTTGGAAGGAGGAGATGGAAAGAAGCTTTTAGAACTTGCAAAGGATCATGTGAGGGTTAGTTATCCCACCAGGGATTGCTCATTCATTCTTAACCCAGTTAACCCGCCACTCTTCAGAAGCATCTCTCAACCGCCCCAACTCATCCTTCCTCCCAAATGTGCTGTCCCTTGAGCCCTTCCCCCTTTCCTGCCTCCCACTCTACTTCTGTGAGCATTATCACTATTCTCCTCTCCAATGCTTGTGACCTTAAACTTCGCTAACTTTTCTCCTCCTCTTCTTCCACTCCATATTCATACTGTTACCAACCCTCTTCTTTTTCCTCATAGAAATAGTGTCCCGGCCAGAGCCTTCTGTCACAATAAACGCTGTTTTCTGAAGCCCCGTGGGAAAGATGGGATCATTACATGCCAGGACACGTGCTTGGTCCATCATTATGCAAGTCAGTGCTGGAGCCATTTTGTTTCAATTTGCTTCTCTTCAGGGCCCAAGGATCTGCTCACTCATTATACTAAATGAGGTGGTTTCCCAGCTTGAAAGTGCATTTTTAAAAATCTTACTCTGCTTAATGATTCTTTTTGTTAATTTTAAATAGATTTTTAGAATCATTCTTTCTGCGGGTAAAGGACCCACAGCAGTGGAAACTGTGTTTGGAGCTTCTGCTCCATGTAATGCATTCTTAATGAATCGAATATTTATCTGGAGGAACTTCTCTCTCTATAGGTGAGATATATTTCATACTCTTGATTAACACAGTCCTTCACTGAGCACAGGAACCGTGCAAACTCTTCCTTACAGGGAGCGATGAATTAGAGGGCTTGTGTAGAGCACCAGAACTCCTGAAATTCAAACTCATACTGACACAGCTTTGCAACAGGTATTGCAGGTGACAGGTCTATTGCTCAGGATCCGTCTGTGAGGGAAATATAACCTCAGAGATCACTTCTTAAAGGTCACCAGCTGAGAGTCTGTTCAGTCTGCTGATGTGTAAGTGATAAGGCACCAGTGTCCAGGGAGAGGCTGGCTGCCCACGCAGGCCAAATGCCTCCCCCACACTTGGCTCCTTCCAGAAGGCCATATGTATGTGTCAGTCCATGTCTTGCCTTAGAGGTGCCTTCAGCAATGTCAGGGATTGTTCTGCCCTGGCAGGGGGTTGTTGCAATAGTTCCTCCTGCTGTTCTGCCATCCCTCACACAGGGCGTGGGCCAGGGAGATGTGCTGGCACAACCACAACTCAGCACACAAGGGTCTGAATGGCCTCAAAGGAGCCACTTCCTCAGACCTGCTTTTCAGGGTAAAGCTAGGTTAAGATGAAAGCTAATAAACTGCAGGAGCAATGGAGTTTCCTTCATGTTACCTGACGTTACTCAGCTCTCCTCAGAAGAGCTTGCGCTGAACTCTCCATTCTAGAGGGACAAGCCACAGACTGCAGGACACTTAATTGCTGTGACGCTAATTGTTGTGTATACAAAAAAAGGCATTAGAGACACTCTCCTCTCTGCTAACAGAGTTGAATTTTATTAATAGTTTAGTCATATAAAAAATGGATTTTGAACTGGTGAAAGATGCAGGAAGACAATCCACATATTGAGCTGTTTCTGTCACAATTATCTTAATTTTGTTCCTCAGCTTCCTTGTTGCATTTACTTGACGGGTTTCATCTTAGAACAGAGACAAGCTCTTTAGACCAGAAAATGTGTCTTGTCGGGAGTGTGCAAAGCATGCACCACAACAGGCTCTTGAATGTCTTGAAGCCCCCTCGTTCTACCTGATACAAGCAGTAAAATCACAAAAATTGGACAAATCTGAAATACCACACACCGTCAGTATCTAGCACACATCCATAACAAAAAGACTTCCACACCAAGATTTTCCCCTTTTCCACCACAGTCAAACATGTGTAGGCTCCCTGGCGGGATGAAAAGTTGGGAATGCCATGGGAATCAATATGTGACAAATACTTAAGAGTCCACGAAATGCTGAAATCAAAGTGAAGTAGTGAGTACAAGAGAGTGGACTACTGAGTAACTCTTAAATTGCATGCTACAGACACAATATTCAATTAATATGCAATATTATTTAAATAGTAGATTCAGTGAATATTTGTCACCACTGAATAACCGTATGTTCAAATGAAACAGCAAAAAAAACGTGTACCCCTTCAGATTTCAATGGGAGGTTTGTAGGGTGATAATTCCCTCTTGTCCAGCTAATTTAATCCTTTGACTAACAAGTGCTCAGCTTACTTTTCAAGGTCTGTATTTCCTACAAGCACTGTCTTTTTACATATGAAACTAGAGTAATAGTTCAAATTATTTACTCTTCCTTTCAAAGGGGGCTGCATTTTAAAAAGGGTTGAAATACAGGAGTGCACTGAAGAGCACTGTGACAAGCTACCTTGTTGAAATTGCATGGCTGACAACATTCCTGGGGAGTTGTACTCCACTTCAGGGTGAATTCTACAATTTGGACCCCAAAACCATGCCATATAAAGCTGGATGTTCTATTGATCGCTTCTGATAGCAATGCTAAGCTCAGGGGCTAAGCTGCAATAGTTGGTTAATTTTATTAAGCTTGGGTACTGAAAAGCCCTGAAGACATCTAAAGTGGACTTTAATATTTTTGTTTAACAATTTGCATCCCTTACTGTCTCTCTTAATGTGTTTGCACCTGTTTAATCTTCTGTAAACGCTTATCTCTGTCTTTCTGATGTATACAAAGTACATCTGAGAAGGGTAGCAAACAGAAATGGGAATTCTTGGTAAACAAAATTCGACACATCCCTTGAAGGAAACATGTTTATTGCCCACACTGCTCTGAGGGCAACACACTGTATTGTGGTAGCAGGATTTCACAGTGAAGACACCAAGCCAGACTACAGCAAAACCCCCACATTAAAGCCTGCCTCAGGCAACCATTTATTATTGCATGATACACCTCTGAAAAATACTGATGCAAAAGATGCTATCAGTTTTGCCACACGTTCAGTTTTTCAAATTCAATTCCATTGTTGAAGCAAAACTGGGCACGTTTCTGTCTGTTATCATGTGAATTTTCACTTCATAGAGTAAGGGGAAAGAAAATAATTTTGTTACTTTGATGAAGACGCCTTGCACGTTTTGACAAACTCAAGTCCCTCCAGGGTGCTTACTGGCCATGAAGCTCTTTCATATCTCATTCATTATCGGAGAGAGACAGGAAAATACTTCCTCATTTCTCTTGTGTGTGAGTAAATTAGTGAAAACCACAGAGACTCAGTTTCATTAAAAGTGATGGAGTGAGACTGGCTGCAGCCGCTGCACAGTGGGGACTGGGCTGAGCTGACTCAGTGCAGTCTGCCCGGCAAATACAGGAAAAAAGATTAGCTGGAAATTTCTCTACTGAAGCATTAACTGCTTACTGCAGCCAAATTCTAAGACAGCTTGATGCTGTAAAACCTGAAATTCGAGCCCTCAACTTGAAAGCTAGCTGAACATCTCGTGTTCCTCAGCTCCATCACTCCATAGATTTTACATGTCCATATGCCAGACCTGTGTTTCCCTGATAGTTTCAAACCAGTGCTATTACCAACACCAACTGTTATAGTTTCTACTAAGCGACAGCCAACGGGTAATATTTCTGAAGAATCTTTCCTCACAAGTTTGTCGGGGAAGGAAAAGCTCCCAGCCCCCAAAACCCTGGAGATTAACTTCAATCCCAGCTATCTCATATTACAAAGCAAGGAAACTCTTGAGATGCAAGGGAAGTGGGACAAGCCATGTGAACACCAGCTAAGCCAAACTTCTTTATCATTCTGCTGAAAACTTGACTAAAAGCTTCTGCTCTTCCTAAGATTTCATTGTTGCTGTGTAGCCTCCATGATCAACAGCATCATAAGGAACAAGAGTGAAGGTCCTGATGGTGGATGAAATTCCTGCCTGTGTTTGCCTGAACAGAGTGGCAGGAGTGCCACTGACTGCTGAGGTTTTATGTAGATTATGGTCCGGACTGGTGGCTCTCACTGGTGGTGCTCACAAGAGCGGGATAATGCAGGTGGCTGCCATGAGATAAAGCCTTACATTACAATTATATGTGAAAGCCCTGAAATCCACATGGAGAAGAATCAGAGTGAACTGTGGGTTAGAGCAGCAGCCTTTAATTTCAGAAGCAGGGCAGTAAGGGAGGAGGAGTAATTGGGATCACTCTACTCTACCCCATAATGTCTTCATACCAGCAGACAGCATGATGCATACCAGCCTCATCACAACGTTCAGCCCTCAAGTCAGGCTCTAAGCTCTCTGCCGACATTAGCTGATTATCTGGCACTATGTTCAAGAGAAGCCTAGAACTGGCAATAGAGCGACTGCTACAGTCTGCAATTTAAACGTACCCTGAGTTCTAAATGTGGGACACTACCTACCTATGTTACATTTGACTCAAGCTACTGCTCCAAGTCCCAACATTTTATACCTTTTTCTTCCTAGTCCCTGCTGGCCTCAAAGATGGCAAAAGAAACACCTTTAATCAAAATCAACCCACTGGCAAGATATTTATTGAAGTGTAAGTCCTGATTCTTGTGATGAGTTAAAAAAATCCACATGGCTCAGCATGTCGTAAGATCCCCAACCAGGTGGCATAACCCTGTTTGGATGACTTAACACAACTGACTTCTAGCTCTACTTAGCTCAAGTTTCCAGAAAATCTGTGTTCCTACTGAGCGTGATAATATACTGCACATGCTCCTTTTCCGATATTTTCTCTCAGAGAAAGCTCTCATCCTTTTGTAAGCTATTCTCTGGTGAGCACGATCACCTCATAAAGCTCACATCTCACAGACCCAGGAGTCATGGGCATTTCACAGATTACCAGATCAGATAGGTGAAAATGTGAGATTTTGGGCCATCCAGCATACAACTCACTCATCTAGGTCCTGTTATCAGCGTATCCAGACACCTGGATCATACGTATTATTCTGCTGGGCTCACATCTGCGGGAAGCAGGAAATAACATGCATGCTGAGATGTGTGCAAATTCAACCCTTAGAAGAACACAAGGAACGGAAACGCAGTCAGAAGAGAACAATGCAGGCAACATGGTGATAACCTTGTCTTTTCGCACAACTCAGCAGATCAGTCAGCCAATCTCTGAGGTGGAAGGGTAGGAAAATACAACCTGAAGTGTCTTGCTGGTACTGGACATCAAGGGAGAAGGCAGTACCTTTTCTCATCTCTGAGGGAATTATGATCATTTTTCTCACTGAAAACTGTAGCAGGCACAACACTCCTGCTGAAAATAATTCAAGCCACCCCTTCTCCAAGATGACTGGTAAGACAACAGTACACTGCAGTTGACATGCAAGTGGGCTGGGATAGGATGGGGAGGGGAGGGAAGAACAGCTGCTCTCTGACAAGATGCCTGATGTAGGCTGCCAACAAAACAACGCCAACTGCAGATAAGTCATCTCAAACTACCAGATACTCAAAGCCATGAAGGCTAAAAAAGCTTATTTGCAGGTGGGAAGATGAAACTGCATGATGTGGAAGGTATGATGCTGCCAACAATGTGTCCATGAATATACCTTTGGTCCGTGCAATGCTGTGCAACTCCCAGAGACGCTACGCATCCTGCTATGAAATACATTACTTTGAGCTGCACAACCCCAAAACCGCCTTTATTTCACAGCCCATTGCCAGTGTTCTTCAGTGCAGAAAGTTAGGCCATGTGAGTTATTCTCTCCTCAGTACCCAGGAGATATATAGGCTGCACTTATATTTCATGTTTGGGAAGAAATACTAATACTATGCTGAAACGCAACCCTTCACCATTAGCAAAAGTAGTTTTGTCGAATAGTGTTGTCATAAAACAGCTGCTATGTTCCTCTTGAGAGGCAGCTATACTTCAGCAGTGTGAAACTAGGCTCCTACATAGTCAGCAAGACTGTGGCCTTACTCCAAAGTGTGGCGGTGTCCTTCTGAGGCAGGTCTAGGGCAATATGGAGCTGTTCTGGTAATTGAGGGCAAGGTCTCCAAGGGCAGAAGGATGTCTTTCCAACAGAAGTATGAGTAATGCCCTTCTCTCGGAGCTTGCTGACAGACAGAAATGGACATGCAGAGCTGGGCCACAGGTTTCCCCTTACCCAAGCAGCTCACCTCTACGCTCAGAGGTTTTTCAGAAACCTCTGGTTTCTGACAGAAACCAGTATTTCTTGGGGGGAAGCAATGGGTCTGACTGACCCTGCAGATCAAATATGAAGCAGGAAGGAGGAGACAGGAAAGGGGAAAATGAAAGCAACATTTGAAACTTTCAGGCAGTTCTTTGCACAAGACTGTTGCTAACAGATGGGGTTTTTACCTTTTTGCTCCTGTTACAAAGAAAGCAAAAAACCCCAAACCTGTTTTGAAGCAGCTGGATTCAGTGACCGTATCCCACCTCTGGTATAATCCACCAGGAATACTGAGCCACTATTGCAAAGCTACTGTTTAACCACCGACCAAGGACTCAGCTTTTTGTTTCCTTGCCTTTGCAGGCTTGTGTAGATGTGTGTGTAGCATCGTTCTGCTTCACAAGTAAGGTTTGTACTTGAAACTTCTGCTTTATTTACTTATTTGAAGTGCTTAGCCTCTGGGAAAGCCTTCATACACCACACAGACCAAACATTTCATCTTTCTTTGTTACAGCAGAACATTTAGCACAGAAGCATAGTGTGTGAAGGAGGAAATCTTGTGTTTGCCAATTCATACAATTGACCCATTCAATCTTGTCTGTTTCCAAGCCTCCAGCACTTAGGCTTATATACAATGCGCACAAACAAAAGATGATCCTAAATCCAGCATTAAAATATATATATATAACACTGTGGCCAATTTACTCAAGATGCACTTCTGAGAGATCCTCACAGATGTGGGCAATGTATCTTTTTAAATTCTCTGGTCAATAATGAAAACCAGGACTGCCAAGAAATACATAATTCAGCCTTAACCCAAACTCAGAGACTTCGTATTAAACTTTTATAAAGAAAAAACGCAAACAACAATTACAGAGAAACATCTGAGAACACAAGAACTAAATCTATGTTTAATCTGTCCCTGGATAGCCACCTTCTTTCAGAAGGGAAAAAATACATCCCAATTAAAACTCCTTTCAGCATGCAACTGTGACCACGGCAATGCTACCACAAGGCGTCTGGATTCAGCAAGGTCCTCAGCTGCTGGCTCATTCTGCATTAACCGGGATGGAAGGAGTTTCCCCTCACTCACTTGTATGGGATCACATGCTGGCAGGGTCAGGGTTAAATCAAACTTGTTTTCTGATTCCAGCTATTTGTTTTCACCACAACTTCAATACTTTCACTCTAAGAACTGAAAATATAAGTTCAGTTCTGGAAGAACAGAGGCACAGAGCATCTGCAGTGCAGACTCAGGCAAACTTCAGATGGGGGTAGATGACCACAAAGGGATGCCAAGACTCCAATTTAACAGGCCAAGTCATTTCATGTGAGCAGTGAAGGCAGAACAAAGTGGTCACTGTATGACCAAGACTATACAAGATTGCTTTATTCCTGTTTGTGTTGAGGTAGTCACTTGTTGAAAACCACTACCTCAAATATTTCAAAAGCCCAATGACCTCAGCTAGCCAGCTGGAGTCAGTCTGAGGAAAACTCATTCACAACTCTCATGACAGTCCTGCAAACACAGATCATGGTGGGATGAAGAAAGGGAACACTGATCCTTCCTCCCCCTTTTCTGCACCTGATTCTGCTCCCCATTATCTCACATCATACCTTTTCAAACTCACCCCCTCCTCTCCAAGAATGTTTGTGCTGATGCACAAAGCATAATGACTGCCAAGTCAGAAGTACAGCAGTAAAGCCACTAAGTTCCCATCTGCAGGATCCAGACAGTATCAGCTACTGTTTACCTGTTTGTGCACTGGCTTCCTTGCAGTGGCTTGTTTACAATTCCTCCTCAAGTGCCAGTGTGCCAAACAAAACATCTTTAATGTAGTTCTGCTGCAACAGTAGCCCTTCGCCTGTGGCTGACACAATTCTTATGATCACAGTTACTCTTCTGTTACAGCGGAGATGAAGCACAGTGTTGTCATCAGAGCTCAGAGACCCAAAAACCCACCCTGAGAGTCTTTCACATGAGCCTCACCCAGTGTCTTGGGACCATAAACAAACTTGTACTGAAGTAAAAGTTGTAAGAATTAAAACTGGTTATGTCTGTTCAAGCTCATACAGACATTTTCCAATCAAAATGCCTAAAACCAACATGTATTTGTCTAGTGAGGCCTTACCTAATGTTTTTCCCAATAAAACTAAGCAGTGAAAATCCCTCTCTAGACATTCTTATTTCAGCATAAGAGTCATTTTTTATTTTACCTGAATTAACTAAGTATTAAAATGTGCCTACATATACAAATAAAAAGGAAGAGAGCTGAGGGATAAAGAATTGACCATGTGCAAGAAGCTGGGGAGAAGATGGATGGGGACAAGCAATTTGGGCAACACGGTCAGCACACAGAGATAAATAATACCTCCCATTGCTATGCAGGAATGTCCCCAGCTGTGCTAGGAACAGCGATGCAGAAAACGGCACATATGTATTTGCTCTCCACAGCTAGGAGAGGATGACAACGGGTTGAGAATAAAGCAACAGGAAACCTGGAAAGCTCAGTCCTGGCTCAGATGATCTTTTTAAGAGAAAGAAACCAGGGCATGAACAGTCACGCACAGTGGTTAGGATCAATGTCTGCAACTGGATACAGAACAAGGACAAGAAGTGAACTAGAAAGCAAGGTTAGAAGTCAGAACATAAGCTGAGGGACAGGAGAAGATTTAGAACAATAGCCAGAAGCTTAGCTGTTAAGCTGAGGAGCCACTGTAAATTCAGTTTTCATTAATCATGGAAACCAATCACCCAGTGTGCCCATCCACACGAAGAGGCTAGCTTATCCTGTAACTGCTTCAAGTCTCAGCTGAGGGACAACTAGTTTTAAGGCCAGTGACCCCTGTCATTGTTCAAAAGGCAAAAATAATTCACTTATTGTGAGGGGAAGGAAGGGGAGTGGTTTTGATCGGCATGTTACACTTGGCTTTATAAGAAACTTGTTGCAGTTGTTTGATCTTGTTTATTGGCTACAGATGCCAATCTTCCAATCCTCTAGAGAGTGGGTGCAGCTAGGAAAGAACAACATGTTACTTGATTTACCAGTGCATTCTACACAGGCAATTAATGGGTAACTCCGGGTTTAGAAAAATTTAACAGGGAAGAAAGTAACTTTTTTTTTTTTTTTTTTTTTTTTAACAGGGAGGTGGAGGGGGTGGTAATAGATTTGGAAGACACACACAGTCTTCAGGGAAACATGAAGACTCAGCTGTCAACAGGCACGAATTCAGGGGGCTGCATGAAGAAAATAGGTGCACCCACAAGGTTTGAGGGCACGTGAACGGAGGCGGCTGACTCAGCAGATGTGCAAGTATCTTCCATAGCTACAAGGAAAATTCTCATTCGTGGAGTGAGATGTGTTCTTCTGGTGCGGTAGCTCCCTGAAAACCCAATTACGCTGGCCCCTGGTCTGATCCATATTAGGTATGCCTCAGTGACAGACCAGCTTGGCAATAACTCTTATCTGCAAGAACTCTCATCGGAAGAGTGAGCCCCAGGAGCAAAAACAATCAAAAAACAAGCAGGAGTAAGGCTAATCCATTTAAGCAAGACTAAAACAGCCTTTATTATTATTAATAATAAAAAATAGGCTTAACTAGTGATGCTAGAAATTATCTCTGTTGGTCAAGCAAAGCAGACCATGTAGCTACTGAATGTAACCAGATGTGTGGGGAAGAAGGGAAGAAAAAGGAGAATGGGGACTGAGGAGACTTGGAAAAAGGCAATACACTATCAGCTCTCTGAGTCTCTCACAGCTTTTCATTGGCTTCACCCCATCAACTCAGAAATCAAAGAGCTTCAAGCATCAGACATTTGCGTCTGCTCCATCTTCATCACAGCCAGACACAGCCCTGCGATTAAAAGAATGGAGAAATAAGGAGCTTACAGATCCACTTTCCCCAGTTGATGCGGTGACTCACTGCACCGAGATATCGATCCACAGGTCTGGCCTCTGCCGATAACTACACGCCACAGGGGTTAATTTAACTCCCCACCACCTGGCACTGCCTCAGACACTTTGCAGAGAACAGCTATAAATTATATAGCCCTCCAAAGGCAGAAAGGAGGAGGGCATTTTTTCAGCACATTTCCTTTGTTACCCATCCTCCTGCAACTGGATCTGCTTTGCTGCTTCCAAGTCTCATTTGTTTTCTTCCTGAAATTATATTGCAGTCATCTACTCAAGCACAAACAGCCCATACGACACTGTAAATTAGAGTCACAGAAAGGAAAAAGGGTAAAAAAGGAGTACCCTTCCAAAGTAGCCTATTATTTTATACAATATAGCAGTGTGCAGACATGCATGCATGTGCATGCATACACAGAGCAGGGAAAGCAATTTCTGCAAGAAAGTTTCAAACATACAACTAATCTTCATCTTACAGAAATGCCAGTGATTTCAGAAATAGCAGTACCCTGAAAGAGTGTAATGGTGATAATTGGAAGAATACACAGTTTTTGATAACTGTAGGTCTTCCACCTCAATATGGCAATGGTGGACAGCAACAGAGCAATCTGAAAAAAAAAAAAATACAGAAGTCTCCTCATTTTAAAACTTCCTTTGTCCAGTCTTAACCTGCACCTGGTTTACAGATAAGAAACTCTTTTAAGACGTAATAAACAGGCATGAATTTTAATACTGTTCAATCCTTGCAAGTTTGTTGACTGTATCACATAGAAGTCTGTGTTTTACAGATGCTCACCATGGTATCTCTCATCAAAATTTCTGGTGAATATAACCCCATGGGAGAACTGAACTGAAAATCTGACTACCTATTAAATTAAACGCTCTGAAAACATTAACCACCAGATTTATGCTCCTGATCCCCCCTGAAATCCCATTCCATTCAGCCTATGTAGAAGCAACTGCACAAATCCCACTGATATCCCAGAATGTTTCTGAATCTAGGAAAACATTTCTCCTGGACATTACACAGCAGAGCAACTGTTACCACCTGCTTTCAGTTGTGGTAAGGTATGAGTGGGGGGATGTCCAAACCTTAATTGCTTTCCAGGGAAACAGAACTTTGTGTTTGGTTGCTTTTTTGCTTGTTGGTGGGTTTTTTTGTTTGTTTTTAAAACTCAGCCTACATGTATTCCCTTTACTGGTTGTGATCACCAAATCCTTAACCAAGTCATTGTGCCTTCAGGTATTTATTCAGTTTAGGACATCTTCCTCTTCCCATTTCCTTGGCACTCAGGTAACAGCTCCAATTTAAAAACTGAGAATTAAAATAGAAATTGCCAGATACCAGTATTCTGAATGAGTACTTTTTGGCTGTTTAAATGTTTGGGTTAGAAGTATTAGAAAATTAAATTCTGTTTTGTGCACTGGCTGAAAGAAATGATGTTAGCCCTGCCTGCAGCCCTGCCAAAGAGGCTCAGCTCTGAGTATGGAAATTCCTGTGTTCCTCAATCAGCAAGAGACCATCTAGCCTTCTCTTCTGACAGTAGTCAATACCAAAAAGTTTAAATGAAGGTGCAAAAACACACTAGAGCAGACTGTTAGAGAATAATCTGCACACAGAATAAATTCTCCCTTTCCCCTTATTCCTTTAATTTCAAGTGCTGTGCAGTTTTCTTAAGGAGATGAAATTCTTTTTTTACCATCAGCAACGATTGTTTCATGAGCACATGTGACTAACCAAGCCTGCCTGAAAGTGAGAAGAGGACTTTTATCTGATAAAGAGTGATACTGCTCTCCAGACTCTGCTGAGCTAATATGGCTTGTTTCCCTTAGGGTATACCTGCAATTAAGGGAAACTTAGGCAAGTTAAGCCAAATTAAGTACAGGCGTAAGTTTAAGGTGCATTAACTAGGGAATTCCTGTACTGATGTTTTCAGTCTGAAGTAAAAGGGGTCTGAGCAAGCTAAAGAGAACTCAGAGCAATTTATTTCTTGAGGAAAGTGTTGAAGGAGTTTAGTGAGCTCTAATATGTATCTGAAATTCAGCTCTGGGTTTATTAATTGTGTTTTACTTAACTGAGTACTTCTGTGGACACACGCGTGTAAAATCTGTATGTGACAGTCCTGACTGAACCTCTGCAAGTCACTCAGGCCCTCGTCATTCTCCTGGACATGGCATGTGAACAAATGGTGGAAAAGCCTAATTCATCTTTGCATCTAACTTTGTCACATCTTATGCAGTTACGTGCTTGTTCAGGGCTGAGTATTTGTCAGCAGCAGACAGAAAGCGGAGATACATACCTCAGCTCAAGATTTTAGTAATCTTCTGCATATAAGCATGTGTAAGGTGCAGCGTAACAGCCCTTTCATTTCATCTCCTTCTTTTCCGTGATGCTTTTAGAAACCAAAGTAGGACATTTGTGCATTCCGTGATTATAATTTTATTGACAGAAGAAGATATAATAGTTACATCTAATGTATCCCTAAGGGTTGATAATTGGATGTAGATTGTATTCTGGGATGGGAGCTCTGACATAAATGCATCTAAATCTCTGAAATAGACTGGAATGTGATGGGCCGGAAGGTAGAGGCGGGAGAATGATGCATCAGGTATGAATATAATATGCATTTTCATTTCATCATTTCCAGAAAAATTTAATGGTTACATTCATCCGCTGCCCTGCTACAGTCTCCACTCAAAACTATATGGCAAACAAACAAAAGAGAGGGAATGACAACTGCAAAAAAACATGAGGAGTGTCAGGGCTCTGTAATTTCTACCAGTAGACAAGTATTATTAGCTTATGGACTCAGCCTTATTCCTAACCACCACTTTCTGAGCCTGGACTACAAACCAAAATACTACACCTCCAGCTTTGAAGCATTTCATTAGGCAACAGCAGCAACTGGAAGCATCATGGGTCAGACATGTTCCTGCTTTTTCCTGGTTGGTGGAAAGTTGCCGAGCACGTACATGCATAAGGGCAAGAAAGCCACATCTACCACCTGATGGTTTGATTCACAGACTAATGCTAAAGGGCTTTTGTATGAACACATGTAACTCTTGGGAAACCAAGTACTTTTTAACTGACTGCAGGATGAACTTAGGATCTGTAACACAGAGGGTGAAAGGAGCATTATGAGATGTAAAGGGATAGTAAACTATCACTGGGGACTCAAGGAAAGACCCATCTCCTTGGAATGGGAAGCATTACCCTCTTCGCTGTACAGGAATGGTTTGATTCAATTTCTCAGTACCCTAATTGGTACTATACAGAGATGACTAGCTTTAACCAGCTATCCTGCATATTAAAAGCTGTGCAGCTGCGTTTAACACCAAGGTCCTCATGGGGAAATTTGCTTATGCAGTGTGCAGAACAAGCATATGCTCATCTGCCAGTACATACCTAAGGAAAGCCTACAGAAGTCAACAGACATCCAGACGGCAACACGTGTCATGTCCATAGGTGAGTGGCAATGGTTTATTCATCCCATGCCACTCCAGAATTTCATACATTCTTCTGTTCCCTCTCTGAATGAAACCAAAAGGCTTTTCAGACTTTGCTCCAAGAGAGACTAAGCAAGAAAGCTCCCATCTAAGAGCTGCCAAGTCCTCTGCCAGGACTCTCACCTAGTACAGGAAAACTGAAGTTCAAGCTCTGTTCTTAATTGAGGGAGAGGAAGAAGCCGAAACCTCATCTCTTAGATGTTAAGTGACAGTACTGAACATAGGAGGGAGCTTCTCAAATTTTACTTGAAATTCCATCCTGGAAACAGAATCACAGAATCATCTAGGTTGGAAAAGACCTTGAAGATCATCTAGTCCAACCATTAACCTAACAGTGACTATTCTCAACTCCACCAGATCCCTCAGCGCTGGGTCAACCCAACTCTTAAACCCCTCCAGGGATGGGGACTCCACCACCTCCCTGGGCAGCCCATTTCAACACCCAACAACCCCTTCTGTAAAGAAATGCTTCCTAATATCTAGTCGAAACCTTCCCTGGCACAACTTGAGGCCATTCCCTCTTGTTCTGTCGTTTGTTACTTCATTAAAGAGACTCATCCCCAGCTCTCTGCAACCTCCTTTCAGGCAGCTGTAGAGGGTGATGAGGTCTCCCCTCAGCCTCCTCTTCTCCAGACTAAACCCCCGCAGTTCCCTCAGCCGCTCCCCGTAGGACCTGTGCTCCAGACCCTGCACCAGCTCCGTTGCCCTTCTCTGGACACGCTCGAGTCATTCAATGGCCTTTTTGGAGTGAGGGGCCCAAAACTGAACACAGGAATCGAGGGGCAGCCTCACCAGTGCCGAGTACAGGGGTGAGATCCCTTCCCTGTCCCTGCTGGCCACGCTATTGCTGACACAAGCCAGGATGCCATTGGCCTTCTTGGCCCCCTGGGCACACTGCTGGCTCCTGTTCAGCCGGCTGTCAATCACCCCCCAGGTCCCTCTCTGACTGGCAGCTCTCCAGCCACTCCTCCCCAAGCCTGTAGTGCTGCTGGGGGTTGTTGTGGCCCAAGGGCAGCCCCCGGCATTTGGCCTTATGGAAACTCCCCCAGTTGGGCTCAGCCCATGGCTCCAGCCTGTCCAGGTCTCTCTGCAGAGCCTCCCTGCCCTGGAGCAGATCAACACTCCCACCCAACTTGGTGTCAGGATATTTGTCCCATGGAAGTTTCCATAAAGCAAACCATCCTCTTTTGACAAACTGTCATTTTCTAAGTATTTAGTTTTCTCAAAATGCTTTCAGGTAGCTTCAGGCACGAAACTTTTGAAATGTCCTGTTGCAGTCCCTGTTTCACTATCAGTGCCACACTGCTTGGGGAATCCTGCCCACCAGACTCAGAAGCAGCCTACACCAAGCTTAAGAAAGATCAGGTGTGAAGACAAGTGCAAAGTTTTGATCTAGCAAATAAAACTGGAAGTTAATTTGGTCTTCAATTCAAGGGATTTAAGAGATGTATGTTTCTTCTGTTTCAGCAGAACATCTATTGCCACATCTGCCACAACTCTCACAAACCCATGTGTTACAGCACAGTTAAGAGAAGTGCTTGTGCTTTGCTGTTCAAAATGTTCCTATTTATAGCGTTAATACTGACAGATTTAACAGTGATTCCTACTGCACAGATTTGTTTCTCTTTACAGTATATTACTCGGTGTTTTTCAGCCTTTTGCAATTTACAGACCCCTGAAGGCATTTTCCGTGAGGGAGTGCAGAACCTCAGAAGCAGGCCTAAGTCCACAGACAACTGATTTTTCTTAGTTGCTTTTAATAGACTGAAATGCTGGGGTTTCAACCCCAAGCCCCAAATTAAGGCTGACATATGGGTGATTCCCACAGCCCTTCACCAAGGGGTGATGAGTTTCCCTTTAGGCTTCCCTCCAGGGTGGTGCCGGCCCTGCAGGGAGAGCCGTTGGGTAAATGAGCCCCAGGTGTCTGCATTAAGTAAGCAAAGGTCAGGTGTCTCACTGAGGGATAAAAGCTGGGACCACCTGCAGGAGGGGCAGTGTCTGTCTGTGAGGTGGATGTACTCTGCAGCGTTCCCTGTTGGGGAAGGACCTCCTGCCTTCCTGGGACTGGGCTCCAGTCAGGTCTGGCTTTTGTAAACACGGGCTGTATAGAGATTCAGTATATGGCTTCCTTGGTTTTATGTATTTGGCTTGTTGAATTGATTGTCTCCCATCCCTTCTATGGGAAACTGCATTTCACCATTTATTCCACCCATTGTTGGTCGTCTTGTGTTGAGATCAGTGGGATTGATGTCAATTATGTATAATCTGCCTTGCTTGTACCCCCAGCGCTCACCCATGTACTGAACCTTTTGTATCAGATACAATTTGGTTATTGGTTCATCTTTATGCTGGCTGTGTCCTTTATACTAGGCCTAATAATTAGCAAAACACAGACCACCCCCCCATCCCCTGAAGTGGGGGTCCCCAAGGGCCTGCTGACTGCAGTTTGGAGCCTGATGCTCTGCCACAGCAAGGCAGCTCCAGGGATGATTACAGAAAACACAGTACTAGCATGATCCTGGTGTGTAGGAAGCTATACATCTCAACTGAGTTCAAGAAAAGCTGTGAGAGCACAGCAGAGAAGGCAGCCAGAAATCGGGCCAAGCCAGAAATCATCTTAAACGTTGTAGTTCTGGAAATAGGTTTAGGTTACAAATGAATAAATATCAAGGAGTGTGACAATTAGGGCACATCCTGATCTGCAGATGGAAAATTCTCAGAGTAGTAATGACATATCAAGCTAGCTAGGTTTTTTCCTACAAAAGCTTAAGCTAAAAAAGCTTCAGCTAAACAAAGAAGAATAGGAGATGAGATCTGAATGAAGCATCACCTCCGCTTTGGAGAAACTGCACAACATGCACACATAATATCAGCATTAGAAAGCTGCTGCCACCTATAGTTAACCATGGGCGTTATTCACCCAGATCCCAGTTGGAAGAGAAGGGCAGCTGCCTAATTGGCTCATACAATAAGTGAAGGTGAGCCAAAGCATTTTCCCAGTTAATACACACCCACTCCTTATTATCAAAGCAGCTTGTAAACATGCCTACAAAACAATAGCATAGGAAGAGAGCAGAGGTTAATCTGTAGAAGGTGCACGCCAGCCAATGAAGACCCACAGCTGCTGTTTCTCAGCCAGTCCGTACAAAGCAGGTCAGCAGCTGCACTGGGAGGACTATGCTTGGGCCGGCTGAGGGGGAATAAAATAGACTCTCCTGTCTCAAAATCGCTGTAATCAACTCTAAGGAAAAAGCAACTCCAGGGCTGCTCAGGCATTCAAGAGCAACAAGAACACATCAAGACAAGAAAAGAGAAGGAGCAGGCAGCACACACAGTGTGCTAAGAGTCTCAGCTGGGAGTCTCAATCAATGTCTCCAAAGTAATAAAAAATAAAAGCCACCAAAAAGCCCAATCATTTTAATTTGCTCTTAAAAGCTGCAACTGTCATAAAAAGGAGATCCAGGTGAAGTATAGAAATGACCAAATTTCAAAACACTGTATTGTATCAAGGTGGGGGGACATTCCCCTACCAGAGGGAAGCTGGTAGGGGAAACAATTGGAGGAGAACTGCTCAGGCGAGAAGTGCTGACTCTGCTTCCAAGCAG
This sequence comes from Athene cunicularia, assembly GCF_003259725.1. Taxonomy (NCBI): domain Eukaryota; kingdom Metazoa; phylum Chordata; class Aves; order Strigiformes; family Strigidae; genus Athene; species Athene cunicularia. Next base: position 41,908,454 of record NW_020799101.1, on the reverse strand, counting down.
CTTCTGGCAGAATGTCTACCCAGTCCCAACTCCTTTGGCATTTTATTGTGAGACACTGAAGAAGAAAAGGCAATTCTTAACTATCAGACATACCGTAAGAGCTTATTTTAAAAGAAGAAAAGATCAAGAGGAGTTCAAGAGAGCCCAGCACTACTGCTGCTTGCTCACCCTTCACCTTTGATCTTCTCTCATCAAGCCTCCCTGGACAGACTGTTTGCTGCAGGTACCAGGTACCCAGCACATCAGCTACAGACAAAAGCAGAAGGGTGAGGAGCTACATTTGAAAGAAAACAAACACCAAGGAAGGCTGTCCAAACCTTCAGCCACACCAGGCTGCTGTTTCCAGGCGCCTATCTGAACCCAGAGATTTCCAGTGCCAACAGAAGAAAGATCTTGTGATCTTCTGCATGCACCATTTGCCTACTCGATTGTTACTGCTCATTCAAGCTTTGTCTTTCATACACTACCCCATATTTCACCTGCCAGGATGGGGGAGGAATCTGATTAGCTTCTAGATGCAGTTTAAGCAATAAGGGCATGGTTGACTGACTTTCTGGGGAGCGAAAGGCCGCCTTGGGTACTATGACAAGATATTCACTATCTGATAGCGTAGATTAAGGAGGAACCTGGCTCTTTTGGCTCTTCGGTGTGTATGCAGCTCGCATTAGCATCAATGCAAGCTGTGTATGGGCACTGAGAGTCTGCCAAGCAAGTGACAGACAAACAGCAGCTTTTCATTCAGCATACATGAGCAAAAAAGGGGCACAAGTCACTCAGCCCTCTATTGCAAGCACCTGACAACTATTTAAACATTGAGTCAAATTCAGGAGTTTTATATAATAAAATGACATAGAAAACATCCACTGAGAAAGCTACGGAATATGCTACATACTCTACAGCTTTGCAGCATGGTTCTGCATGGAGAGGATCGTTCCAAAAAGATGATAAATATGCATGATAATATACATAAATAATAAAAAAACTAAACCATGGCTTTTTTTGAGAGAGAGATTGCCCAGGGCATAAATCCTCAGAAGCTTTAACAGACTTAAGCTAAGCCAAGTTCTCATGCAACTAATAAAAATGTTCCATTTTCTCCTCCAAACAGAATATTCAATTTTTTGGCCTATACATTAGGTAAAAAATTGGAGTAAAGCTTCAACCACCGCCAAAAATAAAAAAAACCCAAACAAACAACCCCAAACAACAAAGCAAAGATTATGGAATGACTCCCCATCTTTGAGCTGCCATTGAGAAACACATCACAAAAGGAAACAAGAATTCTTTAGTCTCTAGGATGAGGAAAAAGAACTAATGTATTTCCAAGAGCAGGCTTTCATGGGAAATGCCAGCCCTCTGCTAAAAGGTTTGAGCATCTATAGCACAACCTGACATCAGTGGAAATTTGTAGGGCCGTCAGCCAGATGATCTCAAGCACTATCATCTAGAATCCCAAAACCAGAGCAGGCAAAACAAGATTTTGTCCATTTTGTGCCTTGCAGGTGCCTAGGCTATGCTTAACGATTTTACGTAGAATTTCCACTCCTGTCACCTAGCCTGGGGCAGGGAGAGAATGTTACCAATTAATGGACCAAAATCGCAGTGGTTCTATGCTGTAGAAAGAGACATTACCACTAACATCTGCAGTTTTATGCTGCAAAGAAAAATATTTCCTCAAATGATAATAATAGTAATAATAATAATAATCATATGGTGCTGTGTAAATTTATTGGAAACAATACATTCCCCAAAGCCCCAGAGAGCTTGTTAAATATTTACCAAACAAGAATATTTAGTATTTAATAAGACACTAAAGATTAACGGGGAAAAAAAAAAGTAATAGGCATTTTTCTGATGCTTCTAAACATTAATTCCAGTCAAATGATGCCCTTCTGAGATACCAGAAATGCTGTTCAGTACTGGGACATCCAAGATGTTCAAAATTTTTGCAAGGCAAGTGCTGTTAATTTTTTCAGCAATTCATAGTTATTTTAATAGTGGTTAAAGTTAATTGAAACAAGTTCTTAATAAACAGTAATAGATTTACCTTCCTATCCTCAGGGGCTGTTGGGAGGATTAGTTGATATTTGCTCACAGCTTTCAAGCTAGAAATGCTGTATGAACACAATTATAATATTCTTACAGCACCATTCTTTAGCAGCTTACTCTTGTCTGTAATTAGATGCGGTGATCAGATTATATTTTATATTACACTGCCATTTTCCTTTATCAACATACAGCAAGTGGCTCCAGAGGGCACCTATGGCCCTTTAATGACTTTACTGTTTTTCAGCTAATGACCATCAAATAGACTAATTGTATCCAAAAAAGAAAATGAAGTAACCTGCAGGTATACACACAGCAAAAGGTAGAATGCTTCCCTTCTTCCACCGACTGGGCTTTGAGAAATTAGCTAATGATAATGGTTTAATAATGAAACAGATGCTCAACGTCGCTTGGCTGCTTTATGCACGAATAGCCCCGTAGGAAACCTCCCACCCTCGTTCACTCCAAAAGCACGCACAAGTGAACCTGGTGGCAGATTGCAGAGCAACCTGCCTTTTTATTTCCCACCTCCTGGAAGTGACAGGCTGCATCTCACAAGTTCTAGTCATACGTTTTCTCTACATGGTCCTCCCTCAAATGGAATTAGGAGGCTTATTTCTGATGGAGACTAGCGATCACCTATCAGTACTATAGTAATGGGAAGGAAATAAATAGAAAAAAAGACATTTGGACATTTGGACTGTGTGCTGTAGAATCATATTCTGCATGTTGCTGCAGAAATTGTATTCTCACTGCCTGTCCTATGTCCTTAACTGAAACAATGTAAGCAGGAGAGGAAAGGTTCATGAGAAAGCCAACAGCAGTAAAATTACATGAGGTTTGTGCTTTTGGAGAAGATGGGTTCAGTGCTGATTGCTCATGCAGGATGAAGCCCGTATAGTTGCTCTTGTATTAGCTGCTTGGGGTCATGTGCTTCCACCTGCAAAATCGCTGCCCACAGATACAGCACAACGCAGAATCTCTCATCACGGAGAGGCCAGTGAGAGTTTCAAACAGCATCCCAACACTAGTCTGTATGTGGCTCAACTGCTCTTGCACAGCCTACATTGCTCAGTGTCCAGCTGTATCTGGCTGTAGAGGCTTTAACCAACAGGCACAAAATATACCAGGGGAAGATAAAAAGGATGCACCTCTCCTCTTTTTTTTCTTCTCCCCTCCTCCCTCCCAGGCTCTGAAATACATACACTCCCTGCATCACAAGATAAGAAGGCCAATCTGTGATATGTAAAAATGAGAAGGAGATTCATATTCTGTTGTATATAAATCCCTGAAGATCGTGTGGGTGGGATTCAAATAAAACCTCTTCGCTTGTGTCATCTTTAACAAAATTCAACTGCCAATGCTTTAACACAACAGCAAAAAACTTAAACATTTCTGAGGCAGCTCAAATAATAGCTTTGCAGGCTGAATGTGATAGATCTTCTATTCCAATTCTACACCTCTCCTCTCTCGGTCACACTAGGAATGCAAGAGGGAGGCTGCAGGATATTCGTTTCCAGCCATCAATAAATAAGTGAAGTCTGCTTCAATTCCTCTAAAACAATCAGCTACAAAAGATTAAAAATAGTAACCATTTGATGCTACTGTGACAGGTCCAAGAGAGGAACTGAACACTGCTCAAATAAAGTATTTATCTTTCTGGAAGACTTTCACTGATGCAGGGAGCCAACATCACCAACATTTGCAAGCATGATGGTCCAGGGCAGAGCTGGGTTTTAGATGAGGCTACAGAGCAGTCCATGCCAGCCATGCTTCTCCAGTTTTAAGACTACAGACTCAGGAAATCCGGCACTGCTAATTTCCAGATTTCCTGCTAATCCGCCAACTAAGACTAGAAGAACATTCTGCCCTGTCGCTGCTGCAACCCAATGCACAGTTTGAAATGTGTCACTTTTGCAGACATTTTTAGTCCCAGGCCAAATAGTGTGGTCACAATTTACATTCACTCTCCCTAATGCAGAGCTCTAAACAGGGTTTTTCTAGCCTTAAATCAGTGTCAGCCCATTACCAGGGCAGCGTATAGCAGTCAGGAAGTTAATGGATTTAAAGGGCGGAGGTATTGATGGCTGTGAAGTGGAAACTATTTATCCTGTAAATACTGTAACAGCTAAGACAGCTCATCTCATTACAATTTACTTGTTTCAAACACTAGTGTAGGGAAGGGCTGGCAGCTGCAGGTTCTGTTACTGGAAGAGATGGGGACAGAACTGCCGCAGGGGTCTGCTGCTATAGGCATGGCTGTTGGGGGTGAGCTACAGCAGGGCATCTGTACTTGCAGCTTTTGTTTCCGCTAACCAGGAGACCTTCTCTGAATAACACACACACATAAATATGCCTCCAGGTATACTCTCCAAGCTGTGCTGCCTGGCTTTCTGCATGCACTGTCACGTATGCTGGTAGACAACCGACTTGGGAGGTGCTGTGTGGGCTGGACTAGTCTGTAGGATTCCCCATCCCAGGACGGAATGCAGATCGCCACCAAGCTCCTGTTCACTTGGGAAGCACCACATGGAAACACACAGTATAAATCACAAGTCACTACAGCAATTTTCAGTACACTCTGCCAGGTTGAGATCTCAGAAAGCTGGGACACTTAACCTATCCTCCTGCCCTTGCCAAACCTCAGAAAATTACCTTGAGGAAAAAAAAAAAAAAAAGTAGGAAAGATGGATTTTTTCAGCCAATTAGTAGCACATCCAATAAATATTGAATTGTTCTGTCCGGATAGGAACCTGTGAGCACCTTAAAGCCTTTAGCTTAGTGATTCCCAGTCTTCAAACTGTTCAGTTTGGTACAACCTCTCAACTGAATTATCTGAGAAAAAATTGGGAGATAATTCCAACGATTTCCACATAAAACCCTGCTAGGCCCTGTGAGCATTAGAAGACTGGAGTGAGAATGAATGGGAGGGAGGAAGGAAGACAGTAAATACTCCACACTTTATTTTCCTTCAAGGAGTAGAGAATTTATAGTTTGTTTTTTAGTTGGTGGAGGTTTTTTTAAGACTTGTTTGCTTTGCTTTGTTATCATCCCAACTAGGATGCAAACCTATCTCCTGCCTGCACAGAAAGATGTCCGCAGGCAAGCAGCAGACCTGCTGTTTCTCATTCCCTGCAAAGGATGCGGCAAGTCAGCATTCTGTAGTAGATGCTCTTTCAGCAATAATCCCAGTACTGACTTTCCCCTGCAGCTACAATCCTATGCTTTTTGACCTAAGAAACACTTTTGTTTTACATATAACTGTTTAATAACTACCTAGTGATCAATACTTACAAGTTTAGGCAAATGCCTCACTTCTCAGGAATAAAAGGAATCTAATTTTGAGCACCTGTATGTGGCAGCCAGACCTTGTCTCCAAGGCCTACCATGTCTCTCGGCCATCAGTGCTCCTGAAGCCACTGAAGCAGCTACTGAGACTCTCTCTGATCACCAGACATGTGCATCAGGTTAAAATCTAAATTAGAGGCGTGTGCAGCCATACTGTGATGCTTGGGCCAGTTTAAATCACTTCAAGACAGGGCTGTAGGAATGTCCAAACCCCATCAATACCAGCTCTCATTTTGTGGCTAGCATACGTGAGGTTGTACGAGATGGAACTTCATACAAAAATACAGGGGTGCTTTGAAGCTGCTATCAGAATAACCAATACTTTAATTCTCAGATGTTAAAAACAAAAAGATGCCCTTTCAATTCCCTGCTCTTAGCTGTTAACTTCCATTTGTTTAGGTGCCAGCACACTACACTTCATAAAAATTAACACTTTTTTTTTTCTTTAAACACTTACAAGCTTATTTTCCTTTCACCGGTACCAGCTGTTTATCTCCTGACTTGATGATTCTCTTTGGAAATGTGAGTTGACATCTGGGTATGAGCGGATGCTGTAAATTGCCAGCATTTCTGTCTACTTATGCAAGCAAAGATTAGTTCCTCCAACTACAGTAGCATCTCTTCAAAGAATGCTAACACTATGATACATAACAACCCTCTCCTTTCACTGCTATTACCCCTTTCTTTTCATTCAAGTACCTTTTTCTTTCGCTGAAGGCAAAGCAATGTATTAAGGCACTAGGCAATACAAATAAATGTTATTTAAAGAGAAAGCTTCCCAGAAAGTTCACATTATCCCTTACGACAGGCATTAAGGAGTAGGTGAGAATGAAGAATAGGTCAGAGGACGCAAAATGAAGTGAATCCGTAGTCTCTGCCTAACTGAGCTTGAACACAGCTCCCGAGGAAACCTGATGTCTGGCTCCAATCCTTTCCCATGACAGGGAAAATACGAAAGGGAGAGGCAGCTGCACAAAGCACAAGGTACTTCAACATAACCCTGACTTGTTCACTTGACCTGCCAGAGGAAAAGATTCCATACTTGTTTCCCTTCACCCTCAATTTTAGTAATTTCTTTCACAGCTTTTACAATTTTGCCTATTTTATGCTTGTGTAAGATCAGATGTACACACGTCTATCCCCATGCATACATTCCCACAGAGCTCTGCGTGGAGTAAGGGACTTTTCCTTGCTATGCCCCACCCCTGACAATGCTCCTTTCTCTTCTGCACCCAATGCACAGGAGAATCTATCGTTCATCTTAAAGGATGACATGTTCAGACATTGGCAAGACAACACATGAAAGGTATCACAGAACCAAAGGCCTTAAGTCAAACTGTTCCTCCTTAAACCAACTGGCTGTTAGCAGGATGGAAAATGAACAGATGCACCTGAACTATACCACACACCATTCATCCTATTTCAAGCTTTAAAGGTTAAAGCCAACACCTTTAATTACAAGAGGAATGCAAGGCAGGCATGGGACAGAAGTGTCACATACTCCCTTGAGAGAAATGTATCTCAGACAAGGAACAACACAGTCAAAAGTAGTTTCACACATAATCCTTGCAGACAGAAAATCAACACTGTTTGAGGTTTGTCCTGTGGCTCTTGGGTTCGGGAGAATCAAGGGGTAACACAGTGGTCTCCTAAATACAAAATAGTAACTGTTTTCATAAACCAAGAGGGGTTTTTTTGTGTACTAAATGAAAATTGTCAAAATGTTTTTAAAGCTGCCATGCCCAAAGCAGGGAAAACCCTGGCATTCTTTGCACTTGGAAAAGCTTTCTGCTTTCTGAGTTTTAACTCATAAATAATAATCCCGAAGAAAAAAACCCACTATGATGAGCAGAAAAGAAAGCACAAAGCAGCATGGAATAAGTTGGAGAATTGTGGTTTCTATTGAAGTTATTATTTATCTTCCACTGAATATAGAGAATAGTGAGGAATAAAAATGAAAGAAAGGGGAAAGAGGAAAGAGAGTTGGGTTTCTGCCCAGAGAAGGAGGATGCTATTTGGTTGAACAAGATCAGCTCAACCAAAACGTTGACAGACTGTGGGGAAATAATGTGCCATTGTGAAGGAGGAAAAAATACCATACGAAGTTTTACGGGTATTTGTATATGAACAATCCCTTAGCCTCTGCTTAAAAACAGTCTACCATTGTGGTGGTGATGCCTGGGAGAAAGGCGCCTGATGCAACTAGGCCTTCTACTCACAGTGAGTATTCGTTGCTGCTTTGATAACTTTAGAGTGGTAGTAGCTCTAGCTGATTCCCCCACTACAGAAAGGGCTGCTCCAAATGCTCAAAGCTCAGGCCATCACATTTCAGAGCCTTGTTTTTCACTCAGAAGAGGAGCCAAGTCCTACATAGACATCTGGACACACTATGGGAAACAAAAGTCACCACCACCTATGATTAAATGTATGCAGGTTACTTTACAACATAAAAAAAATTAGTTTTGACACAAGGAAAAGGAAAGCAAAAGGCATACTCTGCTATTAAATTACATAAACACTGCTTTCGATTGTGCTGAGCTCCCCTATCAACAGACCAACTTGCTTGCTCACTTATCCCCTCCCTGCGTCACACCGTTCCCCCACTCACTCCCTCTTTCAAAACAGCCTCCCTTACTCATTTAGATTTTTCAACCATAAGGGAAAACGTTTCTGAAAATAAAACAGTTCTGACATTATTCTGAGATCTTAAGTTCTTGCTTTCCCCAACAGCCCCAGCCACTGCTCCATCTGAGGGAGAGTATTCAGATTTGCTCAGAAGCCTAGGCAGATTTGTTTGCATAATGTGTGGTGTGCAGAAGGGCTAATTTATCTGTGATTCCCAAAGCCCAGGAGACAGTAATCTAAGGAGGCACCAGAGACACAAGCTCTTCATGAAGACTCTTTCACATATTATGCTTACCCACTGCAAGCCTGCTGGTCATAATGAAATTTTTCCATTTTGTTTTTGCAGCACCTAGCTAGAGATGAGTATGGTTCCAAGTAGAGGATCAAGAAAGGAAAGAGCAGAAATATTTCCTGGAATGCATGCAGAACAGAAAGGATCAAGAATTTCAGTGCTTTCCACTGCTTGTTCAGGTCCTTCTCACCTTGCTTGTAGTTATACTTTCTGACAGCCACAGTTTCCAGTAGAAGTAGTGTGACATAGGCCTTGATGCAACATAGACCTGGGATTTGCTAATGCACTGAACCACTTGGAGAAGTGAGCGGCAGAAATCCTTTTTGAGCGCAGGCAGCTCTGGCTCTCTCCTCACAGGAGATACAGCAAAATGAAGGACAGTGAAGGAGATTCAGTGAAAAGGAAAAAGGTGTCAAGGAAACAAACTGCAATACCATTGACAATCACCTTACCTGTCTGCTTTATTCCAATTGAAGAAAGATGGAAGAACATTCCTGCTCCAAGAACTTTCCCAAGTGTTGTAGAGTTGTTAAAAGAAGACCAAGAGTCCACATACACCTGTCAAAACAGTCCAGCAACTAATTGCCAAACAGACAAGGTGTACCTTCCTGAAGAAAATACACACATCCAAAATAGGTGTTGCCCACCTTTTGGTCATTGCTTGGAAAACAAAAGTCACACTGAATCTCTAGGTAAAGTTAGATGTGGTAAGTGTTAAATTTGCCATTCTAGAATTCATTAAATGACACAAATCCCAGAGATTTGGAATATTGTACCTGTACAGATGTTGCTCACACAGTAGGCAAAAGATGTAGTGCACACTAGGAGATGGGTGGCTGAACTTCTCTTTTCATTTCTTTTTAGCCTTTCACATGACATGCAATACTTGCTGTTCTTAGGAGAGAACAACTCCTTTTCCTCCCACAAAACATGGATGTAAACTTGCAGAATATGTAAGTTGCAATCTTCTTTAGGTAAAGGTGCCTCTTTTGTGCCTGGGTATCCCCCACCACAACAGGATATCGATCTGAATTAGGCCTGAGCCTTCGCTATTTGTTGGCAAGCTTCAGCTTGTCAGAGCACCGTCAGAGGACAGCTTCAGGAGAGTGAACTGTCCGTTCATTCATCCTGAGGAGCTCAGCAGGATGCTGCCCTGCACGACAGGCGTGCGGCTCAGCCTTACGCACTGGCTGGCCTCAGGGAGGCTGCATCCTCCCTCAGGGAGGCAGCTGCTGCCTGGCGAGCAAAGCAGCTTCCACAGCACCACGAGTCTGCAGACAGCCCTTCTGATGGTGGCTTCTGCCAAAGCGGGTCCCTATAGCAAGCTCACCTAGAACAGCACTTGGGGCCCACGCTGGCTTCCATTGCCTCAGCCAGTAAGGTGACCACCAAACACCCAGAGCCTGCTCCTCTGCCAAAAACCAGCCCCATTCCTTGCAGGATTGCAAAGCACTTGGTATGTTAGAGTAGTAAAATTAAAACATATAAAGCATCACTGTGCCCCATCTAGTGAGTATTTGGGTTGAGAGGCAACAAAGAAGTTCTCCATTACTAATAAGAAAAATAATTAAAACCCCTGACAAGGCCTGACAGCTCACCAACACAGGGCAAAGCACTGCAGGAACAACTGTCCCCATGGGAACTGGCAAGTACAGAGCACAGGAAAATGAGAAGTGTTTGAATTAATAGGGAACATTTGCTCTAAATAAAAGCTATTTTGAGGAATTAAAGCAAACAAATGTCAGCTCCATGCAGCGGCGTGTTGGGATGTGATGTGCTGTAATGTGTTGTGACACTTCATAAATTAAAGCTTTTTCTTCTCCCCCGGGGGAAGAGAATTCAAGTGCAGTCACACACTTGAACTTGGAAGGTCTGCAGGCTTGACACTTACCAGTCCTAACTCCACTGATCCCCTGAGTCAAGACACCTTCATGCCTGCCCTGTGGGCTGCTCTGTCCTCCCTTGGCCTTCAGGAGACTGCTGCGCAAGGAGCTCACACCGAGCTTGGAGCCTGAGACAGTGCTGCCATCGCCTCACCTTGGCTGCCAAGCTCCAGACAACACTCATCAATCCACAAGGTGAAATCAGATGATGTCACAGCCAAAAACTCTCAGTCTGAGCTTACACTTATTTTACATCCCACTTATCCAGCCAAATACATAGTATTAATTCAAGCTGTTTACTGTATATGAAGCCACCAGCCTCACAAGACTAACTGTGGTATGAAAGGCCAAACCCACCCACTTATACCACCATCCTGCTTTAGCTGGCATGATTCAGAGATGAAATAAGAGTGTGGGCTCAAGTAAGTGTCATTGATCAGTTCTGCAGCACTGGGACTCAACTGCACAACGGTAACCTTACTCCTAAGCTAAAATGTCTCAACACAAGAGCTGTAACACTCCATGACAAAAGAAAGCAATTCTGCTTGCCCAAATGCCCTGTGCAGAGGAAGCACCCACGCTCAACATGTTTCTCTGTCATGCTACTCCTTGAGAAGACCTTCAAAAATAAAGAAACATAGGAATGAGGAAAAGACATTACAAGGAAGACAATCTAGATGACCTTGCTTGTAAAAAAAACAAAAAAAACCCTGAGAACACCCAACCACTACCACTTTCTTCAGAGCATTTTACAGTCATCATTTGGAAAGTGCCAATAATGAGCTCAGAGCTCTACAACCTACAGAGATGCCAAGGGAGTTCATTAATTAGATGTGAAATCCAGAAAGCCAAAAGACACCATGAAATTACACAAGTAGACAACTTTAGCTCTTCTATCCCTTCTTAGTTTCTGTGTAGAAAGTACAGAGGAAAAAGCCTTTTGAACTAATTTGATTATTAGCTCAAATCTGGAGCACAAGAGGGTGTTTGTGACTGGGACCTGCAAGACAAGAGGTTTAGTTAACAAGATGCAGTAAAGCTGAGGAAGACACAGTTACAAATTACTTTTTAAAGGTACCTGATATATACACACCATTTCACAGTTGCAGAAACTGAGGCATGGCTTCAGCTGCAGCACTGTGATGTTACAATTCACAACTATATCTCTTATTGATGTGCTCAATATTTAAGGGTAAGTGTAATATGTCCCAGCTAGTTCCAAGTGTTCAGTTGTGTCCTTACAGTGCAGCCATGGCAATCAATGTCCGTATGAACAGCGCTAAGGCATCCTCCTTATGTGATGTGCAAAGCAGGGGCACAGTTGGCTGCTAAAATCTGAGAACTGTTGGGAAAAGACGCTCAGAAAGCAGCCTCTGCACTACATCATGGCCATGGCAGAGCTTTGACAGACATGGGGAAGAAACCACATTCTGGCATGGACAGACAGCTTTAGAGACAGCACAGTCCCAACAGACCACAGGCCCTGGGAAGAGACCTCAGCCCTTGCCCCCTCCTGTGTGTCACTGACGCTGCTGGCACCACCACAGCCACAGCATAGTTCTACCCACGGTGCCAAAGTCCTGTAGGACTGAGAGTCAAGGAGGCTAAGCCCAACAAACACGGCAATGGACTCGTACATCTCCTCCTTCCCCTCATAAATCCCAGCCTGTGCAGCGCAGTCCCGTGAGGAAAGAGCAGTGTAAGTCCTGACAGGAGCACAGCCATGTCACTGAGGGAGCGTGCCTGTGCTCATCAGCCCTGTGGCTCACCCAGGCTATGCCACTGCAGTCCGACCCACCCACAGCTACCTCGCAAGTTTTCTTATCATAAGGTGTGGATGTGCTCTTTGAAACGCTCAGGAAAGCCTTACTCTGCAGACCACCTCTGAGGCAAAGTAAAAGCCCAGACCTGCAGAGCTCCCGACCATCGCTTCTACTCCTGTAGTTAGGCTATTGGGGCGATGAGAAAAAGCCTTCTGCCAAAAGCTACCAGAGGTCTTTCTTTATGCTAGTGAATTTCTTTTGCCAGCTTATGACCTAGTGCTGCTTCTAAAGAAGTCAACAGCAGTAGTCTGCCTCAGTTTGGCAGCAGCAAGACTATCCTTTTCAGCTGGAATTTAGCAAGTACCCATGCAGACAGGCTCATCCTAGAAAGATAGCTGCTTACACCTCAAGGCTTTGATCTATTGTCTAAACTCTCGAGTAATAAGGGACACTTCGCTCCCACTTGTAAGCTCAGACCACTACCAGGCTCAGACAGATGCACTCTCAGAGTTCTCAAGGGAACATTTCAAAGTTTTAATGGCAGTGGCAGCTGCTCTTTATAAGCTAAAGGCAACGACACTTCATTTTTTAAATGGAGGCAGATTCTGATTTATAAATATGAAAATTGAATGTATGCAAAAGCACAATCCCGCTTCTCTTTGTGCATACACAATTCAGAGAACTGAACTGATCAGTCACCAAACTGAGTTGAAAGTCATTATGCCGAAGAAAAGACCTTGCTTGCCTAACCTCAATCCAGAATGAATCTAAACCTCTACTTTCCAAGCCTCTGAATATGAATAGGGACAGCATGAATACGCTGACAGGTCTTTTATTATAGCTAGAGGGTGTAGCAATAATTAAAACCCAAATCTTGTATGTATGCGGCTATGACACTTGCCTGAAGAAATACTCTGACTTTGTCTTTTTGCAAGATTAGGTTGTCAAAAATTTTTTAAGTCAGTAAGAGCACAACACCTGGGATATCCAAGTAAAGGAAGCTTAAAGAAACTGCAAAAAGAATGAAAGACTAGTGAAGTTCTTCTACCTCTCCTCTACTAGTCTGTACATGTAACTGTGTGCAAAACACAACAGCACAACGTTGCAGCCGAGATGTAATACACAGAGATATGAAATTTCCAACTCACAGTTTCTTCAGCAACAACTCACTTTCTACACAGCCAACATCCATGCTTACTGGATAAATCAGCCAGTGATAAAACTTAGCACTGACATTTTGGCCAGGCTGCTGTGGGAGCTTGAACACCTGTAGGTTTAGTACTTCAATTAGTAGGTGAAACATAACCCTCCACCTACTTCGTTTTAACTAATTTCTCAGTTGATCTTTCGAGCTCTGCAAAGAGCACATTTCTCACTGAGCACCACAGGTAGCACAAGCGTGTGAAGTCAAAAGGGATATGAATTATTAAAAAGTCTGAACAATTGAGGTTGAAGGGGGGAAAAAACAGAGGGAAGAAAAGCTCTTTTTTAACTAAGGAGTGACAACATGGTTATTTTAAAACATTCAAAAAGGTCTTTTCAAGGTTGAAACAAATGGTGAAATAAAAAGCCTACACAAGTGAGAGGCCTGGCAGACTTCAGATGCGGTGTTAAACCCCCAGGGCACATGGAGATCATAAAGGATCTTAGCATTGGGATGGGGCTCATTCCTGTGTCTAGAGAAAGAGGTTTTTCCCACGAACTTCACAACTTTGCTGCTGTCTGGTCACAAATCTGGAAGAAGAATGCTAAAATATGTCCTACTATTTCAATTCCAAGTGTGAACATTCAGCATGAGCCATACAGACTCATGTCTCAGACAGTGCTTCAGACAAAGTCAGCTGTTTCCAAGGTCCCTGTTAGGCAAACCTAGTTTTAAATGAACTTAGCTCCATTGTGCCTGGGAGCTATTTTTGCATGTGTCACCCTAGAAGACTTCACAGCTTTGTCTATAAACTGCTTTCACCATATTTCTACCTGATCACAACTTTTTTTGACATAACAGCTTACTCATCGATTTAGAAATGGTAGTAGCCTAATGCTAGTCCTGGTGCTGTAGGTCTAAGCTGTATCTCAGGACTGCTCCTGTGATGTTATTAGCATGGACACCTGTGTTCATCAGGTCATTCTGCTCTAGCCTAGTAAGTCACAAAGTAGGGATTTGACACACTACTACATCACCTACATCTCCCTTTCAAACCACAACCTTGTATCTGCTCCTGAATGCATTACTTTTTAAGATAATCCCTGTTTGTCCCTTAACATCTACCTCCCCGTTTTGTCAGGCTCCTGAGGGTTTCCAGGCAGCTGCTTAATGCTTTCCTTCTCCAGGGATTTATATTTTCCCATATGCTACTGAGCTGCAAGTTGAACTGTCGTGCTGTACTTCACATGCCTGGCAGAAGAAAGAAACGTGATGGAAACCTGAATTACTGGCTCTCAGTCTTTAGGATATATAATAGTTTTTCCTAATTTCAGAATACTTACTTTTCCTTTTTTTTTTTTTTTTTACATTTGTCCTGCTCATTCTCCTTAGAAGTTAGAAAGCATAAAAATACTGTTGCCCGAGTCCAGAGAGAAGGGAAGACAACCTATGCTAGGTCAAGCAAATTGCAGCAGTGGGCAGCCCAGCTGGGGTCCTCATCATGGAAGAGCAGTTGTGCACTGCAGACAGCTTTACCTGGGATTGCAGAGTGCCCCTGCTAGGCTCCTATCGAGGCACAGAGGACAAAAAAGTACCTCTAATAAGCTCCATTTTCCTGAATTGTTGAGGAGGAGGAGATAGAAAATCATTCCTGTAGCACTTCTGGAAAACTTGAAGAGGTTATTGCTATGGAAACTGCTCCAGCAAAGCAGGTGCGGAAAAGGGGAGCAGTGGAGAGATGCATGGTGCACAGAATAGGAATTCTTAACACCTGAAATTAAACCTGCACACCTCCGGCAATGCAATCTATTTTGGATAACACCAACAATTTGCCCTTGGTTTTATTTCAACAAAACCACAGGTAAGGGACAATGAAATGAAAACCTGAGGCTGCATGGGAGAGCGCTAGCTGCAGAACCATAGTAAAATAAAACAATATACACCAGTATATATGGCAGTAGAGAAAATCCAGTACAGAATGGGACTAGGTGTTTTTTCCTCCAACTGAACTAATGTTAACTTTACAGTGGAGCTTGTCTAAAATAAGAAGGGAAGCAACAGAGTTTCTTTTCAGCAGCCTTTGAGGGTAAAATAAAGCCAGGCTGGAGGAAGCCTTCAGCAGAAGAATGGAACAGAGGAGCTCTGATTGTACCACAGCAATGGCTGTGCCACAGAAAGAAAAAACCCTACTGAAAATGGGGACTGAAAAGGAATAGTTCAGTGAAGAAAGAAAAATCAGTTTAAAAATAAGGTGACAAACAAAAAGCTCTCTGAAAGAGTCTTTACCCTATGAATAAACCGTGAGCCCACATCTATGGCTTTGGGTCATTTTTAATACCAGATATGAAATCTCTGCCTTTGAGTATACATGCATGTGTATATACTTACCTATTTTTCTCCATACAAAGTGTGGCCCCAAGCGTCAAGCACTTTGACAAATGTTCGATTAGTATTAACAGGGTTTTGGTATGTGTTTAAGTGTTCTGCTAAATTGAGGCTGGTGCCTGTACAAACACATTCACAGCAACCTGGGGGTTTTACGTGAAAAGATGGAGTCTTTTCCAGTGCAACTATGTCATTTTGGTGAGCTAAAGATTTTTAGAGGAACACTTTTCTAATGGAGGGTAGATTACCAAGAACTAGGGGAGTGAGGAACTGTGACCCTGGAAAGTCTTTTGAGGTCTTCATATCTTCAGGAAAATAAAAGCCAGGCCCCTAGGATAGAATTTAACAATGTCCCTTTAAACTTGGCTTATTTCCCTTTTGGCTGCATGAACATCTGTAATCCCCAAATTCCTGTCCCTATTCCCACCAGCTGGTGCAACTGAAACCAGTCCAGCAGAGGAAGTCTGATCCCTGCCAGCACAATGAGAAATACAACACCGTTGGGCATGACACAGTTCCACCACAATATAAAACAGTGCAGTGCACTTGTAAATTTAAACAAATACGAACCATTTCAAAGACACAACTGTAAGGCACTGCTGAGATGAACTGCTTGCCTTCCCTGGCCAGAGAAATCCTGCAAAGATAACAGTAAAGGTCTCCCTAGGAAGACCTAGATGATGAAAACTACTCTGGACAGCTAAGGGTTAACCTCAGCACTGGCAGCATATTTTCATTCAAGTGTCTAAGCTTCTGCTGGAGGGGAATTTTAGAAATAAACTTGCAGGCTTCACAGATCAATTTTCTACTTGGTTTTATCATTCTTTTCTCTCAAACAGACCCATTGCATCTCAGTTTCTTTTTCAAACACATTTTAAAGTTTTAGTGCCATTTTTGAAACAATACGGGCCCCTTCATTCCCCCTTTTCCCACTACTTGCAACCACATATGGAGCTTTGGTGGCATTTGTATTTCCATCAAGAGTATTTAGAAATAAACAGCTATGAAAAACATTACCCTAGGGCTCCAGCACTGCAGAGCATGCAGTACAGACCTTCACTGTCTGAATACTCAGCAAGCATTTAAATGATAATATTACATTAGAGTGGCGGCTGTAGCCATGTAAATAATTGTGCATTGTCCCTGCTCATTGATTTATTTTCATACGGGCACACATAAGCGTCTGAAAAAACACTTAAAAAAAATTCAAAACCCAGACAGCGATAATCTAATAAACTCTAAAGTGAATCAATAGACTACTTAACAGCAGAGAGATAAACTGCATTTAATAAGAGTTAGAAGGGATGGAGAGAACTCTGTGCAAGATTCAGCCAACAATATCAGAAGCGCAGAGACTGAGAGCAAGAGAGACAGGACCCTGAGGTGGACAGAGGGGGAGACCAGGTAGTACAGGGAGCACAGCACTTTTAAAAAAAAATTAAAACCCTCCCATTTTCAAAATGCTGCTTACAGAGTAATGGGAGTCAGGAGATTTCCTGACAGACATAAAATGTAACAGAATCTGGTGAATATTTAGGACAGGATGACCTTCATAGGAGCACTCAACAGTTATTAAATTTAGTTTCTGCTAATGCAGAGGCTCCCATACAGATGTGTAGCAGTCACATAAAAACTGGGTCTCGTACAGCTGTGACTTGAAGGTTCCCTGTTGTGAAAGCAGGAAACATTTTTATTCCAAAGGTGCTTCTAGGG
Source organism: Athene cunicularia (assembly GCF_003259725.1). Taxonomy (NCBI): domain Eukaryota; kingdom Metazoa; phylum Chordata; class Aves; order Strigiformes; family Strigidae; genus Athene; species Athene cunicularia. The sequence goes on along the minus strand of NW_020799101.1, from coordinate 41,891,255 downwards.
ACTGGTGGCATTTAAAAATACTAAAACTGAGGCAAAAAAAATTAAGTGATGTGCCAAACTTTACAAAGAATCAGTAGCAGAGCTGGAAATGGGATTAGTTCACTTGACTAGACGTCCTGTGCTCCGTTCATTAGCCATGCTTCCTGGTTGCACTGTGCCCCACAATCTTTAAGATAAAGAATTGACTGGAGATGATGACAGTTCTTACATGCAATGCAGGCAGCACACTAAAAGAGAAAGTAGTGTACGGCTGGGCCACCTCTTGAATATGTATCAGGACATTGTAACATATCTCTTCACAGTGTGTCTTTGACTTTCAAATTATGAAGCTTCAGCAACAATTTACAACTATCCTCCTCTTAGCTCTTTCAGCAGAAAGACCAAAATTGGAACAGACATGGGATCAAACTGTTTCACTCCCTCTTCCCAGGTCAAAAGTATCTGAAGCAAATATAGAGAAGCAAATATGGATGCCAAAAAAAATACCTCCTTGGTTTATTTCTTCTTACAGATGGACATCTATGAACATCTAGCATAAAGACAACACTACGGTATTTAAGGAATTCTGATACATTACATTTGGGTTTTATTATTAACCAAACCCTTGCAGTGCATTGTCATTCTGATACCGTATTACAAATAGTTCTTCCTGATGGATTTTGCTGACAGTGACAGCCTGAGAGAAACTTTAAAATGTTTAGAGAACAACTGAGTGGATCCATCTCTGAAACTACTGCCTTCTCAGACAGCAGAAGAAACAGATGAGATGCCACCTGAACCACCCTGCTTCTCTCATGTAATAAAATCCCCCCGAAATCATGCCTAGCACTCATGCTCCCATTTTCCACTCAGCTGCACAGACAGTCTATAAAAATTATTACTAGAGAAACACAGTTCATAGATCTTATCAAGAACCTGTGGTCTGAGTCTCAGACTTTCTGGTTGCACCCAGTGCCAGACTCATTCTCACTCTCAGTCTCACATTACGTTTCCCCAAATCCAACAACTCCAACCACACCACTCTGACACACAGATTTTCAGGGCTAATATCCACATTCAAGGCCCATTATCTTTGGTTGTAGTATCAGGGTGCTCTCGCCCTGCAGTGAAGGTATGCAAAACACACAGAAGCTTTAACCAACCTTTCTATAAAGTCTTAAACAGATGTTTTAAGAATAAGCTTTCTGAATGCAACACCCCTCACTGTAGCTCACCCTTTTCCTCCAAACCTTAGCAGAAGGAAAGAGGGAGAGATCTTACCTGTATTAAGGAAAATGAGACTCTCCACTGCCTCAGCAGTCTACTGTGGGAGTTCCTATAATCTTAGGCTAGTGAAAGTTCAGTGAAATAAAGTATCTTTTTGTGTCTTATAACCTTCTGGGGATTTCCTGGGACCGAAATGAAAGTATTGCATGGTACCAACCACACTGAAATGCTAATCAATTCTCTTCAGTAAAGGAGTTTTCTTAAGTCTTAGTCAACCTTAACTTAGCAAAGTAAAAATGTTAAATGATCTCCAGTACCCAGTGAAGATCCTATCTGACTACGCAGATACACTGTTGCGTTTCTACTGAATCACAAAGTTAAGTTGTGGTCCTCTCCTTTACCGTTTATCTCTCCCTTCCAAATAACATGTTCCATTTTTTCTTATACTCTTTCTAATGATTATTCATTCTACTCTGCTCATCAAAGAAGCAGATGAATGTCATCACTGACACAATACTACTGAATACACAATAGTACTGAAACTGGATGCACCTCATAGCAAGGTGGAGATTAGCTGGCCAGGAGAACCAGCTACCATGACAGGCAACACAGTCTGGTCTCACACAAAGCTTTCTCCTCTATCTTCAAGTCACATTTCCTATTGCAATTGTATGTGGATAATGAGCAGATGTGCTGACACTTATATCCATGGCTGGGCCACAGACCATGCTGGCTTTCAGCAGAGGGTATTCTGCATAGGCTGCTTCCTATGAAGTAGGAAACACAGGAAACAGGCCAACAGCCAACACTTCGTCTTTACGGACCTACGACTCCTTCCAGGTAGCACTGTGTGTCCACAGATGATTTTATTAACAGTACAGATGACAACTTAATCAAAGACAGGTTTTAAAGGAATATACGATGTTGGGTTAGAAGAAGTAAGAAGGGGAAGAACAGAGCAGACCAGACCATCAATCTGCTGACATTGTTGGTGTTGAGCTTTATTTTGCAAGTCCTTGGTTTTCCTTCTTTCAGTCCTAGTCGTAGGCACTGTGCACTGAAAGTGGCATTTTAGAGGCACAGTTAGTTACTGAAAGAGCAAGAAATAAAAGGCTGCAGCCCATGAAAGCAGAGTACAAAAAAAAAAAAAAGGAGGGAAGGACAAAACAAAGTTTTACGTTAGTTCCTCTGGTTTTGTATGGATGAAAACCAATTGGAAGTAACTTCTGTTTTCATGAAGAGAAAAAAAAAAAAACACAAACCAACTCTCATGAATTTGCAACCACGCTTTTCCCCACTGTCCTGACAGGCAATCCAAAGTCCCAGCTACTTCTCTTCTCACTGGGTCATATCTGAAGCATGTTGCCAAAAAAAACAAGTGAAGCTTCATCTGTCCTAGGGAGTACCAGATTAAGATCTCCAAAACAAGCACTATCAAGAGATCCTTTCCTTATCAGAGTATTAAAACCAAGATGAACAGTGTCATTTTATTGCTGAAAAGGTCTACAGCTTCCCTTCCCTTGCCTCCATTCTCTTCTCATTTCTTCTGGGGAAAAGCACAGCTGGTGGGAGAACAGAACAGAACAGATTTACAGCACTGCTGCTTTTCAGTACACTAAAATTTAAGTTAATGTTGTGTATACTGAACTGAAACTGAAAATCATGATTGCTTCAAAGCAATGTAGCACCTAAACATCTTGTCTAAGGGAGTTGGTTGCACATGCTTTTTGTCATGAGAAAGTAAAGCAAATGGACTAATCTACCTGTTGTACCATGTATTGAAACAGAAAAAAAAAAAAAAAAAAAAAAAACCATTTGAGTGCAGTGACTCAGTTTGAAGAGCAGCTCAGTTTTATGTAGCCAATTATAGCATCCAAGCACCAACATAACCCTATCGCACACTGAATCTCTTCTGTCTCCCAACACACCCAGAGAGGAGAAGAAAAAAAAATCAGCAACAGGAGAGACATTTTGTAGCATGTCAGTCAGCAAATCCACAGAAAGGAGATAAAACTACTCAGTTAATACAAAGCGAAGTAAGGAGCTATGCTGACATGTTACAAAGCAGATTCCTTCAGTCTGATGATGATTGCACTAGTTGAATGTAGAGACCCTTTCTAAAAGTCAGCACACAGTCTGTTTGCAAGGAATAGTCACAGACTATTTAATAAGGTACTAGCCAAGTCTCTCTAAGCATGGAAAACTGAGCAACACGCATATTTATGACTCCAGTCAGCACAGGCTAATAATAAACACAGTTGAAAGAAAAGCAAAAGAATTGGTAAGCAAAGGAGAGGCAGAGGATGCCCAGATGATAGGAAAAATGCATATGAGATGGTATATAAAAAAGAATTAGGGAAGAGGATTGAAAATGACAGTCAAGTAATGATAAAAAAAAAGCACAGGGACAAGCTAATCACTTGCCATTGGAGCAACCCTCACCCTCCCAAATTCAGCTAAAGCAGAGAAAGCAAAAAGAAAGATAAGGCAAGGAAGTTTTTTTCTAACAGCTGCTAAGAATTTTAAAGGTACAGTCTAGAAAACAGAGAAAAAAAATGAACTCAAATTATTTTTGTTCTGTGCACTGGAACTAAAGATTACCTCAACTCCAGATGCTAGGAAAAAAGCCAGGATCATTAGTTCCATGTATTTTCTCCACAGGACTGTCTTAATTCCAATTAAAGACATCCAATAAAATGAACTACATTTGTAACTTGATTAATGAAGATAGATATTTTGTACGTAAGAAAAGTCTGGATAAGAAAAGTCTGGACCCAGACTGACTGCTCTCATGCTGGTTACGTTATTTCCCTTGAAAATGGAGGTTTTCAAAATCATTCACAGTGAAGAAGAGCAAGGGCAGGTCAGCACAGTCCCGCAGTTGGTCAGTGCCACTTCTCCATGGATTTTGTTTCAAGTTTCCCTGGTAGCACTGAAATACCAGTCCAGTTTATTTCCTCACCTCAAACTAAGTTGATAGCATGAAAAGCTGTTGTGAAGGCACTGATGGTCATCTATGGCTGCTACCCATTTCTGCTATACTCACTATTTTTGGTGACTATGTTCATGACTGTATTGGCAGCTCACATTGAATGAAGTTAATCCAGCTTTCTAAGTCTTTCCCCAGTTCAAAAGCACTGAACAAGCAAATCCTCCATGCTATATTGGTGGGCAGCATTAGAGGGCATCTAGATTTGCTGCAGAAAAAGGGTAGAGGACAATGAAATGACACACTTATTTCTGCTTAAAAACTTATCTCATTTACTGGCCCTGAAGGTCACTGCCAGTCTACAAGAAGTATCTGTTTTCTAGCTAATACAGACTAAGATGAAGCAATGAAATGCAGGAAAGAAGCTCTTCGTACAGTGAGTTGTTATATCAATTAGCTTAGTTGATAGGAAATACAAAAACATTTGAACATACATCATTCAAGGGGACTTTTTACTTAATAAAAATGCAAAGTATGTTTTTGGAAGGATTTACATCTCCTTTCTCTTCACTAATCAGCCATTTACTGGCCTTTACTAATCAGAAAGCTCCCTGATGTCCCAAGAGGGCACAACACACTTGAAAGAAGGCAAGATGGTCACTGCTCATTTCCAGCTCTGCTATGTTCCTTATCACTTACTTCCAGCTGCAATCCAACATCTTTACAAGTAAAGGGAAAAGAGTTCTCTCTCTGTCATCTTATGTATATTTTATCCTCTTTAACATAATCAATATCCTCATAACAAGCAATTGCCAGGACACAGTTCCTCAGTTCCTCCCAGACTGGCTACCTGACATCTGACTAGTGGATCTGGAAACCAGCCCTGAGCAAATGCCTCCATATTCTTCACCCCCCAGCTGAATTACAGCTGTGTCATGCCTGTAGATGACATGATTCAGAGCAGAACTAAGGAGCCTGAAAGAAGCTAAGTTTATAATCTCTTGGTGTTGAAGCAGGCACACACAGACATTGAAGGCAAATGTGCACAGGACAATTTAAAAGGTCAGATGTGCACTTCATCCATCCAGGGTACTATCAAGTGGAAACTGGTTCCTTGGATTTAGGTAAGTTTTCTTATCCAAGATGTGCCACATTGAGTCTATACTGGTAGGCAAAACTTGGTTTCAGGAAATGACTGATGCTTCCTCTCAAAATTCCCAGAGTCTCCAGCTGCAGTATCACTAACGGGTAAGGCTGCCATAAGCTGACACTGCTGCTGAAAGCAGTCCTGCCCTCCCTGCGGCAGCCTCTTCTTATCACCCTTGGGCTGCCCCGGCCAAAACCCCATGTCAGCTCCCCACTCTGATTTACCAAAGATGCACGTATTTACACCGACAAAAGAGATGAGCGAGGAAATGAATGGTTGGGGGCAGAAATTACTTCTGTCAGAGGCAAAGCTGACTGGAGACATTATCTTACCAGAGTCAAATCAGAGCTAAAATCCTGAGTGTAGTTTAGGAGTTGCTTTATCACAGAAAGCAGAAATTCTTTTGGCTCCTTCTGAAAGCAGTTCCATCAGCAAATCTCTCCTTGTATGAGAATCATTCTGGTTACAAACAGCTACATGCATACACAACTGTTTACATATAATTACATACCTACATGGTAGATCTAATCAGGATGGTTCTAGTACAGCCCACAGCTGAGCTTCACCTCCTGAAAATGGGGAATTTGTTTCACATTGTCAGTGTATTTAACATAAAAGCTAAGAACAGAAACACTGTAAACCCAGGTTGCTGTCTGTATGATGTGCTTACTTAAAACAAACAAAGCTACAAATAAAAATGCAAAAGCCCCAAACCCAGCAACAACAACAACAAATAAAATGTGCTCCATTTCATATAAACTGGATCATCTCCTGAGTTTGTGACAAGGTACTGCAGCATCTAACGATAGAACAGCGACTTTATGTAAATCAAGGCAAGATTACATGCAGTAGTATGAATTTACTCTCAACAAAAAACCTTCTCAGGAATTGGCTTCTTTTCCCCATTATAATCTGTGCTTTTGAGAAAAATTGTATTTCATCACAACACGGAAGCCTGAGAATTTCAGAATTTTTCTTTCAAACAAGAAAAAAACACTACAGAATTTATGCAAGAGTAAAGCTAGTGTTGGCCTTAGGAACTATTATGACTGTAACTTCCAAACCCAGAGATAATCATCATAAAGCTTATGAAGTCTCAGGCGAAGGAGAACTTCTGCATGAAAGACAAATTGACATCATTTTGGAAATAGCCACTGCACTGAAAACTAAATTCACTCTAAGAAACAAAACACCTTGTGACTTATTTTATAAAGACAGCATTTCCAGACGACTCCACCTGATGCCCCCAGATAGCACATCATTGCTGTGGGCAAAGTTGCTGACTCCAAAGGGAGGCAAGGCTGGAGCTGAACTGGCAGCCTGCGACATGGAACCATAGAACCAGAGAATTGCTCTGGGTGGAAGGGACCTCGGGAGAGGAACAGTTCAACCCCCTCCTCAAAGTACAATTATTCAAAGTAGAAGCCAGCTATATACATAAATGAGATGAATGATCTGTACAATCTCAGGATTAGGAAAAAAAAAAAATACATAGGCCATATCAACATAAAGACAGTCTAAAAGCAGCAAACCAGTCTAACTGCCCCATGTCCAACATTCTGCAGAGCCCAAACAGTATTCCTGAGAACTCTGCATGGCCCCACAAGCTCTTTAATTGTCAACCACTTAATAAAAAGACTACCTAAGTTAGCAATTATTCTGTAGCAAGTGCTGTTTTGCTCCATCAGAAGTACCGCACCTTCTTCTGCAGTTCCTTGCTGGAACCTCATCCCCTCTCCCCTTGGTTCCTAGCGCATTTCCCCTGCACCACCCCGTACGGGTGGGCAGCACAAAAAGGGTGAAAGAGCCAGGATGCAAGTGAGCTGAACAGCTGCCGATACAGCAGAAAGGTAAAAGGCTAAAAGAACTCCTCCCTTTTCCGAGACTCTTAAAACACAAAGTTTCTGAGGAAAGTGGCCTTAAATGGCCCTATAAGCTGAGACCTTGGAATATAGGCCAGGTCATGCAGACAAGAGAAATTAAGGCCATTTGCAAATATAATTTTGACACATGAAAAAATTTTGGTTTATCAGCGCTTATTTTCAGCAGTGACTCCACCTGCATCTGCTTGCATAGAGTAGTACATCATAAATACCAACACAGTAAATGAATGCCATTGCATCTTTCAGAAGGTTGAGAAGATCTCTTCAGCCCTGCTGTGCCTTCCAGTACACAGGACCTTGCTACAGATGCACTGTCAGGGGAAACTCTTTTCCATCGCTGTCTTTTTCAAACAAGCTATTATGCTGCTGATTGTGGCTGCTCATATGAAGGCAGAATAGACAACCTTTGATCGGAATCAGTAAGCACTCCTAGTGTTGAATTAAATGAGTTATTTGGTCATTGGTCACTGAGGCTGACATTCTGTCCCAATGGTGGTAAGTCCAAAATACGTGTGTTGATTTGGTTCCCCTGCCTTCAGGAGGGAACTGAACCACCACTGCTGAAGGTATGGCATCAGAAAGAGAGGCACAATGACTGTACTCAGTATTATCTTCCCTGTGCCCTTAAAAGTTAGAACTATCTATTGCTGAGAAGCCATCTTTGCTTTCTGGTATTTTGTATTAACAAAAAATAAACCAAAGTTCACAAAAAATGCATTTGTGAAATAGCTCCAACAATAATACTGATCCTCCAACCATAACCTATATTGATTCAATGACAAAGACAACAGAGTTTCAGTCCTACGATCTCCATATAGAAAATGCATGTCTAATACAGACAACATGAAGCAGAAAATCATCAAAACTATGTCAGGAATTTTTTAGAACAATGACAAAGAGATTATATACTTGTGAACCTCTGTGTGGAAGAGTAAGAATATCAGCTGAAAGACAGACAGGCATCACAAAACTCCAGTGGCTTCTAAGAAAGGGGTGACGTAACATCTTTTGTGAGCATTCGTTCAAGTTTGACATAGACTTGGTCAATAGGGCAGCACATCATTAAATAACATAATAAAGGCAGCTAGCCAGTTCAGCATATTAGCAATGGAAATTTTCATTTCTAGTTTACCAATCTGAATACAATTTAGTCTGGAATTCAGCCAAACATTCATAGGTCTACATGGAGTCGGGGCTCTAGACCCACTTCCTAAACAGAATTGCTGAATTATCACCAAAGCTGGCCAACCTGATTGCATTTTCAAGATTGAAAAGGTCATTATTACCTTTCGCTTTCACCTATATTAGATTTCGAGGGATCAAAAGACAGGTAGTTTAGAAAGGGAAATTTCTCTCATTTTTGCCAAATCTTTATCTCTTCTGGGAATAATCAACCTTCGTGGGTTTTAAACTCAAAATCTCTCACAGGTTCCAAACATACTAAATCCCTTTATAAATCCAGCTTGGCCATTTAATCTACTAAAAGACCTGCCACAACCACACAGAAAACTGCTTCTGGGATCTATGCAGCTTATTAGCATGAAAGGTGTAAGGAAAAGAGGGATGAATGCAAGAGCCTCTCACAAAATGTTCCTCTTTCCATTTAGCTAGAAAGTGAAAACACCATGAGCACATTTCAGAAAGTAAGAAATAATCCTTGTTAAGAAAACCCCTTAATAAAAGAAAAAGTGGCTCTTTTATGGATTCCTTTCTTCTCCTCAGTGTACTGGCAAGTGTTCAGTGGTGCTGGGTATTTATTTTCTTTATTTTCATTTCTTTCTTCAGCTCTGACGTCCAAGCACTTACCAAATATATGTTGAGGCTCCACATTGCAAATAGACTCCTTTGTTAAGCAGTATTTTATGGGTCTTGTTTCCAGAGACAGACAATACTCTGACCTCTTGAATCATGGCTCCTTTAGCAAGATGGATTTTCCCACCTATCAAGGACAACCTGATAATACTGGTGAGAACCCTGGAATCAGGCACTGAAAACCATAATGCTATTTATGAGTGAGCAAAATAAGGGAAAGATTAAAGAACACTTTGAACTTTGAAATTAACAATGAGCTTGCCATTTAAGTCTGACAGAGCTCAGGGTTGTGCTAAATGATAAATACAACAGTAATGAAAAACTCCCTCCTGTGCCATTCCACATGCTGTTTGCTCTCGGTTCATTTTTACACACCTCCTTCAAACAACCAGAACAACAATAGATTACTTGAAAGCCACCGCAGGCCTCACAAATTCATTACATTTATATTCTGAAGCAACTTAATCTTCTATCCATAACATTGCCAGTATTTTGGATTTTGTCAGAAAGCTTGCAATATTAGCATTATGTATAAAGCTTAAGCTCCCAGAGTTAATGTGATGAGAGGAGAATCTCATCTGGAGTGTAAGTAAAAAAACAGCTTGAGTGTGTGATCACTAAGAACAAAACCATAAATGATATGCGTTCTTATTTTTTAACACATGTAAGATTTACAATTGTACTGTCTCACTATTATGGCAATCTCAGAATTTGGGTGCAAAGGCGATAAACAGATTTCATTCCCACCCACATCTGGGGTCTGACATTCCTGAATTTCATTTCTTTTCATGGTAAGACTCTGTCCTGTCCACAGACCACAAATGAAGGTCTCAAGTGTGACTGCAATTCTTTTGAGTGTACATATACTTTAATTGCTATTACAAAACCGACATCTTTTGCCTCAAGCCTTCACTCTTAGTTCAGGAGCAAGCAGCATGCACCATCAGCCAAATGAAGTGCAAAATTTATTCTTCAGTCATGTCTATCTCAAAGCGTGCAATACAGACACTGGGTATTATGACATGGGATAAGATTATCAATGTATTATTTAATTCTTCCATGTCTGTACTCTAATATTCTGAGGTTTTATATTCTGTTTGACAAGTGTCGGGCAACATGTCATGGCACAAGAAAAACGAAAAGTCCCAGTTCAAATTATGTCATGATTTAGAAAATCTGCCAATGTACAGATAAAGAATCATTCACAGTACTGAAGATAATCTCTGTACATGTGTCAGGCTAAAAATCTCAATTTTTGAATGTATGACTTGTTTGCGCCCTGTTTCAGGTGGCACTTCTCCTGTTCAGATTCTTCCTATCATCATCCCTTACTAGGTGATCTGTTTAGCTGTGTAGACCAGTTCTGGATGATAATGTAGCTCTTTACCTTATGTGCATTTCTGCAAATAGAAGATTATTGAAATTTTAAAACCTTCTGTTAATTGGTCACTGACAAATGTAAAGACACCCACTGCAGGATGCCAGCCAGACTCCCTCCCTGATTCAGAAGGGAAAGCATAAGCAGAAGATGATCCTGGACAACCTCACTGAAACACTTGCTAAGGGAGGCGAGGCAGTTAAAACATCTGAGTATCTAGGTAATCAGTATTACCTGCAGGGCCAAGCAGCTGGGGTGTCACATCTCAGTTCTCTGACAAATGGCAGATCTGCACTCAAACAGTGTCTAAATGTAAAGAAAGAGCAGGTACCTGAACTGTCCTTTGACTTGAAAAGATTAAAATTATACAGACAGACTAAAAAGGTTCTCAAAAGAAAAAAATATTTCCCAAGTTTATAAATTACAAAAGAAATAAATTACAGTCTTAAAATTCTGGAAGTAAAAGGAGAAAAACAGATTAAAGATAACTATCTCATGGATATGAATGCATCAAAACACAAGTAAAGAGAAACTGCTGAATTTTTAAGAAATACAAAATTGTATGTAAAGTCTATTAAAAACTGTGTTTTGAGTTCATTGGTGGGGGAGTAGTGTTTCTCAATGAAGGGTAGAAAATTATTTGGGGAACTATGGACTCCACAGCTGTTACTTTACTGTTGTTAGACCACACCAGAAACTACATAAATAAAGAAACTGAAAGGTCAGAGCTCTTTTAATGATCGTTTTACAGCTGGACAGGAGCAGGGTACACTCTGTGACACAGGGTTTTATCTCTTAGGTCACAAGCAAGTGTACTGCTTTGCAAGATGGATAGTGCCAGCGAAGCTATAACATAGGCAGATCAGGGAGACAGACATCATCTTGTCCCTGCATTTTTCATTTAATGGCAAAATGCTATCTTTCCAACGTTCAGCTGCAGAGTCAAGCAAGACAGTAGAATAATTTATCAGGCAATCCCTCTAAGCATCTCTCAGACATCAGTAAATATGAATGTCTCAGTGAAGCACAAACATTTTTAGGTCCCTGCCTCCTTCCCATATCTACGTTCCCTCAGAGAACTATGTGCTCTCTATTGGGCACAGATGTTAAATGTCAATGATCAGCATCTTCTTAATAGGAAACAGGCTTGTCTGGAGGAAATTTGCAGACCTTTGCCACCTGCAGTACAGTAAATTTTTTTTTTTTTAAATCCTTCAGAATAACATGGAGATTAGGCCACTTCTGACCCAATCACAAGCATCCCACAAAATACACAGAAGCCTCGAGTACTTTCAGAATCCAAGTAATAATTACACATTTTATTTTAGAAAGATTTGGTCATTGAATTGCTCCTTCTGCTTGTCTAACATCAGTTTTCTCTACTGTGCACAGGCATCTCCCCATGTGGCCCCTGCCATGTGGAATATCTTTTTCTAAATATGGTCTCTATTAGACTAACCAGAAAACATTTTCCCTCTGTTTACCTCTGAAGTCTTAACCTCTTACCTTCTACATTTTGTTATTCTGATTAAATAAAACAGAATTTTATTTTTTTTCACTGTGTTTGTAAGGAAAGAAAAAGGACCTGTGCCCTTCTTTGGTAGAGATGAAAGTTCTTTGCTCTCCTGGGTCACCAACTAGCAGAGATCCATCCACATGGGTTAAAGCAGACACTTAAAGAAAACCCTCTCTTTGTTGGAACAGCATCAGAATGAAACACGGAGCCTTCATGTCAGCTACTCTGTGGAGTTAATCCATTAACTCTCCTTTCCCTTCTGCCTCTTTTCTTTGAATTTCTAGGTCAAGCTACGAGGTTTCATTCTGCTAACCAAAAGAGGGGATTTACCACAGCTTCCACACAATTGTGTGCAATGAATCAACTTCTGCAAAACTTACAGATATATAGACATATTATAGACATCCAGAAAGGCATGTTCAAAAGATGGCTGCAAGGGGGAGATGTGAAAGGCTGCAAGTGAAGCACCGCAGGATGGTAAGCTAAGTCATCCATAAGCTTCAAGGCAGCAGAGGTCAGATGGGCAGGATCTCATGGTAAGACAAAATCTGCCCTGCTGCAGGCCAGATATCTCAGCAGGCATCAGGCCCCAGTGTGGAAGTGCCTGCAAACAGCTACAAACATCACAGTGCCAGTAATGGTGCTCATAGATCCACTTCTGGGAAAGGTCTGCCTGGGATGTGATAAAAGGCTTTCTGTAGCCTGTTTAAGGTCTTTATTTAGACTACACTCATTTGGGGCTAACTATCAGCCAGTTTGCAGATGGTGAAACCATGGCTTTAATATTTATTTTTTTTTACAGTATACAGCAAGACACAGGATGGGTGCATTTCCAGCACTTGCTGGTAGCTCTCTCAACATTTTACTACCTCTCCAACCCTGTCTTCTGGCCACCACTGACACTCCCCTTTCCTCTGTATTTCCTCCCCTTTTTACTTCAAAGCCTGTCAGGAGCCTAAAAGGTGGGAGCATCCTCATTACCATTCTAGACACAGAATTGTCTTTTATGTCACCATCTAGACAATATTATCTTTATTTCAACACCTCTGAATACTCTCATTAGGCTGTTTCCTCTCAGGTCTGTGATCTGTTTTCTGCTGTAGCTAAATGTCATAAAAAGACAGCATTATGAGGTAGACAATCTTTCCCAGCCACCCCTCCAGTCATCTTTGATGTAGCACACTGGGTTTCTATGAAATCCACTAGAAACAGATAGACATTTGGTAGACAAGCGTCCTTCTGGTGTATTCCTTTAAAAAAATCTCAAACCGGCCGCCAGCCTTTCTCTCCCCATGCAAAGTCCCACTCTGAATAACAATTAGGCTTCCTCTGTTATCTGCATGAAGTGCAAGGGCATGTGTACCAATAAGGTTATCAGTTACACTTAAAAATTTCTGCATTTTAATCCAATTTGTCACCCTTCACACCTGCTTATTTTAGTTAACGTATGAGCAGTCATGTTTGCTAATCTGATGCTGGGACTTCAAGATTTGCAGGAAAAGTTGTCTTCGTATCTCTTTATTTTCAGGATAATATGCATAGTAAATGTCAGTTTTTCACATGAACCCTCTGTTCCTGAGATAACTGGTCTCACTGAGGTAAGTGGCCTCTTCAGATTCACCTCCTCTAGATGACTAAACCAGCCGCACACCACTTGAGTTGAACAAAACTGTGTCCCTTAGCAGTCTTATGTAAAGGCCTAGTGACTTGTCCCTTTCACATGATCATATTCTAATCTGAAATCCCACTACTACTGGAAATTACTTTAGTGCCTGAATTGTGAGTGGCAAACCGAACTGTTGGAGCTTTGCTAACAGAAGAGCTACAATCTCCCACATATACATCTGCATACATCTACTGATGAAAAGGAGTAATACAAAGGTTCCTGGTCAGCTCGCCTTTTCTTGAGCTGCAACCAAGCCTATTAGATTATATCAATGTGTCAGCTAAGACCTGCAACCTTCCACCTCTCCTACATTCTCTGCTAAAGACAGGAATGAAAAATCACACAAGGAAATGATGGCTTTCTTTTAAAATTTGTTGAATTTAGGTCATGTTTGGCACTGGCATGGTTTTCATCCATCATCAATATTAAACATGATTTTAACTTCACAAAAATAATACATGAGCTGGTCATCATGGTTTACCTTTCTCTGAAGGGACTGAGAAGTTTTAGCTATTGCAGTACACGTCAATTAAATGCCCATCAAAGAGCTGGCTGTTCTCCTGTCATATCACAGTACTCCAAAGGGGCACTATGTCACCATTGCTTGCATTATCCCAACACAAGCATTATTTCTGTGTAATTAAACTGAAAAATCCATGAGACAATCCTTAAAGGTAGATATCTCACCAGGATGAAATGTCTCAAAGATTTTCCTCTAAAACTGCATGGCTCCCAAGAACAGGAGTCCTAACTGCCCAGCTGCCTCTCCTCTGACTTTGGTGAATGCAGAAAACATTAACTAATCACGCTGTGGAGCCTTGGGTGTAATCACAGAATGGTTTGGGTTGGAAGGGATCTTTAAAGATCATCTAGTTGCAAACCCCCCTGCCCTGGGCAGGGACACCTTCCACTAGCCCAGGTTGCCCAAAGCCCCGTCCAACCTGGCCTTGAACACTGCCAGGGAGGGGGCAGCCACAGCTGCTCTGGGCAACCTGTGCCAGTGCCTCACCACCCTCACAGGGAAGAATTTCTTCCTCTAATCTACTGTCTTTTAGTTTAAAACCATTACCCCATGTCCTGTTATTTCAGGTAAAAAGGTCTCTCTCTCCATCTTTCTTATAAACCCCTGTTAATATACTGAAAGGCTACAATAAGCTCTCCCCGGAGCCTTCTCTTCTCCAGGCTGAACACCCCCAACTCTCTCAGCCTGTCCTCACAGGGGAGAGGCTCCAGGCCGCCAAACATCTTTGTGCCCTCCTCTGGACCCTCTTTAACAGGTCCACATCTTTCTTGGGCTGGGGACCCCAAAGCTGGATGCAGTATTCCAGGTGGGGGTCCCACAAGAGCAGAGGTGAAGAATCACTTCCCTCAACCCACTAGCCACACTGCTTATGCAGACCAGGGTATGATTGACTTTCTGGGCTGCAAGCACACATTGCCAGCTCATATTTTCATTTTTCATCTACCAGTATCCCCAAGTTCTTCTCTGCAGGGCTGCTCTCAATCCATTCATCACCCATAATCTCTCTTTACTATCCAGTGCTTGCATTCAAGCCAGGAATTTCTAAAGGGTTTGAACCAAACAAATACAAGGTAGCGTGGTGAGATGAAAAGAGTTAAATAGGTGGCAAACAAATTATAGTGGTCATCTCGGAACAGAAATGAAATTTTTATACCATCCACATGCTGCACTATTTTAGGCTCTTTTAAAGAGTTCTGAGGTATTTTATTGGTACTATTTTCCATATGGCCTATAAAATCAGGTCACCTTAATACTCTTAAGTCCAACTGTGCATGCCCTGGAAGCAAAGGGAAATTGTAACTGCTATATTTTAAAATCTCTAAAATAGTTCTTAAACATATAAAAATGGTGTTTTATTAAAATTCCAGATATGTTGGCACTTTCCAGGATTAGAAGCAAATGCATGTATTCTGGCAACATTATTTTTCCAATAGAAGTGCCTTTTTGTAGCCCTTGTAATTCTGGAAATTACCTAATGCAGGCAAGGTTATTACTTGAAAAAGAAGTGTGCAACTCATGCTTATGCTCTGTAGCACCAACCCCACACACTTGTACCACTTGGGCAAATACTTGTGCCTCTGAAGAATCACATTCCCTTCATTACTACTCACTACATGTCACCCTTTCTGCATATAATGAATTTGATGCGAAGATCAGAGTCACAGGGAAAAAAAAAATCTATAAAGATTCTAAACCATAACAGTAGAGAGAGGAGCAGAAAATAGACAAGATTAAAGGAGTGTAAAAGGTACTATCCAAGGGATCTAAGGCTTGTACAAAAATGCACACGCGTCTGAGAGGCACTGTGCGACAAGGCATTTTGATTATAGTATGCATAAACACTCACAGAAAGAAAACGAAACAAGACTGTGTATGCAGCACTAACACTGTTATTGCCTGAATTTTAAGCATAAAAATATGTGGAGAATATGAGGATTCTCAGGCTTTTATTCACATTGCATGCTCAGGCCGTAGAAATAAGTGTTAGAAAGAAAACTCCATATATAACACCAAGGTCCAGAGGGCCCTTTTCCTACTGAACTATAAAGACTACAAATCAAAAGTATTTGTCTTGCATGTTTTTTCAGAGCTGGACACCTTTTCTTGCAGAGGTCAGACAATAAATCAGGTAAAATATCTTCAAGGAGTCATACTGTAAGCACCAAGACAGTCTTCACTGGACGATGCAAAATCACTACTTGTCATGGAAGTACTTCCATGATAAATTTCAGCTTCTTACTTGTGCAATCCTACTGATACCGCATAGCTCTGAAAAACTCTACACACAGTCTTCAGACACTTTATTCACCCCTCTTGTACTCAGAGACATCCCCTTGAGATTTCTCAGAAATATTTACCTTTGGTGGAGAGGAAGCTCAAGAACTTAATGCCAAGGCTAACAATGTAAGCAAAATTAAACGACTGAAAGCAGGTTATTAAACTGAGAACACTTAGGTAACTGTAGATCCTAAGGCAACTGACATCACATCTGTATGTCAAATACACACATGTAAAGATCCATATCACAGGTAGGCAAAACTGCATGCCACTCCCCCTTTTCACAGGTAGGAGTCTACTTCAGTTCCAGCGGGCTGAAGTTTCCTTTGTGCCATGCCTTAGAGATCTTCACTCTGCTAAAGGATTCAGACAGTGCTCAACAGAGAGGAGGCTGTTACACATAACACAGACATTAAACATATACGCGCAAGTACATACCCAGCTGTGCACTTAAACACAAGACATTATAAAATGAAGCTATTCTTGATTCATTACGTACTTCCTTGCCATTTTTTGAGAGCAGAGCTTTGGCTTCACAGAGGAAGCCTGACATACGAAATTGGAGTGTGGGTTGGAAGCAAGAGGATGGCTTCAATATGATGGAAAAGTACTCATTTCATTTTCTTGTGAAGTTTGAAATGAGACAGTTTAATTATACGTGGGGAACGTATCCTATCCCCGAAAATGAGTATTAAGGGGTTTATCAAAAAGAACATGTCAGGAACAGATTTTCCAACAGTTACACTGAAGTTGCACATTTAAAAACCACTGTTTCAATCTAAAGCAACACCGAAAAGCCAGTATCTGTCTAAATGCAACTGTTCATTGACAGATCACTTGAAGAGTCCATAAACATGAGAGGATACCACAAAGCAGCCCCCTCCTACTCAACGGGATTTGCAGACGAGCTGAAAGAGCGTGGTCCCTTCATAGGGAGTAACAAAGGAAAACATGGCCTGTTTCTAGAGACTGTTTTCTGAACACCTTTTGCTTGGGAAATCCCAAAGACTATTCACTCATTTGGTAGGGGAAACGGGAGATGGGCAGCGCACTGGATTGCTTTTCCAAGTCCTTCAGGGACACATGGTCTCATTTCCAACTGTCACATAATCCTTGCACTTGGTTGATGGGGACAGATAGGAGTTGCAATCCCACCACCTCCACAGTTTTCGGAAATAGCCAAGCTCCTTGAAAATTCCTGGCTAAATATTCACCTGTTTAAGTACGACAAATTTCTTGCTGTAAGTTTGAGGAGAACTTAACAACTGCCAAAGCTAGGTGCCAAAAGCTGAACTTCAGGCTATACATTTGGACACCTAAAGTGACCCATTCCTCATAAGCACAGAATAGATCCCACTAAAACCAATATGAGGAGCAGATGTCTCGTGCTCCTGAAAACATCAGGTTAGATATCAGTGGAGCAACAATAACTTAAAACCAACTATGACAGGAGGAATAAGGCTACTGTGCTTTCAGTGGAGAATAATCAAAACGGTACAGTGAAATCAGCAAAGTTTTATGTGCAAAATGCATGTTAAAATTTAAAAATAGCATTACTGCTGCGTAAGATGACTACTGCCAATAAAAGCCCTATTTTTCTGAATAGCAGCATATTAGTCATCCTCTGATGCCTAACAAAGAAAACTGGACAAGCTGCAAGAAGGACCAATTGTGATGGATACTGAAGGGATGTTAACAAAACTGTTTCAGTCTTCATACTTACTATGTCAGTGCTTCAATTCCACCCGCTTTGAAAGACTCTTCTATCATTTGTCTTGCATACAATTATAATCTCAGAAGGTGGGTGCATTTCCTCTACCTTTCCTCACTCTTCTGGCTAGGGGTTTATATGGATTTCTCAATGGCCAAACAAAACGAGTTGCTATAAATGGCAGCTGTACTCAGAGTGACAAAAAGAGTCAGTAATAGAAGTTTCAGAGGTGTATAAGGACAAAATTTCTCTAACAATTTCAAGATTGCACAAATCACCTAAGTGGAGATTTTTTAAAGGAAAATAAGAGTAAAGTGCTCAAATACTATCAAAAGTCAGTGCAGGTGGGAAGCTACTGTCTTTTGCGTCTCCTGGGAATTTAAGCCTTGAGGGAACAGCAAACTCTGTTTTCCCTTGATGCACTGGATATCACTACCAGAGCTACTCGCTTAGTTCCATGCAATGCAAGACGGTATTTTGCAGGGCAAGATCATTAGGAACAGGCATTGTTGTTAACTAACATTAGCAAATACCTGCAGGAATGGCAGGCCTATTGTGCAATAATGGAGGTGAAGCCCTTTTTAAAATAACTTGGTATTTACATATCTTCATTAATAGTAAAATGTATTAATGAGCAAGAGCTGGTACAGCCAGGAACCTCTCAGAGGCTCTCGGGGGATCAATTAAGATAGACTTATTTGAAATAAAGCTGTTTAAAAGGACACATGCAATGTAATCCAGGGCAAGGGAAATTCCCTGTTTAAAGAAATGGCTGTTTCTCAAACCAAGTTCTGATGAGCTTTCTACACTTGTTTTAGAAGTAAAATTTAACTATAATTCTAAAATAAATGGAAGTCCTGAACTGCAGTTTTTCCACTTGTTGCTTATTGTCACATATAATGAAGTAGTATATCAACCTGAGAAGGTGACCTTGCACCATTCAGCAAAATATGAAGTTTCACATGGGAAGCGGTGACAATCATTTTGTCATTCAGCAATGGCTTGCCCAAAATCTGCCTCCCACAAGGTCCATGTTTACCTCAGAACAGAGATGTCTTTGCTGAACACAAGTGTTACTGGGTAAGTGGTAGATGCTACCAGTAATAAAATCTGGAAACTGGGGTGAATCAGGACATGACAAAACCATAATAGCTTCGTCTAAATACTCGTCTTGGAAAGGTTTACTTGAGGGGCATCCCCAAAGATCCTAAATAAGATATGTTTTCCTGCCAACAAGTGTTGTGCAAACAGTCTAATGAGGAACTGTTTGCTGCCAGAGGCAGACTGCTTCACAACTTGGTATTTCTGCCAAATCACCGTAAAGGAGTGTGTCCCAATCTTTGTTAAGACGCCTACTGCAGCTTCTCTTGTTGAAATGCTAGACATTCTTCTGCACAGGCCCCTCTAGGTAGTATTTGAGTTAATCTTCTAATTAATCCACTTGGCAATATCATTAATCAAAGGCGGATTCTGCCCTGCTTATTACAAGACCCCTTACATTTTCACTCCCTTCACTAGATTTAATTAACACTGAAGTTGGTTGAAGCTCCTTGCTCTTCTGTCCTACAAAGACTGATGTTACTTTTGCTGTGTACAGCTATAACAACAATGCTTTGGCCAACTAGGACACGTTTGCTCCCATTTCACAAGACAGTAGCTGAAGAAGGGAGAGCTCTCAAGTTAAAGATATCTCACACGAGTTAGTGCAGAAGCCAAGGTGGAAGAAGAGTGAAGAAAGAGATGTTCTTTGGTGGCACTTAGCTGTCCTGCTTGAAAATTACAATTAGTTCCCCATAATGCCTTCTTTTTATAGCATCATTGTCACAGAATAATTTACAATCAGCCTCACCAGTTGCATTAACAGTCTCTTGCAAGTTTATAAAAAGAAGCTTGTAGCAAGAAACATCAATTAAACCCACGTTAAAAGAGATGCACTGAGAAGGCAATGCTACTCGAGACAGCCAGGATCCAGTCCCAACCCAAAGGAGAAACAGAAGTGGCGCATGCAGCCTCCACCACTTTTCAGCACCCTTCAGGGCTGAGCAAAGAGAGATCCCAATGGACTCCAAAGAGAGCTGCTTTCTGGGCTGAAAGATGATGTCTAGGATGCAAGGAGAACAGGGGAAGATCATTAAAAGAAGGTAGTGAATTATCTTGAGGATACAAAAAAGCAGTAGACATCTCAGCTACTGGAGACTGTAAGAATTGTACAAATTTCTTTCGTTAGGTATAGTTATTTCATCATTACATGAACGCTGAGATCAGAAACCTCTTTCTGAGCCTAAAAAGTATACTAACAGCTACACACATCCTCCAGATTATTGTAAATGCCATTAAAAAAAATCCACCAACACGGTGCTAATTTGCACAGAACTAATTTATGTCAATATAACCAAGGCAGGACTGGGATTGCAAGTTGGAGAATTCAGGCTAACCTCCTCTCACTGTGCCTGAATAAAGCAGGGATCTGAAGAAAGCTAGACAGGGGTAGCAAATTGTTTGTAGTAACATTTAACCTCAAGTGGATTTTATTCTCAGAGCAGGAAAGCAAAAGGAGAGTGGAGAAAGGGCTTATGCTGACAGTGCTGACGGTCCATTAACTACAGCAGTTCTGCTGCCCGAATATCAAACTCAGGTTTAACAGCAGTACCGTCTTCTCACTTTACAAGGAAGGAACAAGAAGGGGCTTGATCCAGCTTATAAATTTTGAGCTTTTAGTCTAACTGACAAGAAACAACTCATTAATGGATACCTAAGCTCTGAAAGAATTAGTAGTATTACTGACTGACTTACCATATCACCCAAACATAACCTCCAGGTTCCCTAATTGCTCTTGTGTTTCTATTCACACCACTTGTGCAAGAGAATCAAGGATATTACGACCACTTTCACACACTTGATGAAAAGAATACAAACTATATAAACTGAAAGCCTTTAAAAGCCCTATAGGCTTATGAAAAAAAGTGAGGTCATTCATTATGCTCTGGTATTCTTCTCAGCTGCCCTCAGTGGGTATCAGTCATCATTACAGCACTCTGAATCATAATGGACTCCAACAGTTTAATAATGATTGCAACACCCTTCCTAATGAGGTTGGTGCTGCCCTCTGATGTGAATATTCATAAAACTGGGCTGGTAATGGGTTCTGTCTTGATTAGCAGGCTCTGGTTCTGTATCAAGTTTGAGAGACATCTTTTGATGAAAAAAAAAAAAAAATACCCACCAAATTAAATCCTTGTTTCAAGCAGAGTAAATGAATTTGACTTTAGGTGATCAAGAGGGGAAAAACTTCTAATTAGAGACGCAAGCAATCATCTTGTTCAGTGTTCTTTCAAAGAAGGGCTATAGGGACGCAGAATCCTAATAAACCTTCCCTCAATCACCTTTTAGATAAATGTGAAGGATTAAAATTAAATGTAATTAGAGTTTGTTAATCTGATGTGGTTTCCACTGATAGTCCTTCATTTTTTTCTTTGCCCTGTTATCCTTTGCTTATTCCCGAGTCCCTCTGCTCTCTTCCTACCCATGTCATCTCATCCTGCAGGGAAGGCAGAAAGGCAAGCTGATGCTTGGGATATCAGGCCCCAGCTGTAATTAAATCGATGGACTGGCACTTGCTCACGCCACACTGCCTCCACACTGCACACAGCAGTCACTGCTGCATCTGTTTTTGAACACGGGAGTTTTCACAGCTTCCATCACTGCAGAATTGGAAGTACTTCCCAAATAATTAAAACACCAACATTTTTGTTTCCTTTTTCTGAAGAGAGCGGTGGGCACCTAGTCCTCTCTTCGCAATTGTTGGCTGTTTCACATCATCACTGGAAAAGCAAATGGAATCAGCCTCTAAATATTAGGATTTAAGCTTCTGTCTCTTAAGTGACTAGAAAGACTTCTGTTTCTTCCTAGGTCCAGAATGAGGCCATTTACACCCTCCAGGATGTCCTTGAAGCCAGCCGACCCACAGAGCTGAAATTCATGGGATTACCCTTATAAGTAAGAAGTTTCCTGCCTAATAAAACAAAAATTGCAGCTATCCTGCTGTTAATCTAGCCAGGCGGAAAGAGACTGATTTGAGCTAAGTTTCCACTCACTTTTGGAAGGAAAAGAAACCAAACATTTATCCCTCTCTGTTCGCACAAGATGCTAGCTGCACAACAGGAAAAAAGAGGAAAAAAACAGCCTATTTTTTCACCAGTAAGAACTGGACTAGATAGGGGCTTTAATAATAATGAGTAATAATAATGATGATGATGATGAAGCTTTTGCACTCCAGTGTCATAGCAGAAAGGAGCCTGCAGTAAGGAGGAGATTTCTAGCCAAATGAAGGGGCAAGAGGAGAAACAAAAGGAAGAATTGGAAGTTACTCTAGGGGTAAGCAGGGCTCTCAATCACAGTACAGAGCCTAATAGAGACGCATAGTACTTTTAAAGCTCTAATTTCAGCTATCTATCCCATTGCAACTGCGGCTTCACGTACTGCTGATCTGTACAATGGGGACAAGACTGCCAAAAACCACAGAACAAACAAGATCTAAGAGGCAGGTTTTTCCCTGCCCTCCTCCATTTATAATCAGCCAGAATTAACTCGGGCAAAACATGCCTTCCCTTCCCTGCCTGGATGCTCAAAAGCACGATGAAATCATGAATTCATTACCAAATTCAGCCCTCTCTGCCCTCCCACCCCGACTTTCCTTCATTAGTGCAGACCGTTCCCTTCCCTTTACTCTCCAATGCTTCAGAGAGATGGAAAATGTTGTTTATGGGAGTGCTGTTTGCTCCTCCTGGCCAGTGACATTTTAAAACCCCCAGCACGTAGGTGCTCAATTGCAAGAGCACTCGGTATCTCGGTGAGCAGCTGCTGTGTCACTGCCAGGCCTCTCCTGCAGCAGACTTGTCACCGGCCTCTGCAGCTCGGTGCCAAGCCCACAGACCACCGGGGGCCAGCAAGCAGATGGCTTATCTCAAAGTCTAATTATCGGTGCTGACTGAAAAGCCTGCAGCCGAGACCAGCGTGGGGCAGGACTTTGCTGGGTTACTGTTTAGGGGAAATGGTGGCAAAATAGGATGGGATAAGGATGGATGACAGACTTTCCTGCCAGGCTCCTAGTGCACCATGAGGTAGGTGTTGGGGAAAGTAAGGCCGAGTTCTGGTCTGGATTCTGCTGACATCTGGCTTGCTGCGAACACCACCCGGGGAAACATGAAACGTCTTTTACAAAAAAAAAAGATACAAAATTAAAATCCTCCCAGCATTCTCTTCAGGTTTCACAGAAAACGGTGCAGCAAGAATTAACAATACTTCCCACTCTTTGTCTGCGGTAAACACTGCATGCTGCACTGAGCTGCACAGACCATACTCGATCTGAGCTGACAGCTTAGAATAGTTTCCAACCATACCTTTTGGTTTTTTCTGAGCTTACAATGAAAAGAACAATCCCAAATAAGTGAGCTAGCAACTCGATTTTAACCACACCTGTTTTGTTCACTTTCAGAAAACAGCAACAAAGACGGCCATATTCAAATGAAAAATCAGCCAAGGAGTTCCAGGTTTTGTTTCAAATCTAGGCAAATTTAGAGCTAAATCTGAGCTCAAATTAAGAAGGTAGTAAGACTGACCCAGGGTGAATACAGCCTAGCATGCTAACGCCCCTCTTGCCAAACAACCACCTCAATATCCTTGGGCTGGCTTGGGCCATCCATGCTGCTCTCCACTGGTCCTTGTTTGCAATGCTACCCGCTCTCCAGTAGCAGTAGGCTGTCAGTGCTGACTTAGATCCCACTGATCTCCTATCTCCTCTTCTGTCTGCAAAAACTCTAAGTTTCATCACATAGCGAAGCACCCAGTATGGATCAGTCTAAGACTCAACAAACTCATTC
Source organism: Athene cunicularia (assembly GCF_003259725.1). Classification (NCBI taxonomy): domain Eukaryota; kingdom Metazoa; phylum Chordata; class Aves; order Strigiformes; family Strigidae; genus Athene; species Athene cunicularia. The sequence continues at coordinate 41,867,328 of NW_020799101.1, read as the reverse complement.
CAGTTTTGAAAAAAGCAAACTCTCCTTTCCCTTTCCAGATGGATGATAAGTTGAATACCATCTTACCAAATATGTTGTCCCCCAAATTGTGGCAAAAAGCATCAGTTTTCTTTCAATTGTGTCAGTTAACCTTCTGTATCTGAAAATAAGAACAGCTGCATTATTCATATTTAGTTAATATGACAATAAGCAATTCTCCAGTGACAGAACAAAAGTCTCATTGTGGCAACTTCTACAGAGAGATGAAAAGTCACAAAAGCAAGGAGAACCTACATTATCGGGAACGGCCTTAGTGAGACAGACAGAAACTATTTAAATGAAAAAGTGGGAAAAGGAGGACATGTCTGAAACCCAAGCAAAATATTCTCCAACTCTGCAAATTAACTGTAGTTCTAATCAAGAAGATAAAAAGGGCCATGTGTTGTTACATGACAACCACATGCCTAAGGGCATCCTAAGGCTTCTTTAAAGAGTAGAGCATTTGTATCAGCCTCATGAATTAACATTTGTATGTGTTGTCTTCTACAGCCTTGAAGAAACCAACATTTGTTCAGTAACTCAGTATGTCACCAACTCTGCATACATCCCACTGACCTGCCTTTCTGCACCCATGTGTGCAAAACCGTCCGTGACAGGCACTTAGACACTCCATCCCACGCAGCCAGACACTAGGGAGTAGAGAACTACAGCAGGAGATTGCTTACCCCAACTGGTGGCAATAGGGGAAGGCAGAAGAATCTCTTCTAGCTGAGTATCTGCTTACCTACAATTCTGCAAAATGCTTTAACACCGAATAAAAAGAGATCATAAAATGTTTGTATGACTTCACAAATAAGCTACTTATTCCATTGTACAGCTAAGCATGTCCCACAGTAACCTGAAGCAACCTAGGGATGTAAATCTGCAGGCTGGCAGTGCTCTCCAACAGGCCACCAACCAGTCAGGGGTAGTGGAAATGCTAGGCAGAGAGAGGTCTGCAGGACGTAGCACAGATCTGCTTAGGCCATCTTGAAGGTGACTAGTTTGAGTGTAGGATGTCCGGAGCAGCTGGAGTTCAAAGTAGGCTTGAATACGTTACTTGCTGTGTGTACAACACATTGCTGCTGCTTTTATAACCACAATATAAATGTGCCAGTACATGCCCCTGGAGGTGTTCCCATGCTTGGGTATATTTGGTACTTTGTTTGTTTCTCCTGAGTACAAAGAGAGCAAAGGTGATGCGAGATCTGAACTCCTGTAGTCAACGTAAAGTATTAAGTAACACTACATAACATTTGTAGCTCCAGATTTCCATTTTACATTAAAGGTGTCAGTGAAGAAAAGGAAGAGGAATTTAAATGCTATTGGTGAAGTACTCCTAATTACCATATCGCCACTGTCTCTAAGCACCTGTATGATTTCACTGATCACAGTATTCTTTTAATAATTCCATCATCTCCCACAATTGCACTGAAAATCATAGCTATGAAAGTATTCCATATTAAAAAAAGAAACTTAGACTGGAATGCATAGGCATAGTGAGGTGCAATACACTGGCTAAAACAGACAACGAGTATGATTCAGCATGACTACTTCCCACAGCAATCGTTATCAGATGTTCTACAGGCAGATTCTGAAAAGCACATACAGGAACTAACTAGCCTAAAGGAAACATCAATTATGCCCTAAAGCAAGAACCTTGGGTTCAATTTTTTTTTTTTTTTTTTTTTTTTTTTTTTTAAAGTGAGAATGACCTAAAACTGGATCAGACCAAAATTCCACCTTGCCCAGTATCTGCCTCTCTTGATAACAACACCTGGGCACAAAAGAAGTTAAGAACAAAGCAAGTTTATAATGAATTCTACTTCCTTTGTATGCTCTCCTAGTTTCTAGCTATTTACAGCTAAGGCATCTGAACTCAGCTACACCTGGTGTTTAATAGCTCCTGATGGGTTTTTCTTTCTCAAATTCTTTTCCTCACTTTTTAAACCCATGTAAACTTTTGCATCGAAACAATCCATGGCACTAAGATCCCAGTTTACATGAAAATAAATACTGCCTTTCATTTGTTTTGAGCCTAACAGCTAATAACATCATTAATGAACTCCAGTTCTTGTACAAGGAGAAACAGGGAACAACTATTCCATTTTGATACTCGTGAGCCTGTATCCCAGATTTCCTCCATGTGGTTTCTTTTCCACAGTGAGGACTGAGCCTATAGTCATTCCTCAATATGGAAACTGTTGTAAACCTTGAATTATATTTGCCACCTTTCTCTGCATCTTTTCTAGTCCTTCTATCTTTTCTTTTTTCCTCCAAAGTGGAGGGAGTGATGACAGGAAGGACAAAAGTACCCAAACCACACAAAAAATTGGAGATGTGGATGCTCCATGAATTTATTCAGTGCTATAATGATGTTTTCAGTTTTATTCTCTGTTCCTCTCCTAACAGTCACTAACATTCCTAACACGAAGTGTGGTTTTTGAAGCCTATTTAGTGGTAATTTGGAATGCTATTTATATTCATAAAAACCAGAAAGAAAGCCTTGTCTCAAATCTTATTACAATGCCCTGAGTCTCAACAAACTTATTTCTGACCAGTTCTTCCTAAGGTCAGTTTTGATGGCTGTTAAGTTCAGCCAGGATTTTTTTCATTTCATCAGTGAGTCTAACTTATTACTTTACATTCAAAGGTAATACCTAAGAGCAATTTGTTAGTATTTATCCTTTTTCTACCTCAGAAAATCTTGTCCTAATGTTCCCTGGGGGAGGAGGGGGGAACATAGATCAATCTGCCTGCCTATATTCTCTCCAACATATGACAGACATTCTAGGTGTGACACCCTGGGTGTCAAATGATAATCAGTCACTTGTGGAAGTGCTTCATTCTGTCAAATTACACAGGCTACTGGTAGCCTTTGGAGACACATCCAGTAAGGAAGGGACATTGCTGCTCCAAAGCTGTCTGCATCGATTAGGCTATGTAATCAAGTCCTGCTTATGAACCTGGGTGTTGCACAGCCAGGACACCTTAGGCTCAGTGCTAAAACCATGGCACTTCCTACAGCATGTCTTCGTGAGAAGTCTTTAGTCCTTATGCGCAGAGCTACTAGAGAGCTCAGCTCATATGTTCAGTAATCACTATTCTCACCACTGTCAGCAGCAGACATCGGTTTACAGCTCTTCAGTTCATCTGACACTTATAGTGGTCCCAGCTATCTATCCACCTCCACAGAGCTCCAATGGAAGCAATATTGTGAAGTGTTTAATCTCATCTACTTTTTTCAGCCCAATACTTTCAGGTTGAGATGAATACAACAATAACATAACACCTGCCATTAAGCATTCCTTGCTATTTCACTTAAATACTTCACCTACCTTTACTGCTGGAAAGAATAAGCATTTCTCATGTTGCTCTGACTCACAACACAGCAGTAAAGAATGAAGCTCTGAACTCTCACACTGATCCTTTGATTTCTACCTATGAAAAACTCAAGTACTTGAGGTCTAGCCCACAAAAGTCTCCATTTTTTTCTAGTCTCTTTCACACGTCTCTAGGCTTGTAGAGATAGACCCGAAATCTTGTGAGGGCAGACTCCTGTCACAAAATTAGCAGTAACACTGCTGCAACAAAGCCAGAGTATTAAACTAAGGTATGCAAGACTGTGCTGTGGACACACCTATGCACAATTCTAGAATCTCTTGATATAAAAGTACAGTTAAAAGTCTTGACAGAAAAACCTGGAAGAAAACATCCATCCCTCCTTCCCTCACCCTACTATTATCTGAAGACTTAAAGCAGCATCTCATGCATCAAAATACCCTGAGAGTAACAATACTGTACAACATGCTACATCCTAACATGCACCTGTGATTAAAGCTGTCCAATAAAAATATTTCGTGGTATATTCTTGATTGTCTCACACTTGGCCTGCTGTCTAACATAACGGATGAAATTAATATTGCAGTATATAGTTCCAAGTCAGTAAAGCAGACTATCCACATTCTACTTGCTTACATAACTATAAATTAATATAATCAATAAATTAATATAAATTAAAACATATTAGCATTAGGCATGGATATCTACTGCCTGTCTTTTCTCACAAAGAGAAATTAAGATTAAAAAATCCATTAGTAAAATAAGAATATTATGTTTACCATTTTTACTGTTAATAGAGGTATTACTCCTAGCTCAGTCCTTCACTTCCTCTCAACTTCTGGCTTCTCCTGTTAGTAGCCAGTAATTTCAGAAGAATCAGCAGCTTTAATCACTGGATGAGCCATTAGTCAAGTCAATATAAATCTGTTACTCTATTTTCCCAGTGACAGAAAATGGTCTTCCTCTAGGAGAGACTGACCTGCAAAGATGAGTGTGTGAAATACTCAGCCAAGAAGATACCCCATACACATTAGAAATAGATAATTACAGGGGAAAATGTCCTCATATTTAAAATTTAGAGATGCACTAACTTAGTCTGAATGCGCCTGTTGCTTTGGATATTGGCTAAACCATACAATTCCCCAAGTACACGAGCCATTACTCACAATTTCTAAGTATTTCAAGCAGATATGAACAACAATAATGTATTTAGAGTGTTCTCTCTACATCCATATCTTTCCTTGCATCCATAACACAATGGAAAGCATACCTGTGCTAAATAACATTTTTGCCTGTCGTAGCAAGCCGGGTGCCTTGTTCAGTAACAATTACTGTGTGCTCCTCTTCTCCCAACAACAATAAAGCACTCTCTTGCTTTGTCACTATTCATTGCAGCCAAGAGATGTTCTATAGCTTTAGAAGAGTAGTTTTTAGACACGTGGGAATGAAATCTGGCTTTTGTGAAAACCAGTTTGGGAACATTTTTAAGTCACATGGTAAAGTGGGATCCCGTCCTTACTGGCAGGTTCAGGAGCAGCTGGGACAAGGGTACAAGCATCAGTTCCTTCCCTGAAGTTTCAGAAACAAGAGAATTGCCTGGATACTCACATAGTGTGTCAGTAATGGCCAGTGTTTGCAAAGGGCTAAGAACTTTTCTGGAGAGTAAGCAAAGGCTACAGTGCTGCCCTGTCTGCTGTGCCAGTGGTCTAGAATTTGTGTACTGGAACTCTGGAGAGGTGAGGGCCGGGGGAAAAAGACCTGGGGTTGGTCTGGGTCCAGAGTCTCTCAGGCAGGGCTAAGACTTTCAAAATTAAATTCCTTTTAATTAAGGAGCTACTCTGTGCAATTAGATTTGGATGAAAATGTACATGTCGAAATTAAATGGAATCATGCCTAACTTTAGGAATTACATTTTTGCACTGCAGAGACAATGCATACAATGCCTGTATATGTAATGCACGTTTGCTATGGGAAATCAACCACAATTGTTGCGAAGTTAATTAATCGCTTGCTGTTAACAGATGTTTCATATCTGAGCTGCAGTTTTCAGAATTCCTGTTCTTGTGCTGTTGAACCGTTTGGACAAATCGAACGAGACTACAGGAGCAAAGTGTTCCACTCAACAATGGTTTCACTGATCATCACATTACTGTATCTGCTCTTTGGCTTTCATACACTGAACTGTTGGGGTATCGAACGTCTGGGAGTTCTCGAGACAAAGCCTTAATCCTAACAAAAACACACTGAAAAACCTGGTGTTCTATGACCCATGACCACTTCTGTGTAAACATAACACTCTGGGGGACTTCAGGCTGTAGGGTAGATACTGAGACTAAGAAATGAATCAAAAATTTAGTTAACTAAACTATTTTTTTTTACTGTTTTCTCCAAGCTGTTTCCCTAGGCCAGCGTCTTTATTTCTTTTTAGCATAGACTGAAAAACGTCAGTAGAGAAAACTGTAAACATGCTTTTTTTATTCTGTCTCAAGTTTTGAGTAAAGCTACAGATCCTGTTCTTTACTGTAGATTTTCAAAGTTGTTGTGAGGATTTTGTTGTTGTTTTTTAAAATGATGCTACCCAACTGTGGAAGGGAAGAGAAAAATCAAATCACAGCTAAGGGTGAGTGTAAGCCAAGCTGGTCCTCAACATGGTGAACAAGAAAATCTGGTGGAGTCCTCTTCCTCACCTCACCTGGTCTATTAAACCCCAGAGACAATAGGCTTCACTCAGTCAAGGATGCACAGGGGCAGGAGGGGACCCTGAAGTGCAAAGCAGGTTAGTTTTTGATTTTGCTAGCACACATTGTTGGGAGAGGGTAGGTTAGGAGGGCTACCTAACTGCAGGATGGTTCACAGACTCATTGTTCTGATTCCCCAGGGATAAGCAAACTTCTCTCTGATGAAATCAGCAAGTACAGCAAATTTACATGACTGATAAACAGATAACACAAGAATATTCTACTCATCAGTCTTCTAAATAGAAGACTACAGTCCATAAACCAAGATAACTTGTTTATTCCTTGTATGTATCCCTTACATTAAAAAAAATCTAAACGTTTCTATTCTTTAAGTGTGTAACATGAAGTATGACTATGAAAACATATTTCAGGCAATGATTTTCTCAGAAATTATTCTAATAATCGTTGTTGAACTTTAACATTGTGGTTTATCACCTTAATTCCAAAGACTTTCTCTGGCTCGGATTTCTAACCATCCCACTGACAGGGCACAAAAGGCTTTCTGTTACTGCTTCTTCCAGCTACACTTCAACAAATGATGAAGGCACTTTCAGAACTTCACCAGTCTTAAATAAATGACAAAATCCAGGACAGACTCTCCAAAATACAAATGCTTACTTTATCAGCTGCTCAAGTGCTTTTATTTCCCTCCTTGTGAAGGGCTACATTTTAACATCTTCTTAAAGGAAAGTAAAACCTGGAGCAAAACTCAGAAAAGATTCTGTAATACAAGCAATGGCAGTCCAGGAGGAGCTCCTGACATTAAAGTTTACCCAAAGCTAGTCTGTTGTTTGGGCTTTTGCCACTACTTTCTGACTGCAGCAAACTCAAGTGAACAGAAGACGACAACAAAAATATTTTTAAATTTTAGCGAGTAAATCCAAACACTTCATAAAAACTGTTGCCCAGTAAAGCGTGATACAAAAAGCTAGCTATATTTGGATATTTCAACAGATCTACTGCAAGGATCTCCAACTTCAGCAAGAAACAACAGTGATCACCTAACCTGTGTGCTTTGCAAGGCCACTGGCTCTGCTTAAGGAAAACTCCCGGTGGAGAATTACACAAGTCCCGCAACTACACATCCACCTTAAAACAAAACCAAATTCTCCCTCTCTTAAGATGCAATTGAGGAAAAGCAAGAATACTATAGCTCATAAAAGCAAATTTTAGTGGCAAGTAAACACAATATACCAAAGAAAAAAGGGAAGAGAGAATACGAGGTTCTCAGTAGTGAGAAAAGGAACCTGCATAGGAGGTAGTGCAATTCCACTGGGAAAATGAAATAGAAAGGGCACGTTAAGGAAAGAAAGATGAGAAGCACATGTGAAGGGGAGAGAGTGTAAAGCAGAACAAAGGCTGCATTTAGGTGACAACAGAACTGTGTAGGTGATTTCTTTTTACATGGCAGGACACCAGATACCAGCTAGGTAGATCACTAGTGTTTTTCTAACAGAGTGTCTATTAGGTTTCTAACATCACTCATTCCTTTTTCATTAATGTGGCCTTTCCTTTATTGTTTTGATTCATTGCAGCCAAGCAGTCCTGTGCCTATGAAGACTGTACCTCTGACCTGAACACTGGAAGGGTAAGAGGCTTGTTCACAGAGTATTCTATAATTATTACAGCAAATTCACTGTCCAGTGGCTGCCTACTCCTCATTACATCTATTTTTAACAGCTATCAAATCCTCTAGAAAACAGCAGCTCCTTGGATACATGGATGTTTTCTGTAACAGAAAGAACATGGCAGACTTCAGTGCAGTGTGTAGATACTTAGATACATGGCCAGCATTAATGACATCTTAGCAAAATCCTACCATATTTTTATATTTGTGACATACAACATACTATAGTTAACCCATACATTTCTCAGAATTGTACAACAGTAAATAACATTACAGATCCCTTTCCTGTACCAACATCTTTTTTTTTTTTCCCCGAGCAGGCCAAGAAGTCATTAATCTAGACTTGTTATTTATAAGTGAACAGCTATATGACCAGAACTTTGAATTAAACCCAAACGTTTTAGTCTGTATCTAGCAACGTTTCTTCAAAAAGGTAATCAGTCATCAATATGATGTTACGTGATGTTAGTGGATCACATTACCATACACCCATCATTTATTTTTCTAAAGAAATATTAGTTCTGAAAGTCCTAACATGGTCTACAAATAAGTCTTCTCTAGTCTGCTATACAAGATAATGTCCCTTGATTGCCATTTTGGAATATCTCTATCTGAGCTATGCATCTATCCACTGCTTTTGCAGGTTCATTTTCAAGTCCTTTAAATTGGGACACAAAAAATGTCCAAAAAAGGCTAATTTAAAGAAAGTGTTGGTCTTTGTTTCTTTTTACATGCTAGCACATTTACATGTTGAATGGTATGTGTTATAACACAACTAAAGACCCACTCCAATAACAGTGCAGAAAATACATAATGGTTCGACTTTTCTACTTAATCTCCATGTATGTTCCACTACAAGAACAAAAAGGAATAAGTATTTTTTTAAAGAATTAACGAGTAGCTAATACTAGGAGGTAACACAGAACAGCAAAGAAATTAAAAATCTTGTACCTACCATAACCAGATGATTTTCATATATGTATGGAATATACACATGCAAGTATGTTTTACGGCTACTACATCACAAAACATAATAGAGGAGTTACAAATAAATTTTTTAATTAGAAAATCTTTTCTTTCAGGGGAAAAAGCAAGCCATCAGATGAATACACTTAAGAATTGTTTTCACTGCTAAAATTACGTAAAGCTTTTGCTTCAGGGAACCAATCCATAGGAACTTCCTTGCAGTAAAACAGTGAATGTAGACATAAGATAAACTGGACAAGCTCAACCTCAGAAATAAACTGAAGTGCCGACCTCGCCTAAATTCCTTTGCGGCAACACTGAAGATCAAAGTAATTCAGTTTCATTAAAATAAATTGGACATCCACACCAATATTATGCTGCTTTGTGATACTGTCTACACATAATCTACCCATCCCAGAGCAAATTATTGTCCTCTTACTAGAATCTCTCATGAAAATTTGCAAGTATCCCCACCGGCTCCTCAATAATTCCTTTTTCCTTTCTTTCTCTTTTAACTAAGTAGAAATATAAGAAACTCAGATACTGTCAGTTGAACCTTCCTCTGTCCTTTTCCATTCTTATTTTCCCTTCTGATAACTCATTCGGATTCCTCTGCTATCTATTCTTCTAATCCATCGAGGTAACAATAGCTTCGAGCTACCCATTGCCATTGTTTCTAGTCTTCACTATACAACCTGAGGCTCTGACTCCTTCATTGCTGCCTACAAAGATATTTCACCATTCCCTTGCTTGCCCTCTTACTTTCAGCTTTCAGCTGTCTGTCAGCTTACACTTCTAGCTTTTATGTCTTCAACTCCACCTTTGCCTGATGGTATTTATGGGACATCCATTTCACTGAAAACATATTAAAACTTCACTACAGCTAGCTCCTAGAGCCTGATGCTATGTCCCCAGCTATTGGTTACATCAGTCAAAATGTACCTAAAAGAGCTAAGTTAAGGGATAATTGAATAGGTCTATAGTTTTCTTTAATTATGGTAGAATTTACAGGAACATATGAAGATGAAAGAGAAAAGCAAGGCAATATCAGCTGGCCAGAGAAGGCTTTGATAAGCTTGGGAGGTGACAGAAGGCTAGAGTCTTAGGGACAATGGAGGATGTGCTTATAGGTGACCACACTGCACAGATCAATGATGTATTTTATTCAAGGGATATTTTGCAAAAATGTCTAATTTCATTGATAGTCTCTGGGCTATATGGGCCTGGCTAGGCATATACCATCTGGGCAGATTCAAGGCATCTGAAAACAACTGCATGAATGCAAATTCATAGAAAATCACGAGATACTACAAGTAATAAGTTTTTCTGTTTCCCTTAGACTGATGAATATTAAAATTGTTTGACCTAGTTGTGGATGGACATGTTATACCCTTGTAGGAAAAATCATCTAATTATTTTTAATTTTACTCAGACTACATATTTATGGTTTCTTCTAGTCCTGTGCTGTAATGGTAATTTTCCGTAAATTGCACAGAGAAGATATTGACTCCCTATTTGGTGACAATAACTCTTGAGAAGAGATGCATTAGAAAACACACTTATTTTATAGGAGACAGACATGTGGAGCTTGTTTCTCTATGAAGAGTATTATTTAAAACTGAAGTTCTTAAAGTATGGCTATTCCTACAATGCAAAGGAAACTTTGAGTAGATTGTAGCTGAGCTCTTAATGATTGCTTCTCTTTCATTAGCTGTGGGTAGGAAGAGTAAGTAAAGGACTGCAAACATGTATTCATGATTCTCATTAGCAAAAATGGCACTGTGCAAATCAATTTCCATGGATCCTGCTAGGATGGGCTTTCTAATTAGTCCATCATTAGACAGCTAACTTCTCACCACTTCTCAGACATCAAATAGTCCATCACCCCAACACATCACCCGAGCTAACAAGGAGAATTTTAATGAAAGCAAGTCAAATTGGCTGCTACCACAGAAAGCACACAATAGGCTTTGTTATTAATCTTTCCCTACCTCATTTCTATTCGGTATTTTAGTTTCTGTTCTTATAAACCTTTTGGTTTGCACCAATAACTTTTTTAAACCTCCTGTTACTAAAGAATAGAGCAGCTGCAACATTGGAGGGGGGGAAAAAAAGCTCAGATAAAACCCAAATAAGGTACAAGCTGAGACTGCTACTGGGTGTTTCAGAGGTTTCCATCTTATGATGCTGAAGAGAAATGTCAGCTTGCTGCTTGTGGTTTTAAATGGAAGCAGTCCGTGAAAAGCATTTGGCTGATTGGCTCAGCAGTGTGGTTTAGATGAGCTTCCAGCATGGTCATCCTGCTTTACACAGGGCAGATGCTCTATTCCAAATGGTGGGGTTCGGGCTTGAAAAACCTATCAGCAGGCACAAAAAGGGAAACTCCCTTAAGATTAAAAGTGATTTGACAAACACATACACAAAGGAATAAAAGAATCCTTGACAAAGATGAAAAATCCCTCCCCGAACTGAGCAGTCATTTCAGTATTTGAATAGCAACATCAGTATTTATATTTTAATTGAGGGAAAAATATTTAAAAGAATAAATTCTACATGGACATGTCCCTAATTTAAAATAGCTGCTCCTGCCTGAAGGAAAATCTGCTGCCCTACTGTTCAAGCACAAATCTGCTCATACCAATTTTCTGTTTCTCTGTTTCGCCTCCCTTTCTTCTTTATTACCAGGGACATTTACATGAAACAGCATTTTTGCTTTTAAGAGTTCATCTGTTCCTGCTGCTTATCCCTCCACCTGAAGTCATAATCCTCCGTTTGTGACGACATAATAATTTCCACTGCAACCAATTGTGATGCCACAAACAGAGGATTATGACTTTAGGTGGGAAATAAACAGCAGGAACAGATGAACACTTAAGAAACAAAGATCCTGTTTTCATGCAAATGTCTTTTGTCATCAAGAACAAGGTTAGAGAAATGCAGAAAATATACGATAAGAGCAAGCAAGCAGAATGGGTGCTAAAGAGAAACTCTCAGCATTTTCCAGGAGGCATTCAGCTGCTCTTTCAAATTAACTTCCTACATAACTAGGAATTTCAAATGTTTCTGAAACGTAGGTAACTTTGTATTTGATTGAATTGCCAGCATAATGTGACCTGAATTATTGACGTCTTCTCACTAGCAGGGCTAATGCACTTTGCCATGGGGGCTTATGAGTGGATTTAAAAAAAAAAAGAAAAAAAAAAAAATCAGAAAAAGGACCGACAGATTTCTAATGTCAAAGCTCAGATGGGCTATTTTCTCCCCCTTCTTCAAAACCAAAAAATTCTCCAGTTTCAGAATTATCACTAGCTGAATAAATATTCAGGTGATCCAAACAGTGGAAGCAGCAGCAGCAATTTGGGTTTTAATTTCGTTTGGATCAATTTTGTAGCTGCTGCAGTTATAATTAGAGGGCTGCAACGAATGGTGAAGCTCCCTCTAAATTTAGTCCGAACACAGCCTGTAAAATGCTGTCCAAAATGACACACCTAACAAAGCAGGGCAAATATTTTTGCTGTGGTTAATGAATGGATAGAAAGAAATGAATCAGTGAAGAAGAAAAACATCTGAAATTATCTTTCCTCCTGGAATAAAACCAAGTCCTAAGCAAAACATTTTAAGAAATTATTAAAATTTTCACTACAGGCTTTCTGCTTTAAAATGGCATGCATTCTAGGAATACATATTCCAAGTACAGCCTCAAAAACATTTTCTGTGTCAAATGAAACAGTTTAGGTTAAATCTATTTGTTTTCTGCTCAGTCCCTGAATTTAACACGTGGACAGTCCTAGTGTTAGAGTCCAGTCAACTTAATGAGGCTCACACCGTAAGAGTTTAAGGGATACTTTATTTGGTCCAAACCAACTCTGCCAACATGGTGCAAACCTGATGCGCTTGTAACACCGCCACGGTGGTGACCAGAAATGTTCTCCTGTTCCATGAGTAAGACAACTGTTCTTTTCTCCCTAGTAAATATTTCAGAAATGGACAGGGAGAGTGTGGGAAACGGGTGTGTATATGTGTATTTGTTTTACTGTAGTGGGGCTTACAGTGATTCTATTTCCCTGGGACTTTTGACCTCATGAATTATTTTAGGTTCTCATGTGCAAACTGGTATGTCCATCTAAAACCTGGAACATGGCCTGACACACGTGCCAAGAGTGCAAGAAGAATGGGCCAGGGGTCTCAGCATACTGGTAATTTGTGTTAAAAGGCCATCTCACATCCTGAAACAGATTTAATAGACTGAAGCAGCTAACACTAATATGATTTCTCATTTGTTCTTTAATTTTGACTTTTCAAAAATACAGAGATCTTGGCTCAGATTCATCTTTAGGCAGTTGACTGAAGCCTTGAATGAAAGGCCCAATTTTCCTAACGTTCCCACAGAAATAAGACCTCTAGAAGATGATTCACCCCAGGTTCTGAATCACCCTTGTGAAGTGCCTCAGTGACTGCGGAAGGAACAGACTGATGTACATTTCTATGAGAGCAATGTCTACGTGTACACACCACTCAGTTTTCCAGTTCCCTTTCTCTTCCCAGGCAATCTAATCCCATCCCACAAAACTTCTTGCCCATTTAGCCGTACAACAGGTGATCTGTGATGTTCCAGTGTTAGCAGAAAAGTTTTTAGCCTGACACTCGCAGCGCTACGTTCAGACAACCATTCAATGCAGTCTCTGCTAAGAAGCAGGAAAAAAATTGTACTGCTATTATAATGTCAGGTTTCCTAACCATCTTAAGGTCTCATTTCTGAGACTCTTTTAAATTAATTTTAGGCAAACTGTACCTTTATCTTCTGTTCCTTATAGCACAAGTTAGGTTGGTTTGGTTTTAAAGTAGTATTTTACTGACCTAATTGAAATTTAGAAAGAAAAGGATCCCAGAAGGAGAAGTGGGAAAAAAGAAAGAAAACCCAAATTTTTAAAGCCTTTCTTCTTGAAAATGTGTTTTTCTATATAGCTGTTCCTTTAAACCTGCAACACTGCTGGATGAGGCACAGAACTCAACTCTCTAAAAACTGGTCTTTAATAATTAAGTTACAATAAATTGAACATAATTAAGTTATACTGGCTGGGCATGTGCTATGTGTATCTGAATGATGAGGTCAGCAGTAAAAAGCAATACAAAATAGATGTTAAGGTACTTTCTATACAATTTTCCACTTATATTAAATATGCCAAGATACTCAGATTGTAAAAGGGTCTTAAGTAAGTGCAAGAAGCTAGTTTATATTTAAAATTCATTTAACAGATAAAATTAAAAAGTGAAATATGAAAAATTAAAATCTCTCCGCTATGTCAGTTTGATAAAATGGAAAGAGAGACAATGAAACAATTTCACTCTCAAATTTGCTTGCAGTTTTTGATGTGACCCCAAGCCATAGTTCTCAAATCACCCTTCTCAGATGAAAATTACCCACTCTTGACAGTCTCTAAAAGGTGGTATTCTTTATAAGCATATTTTCACTACTAGATCTTGTACAGAATTGTAGAGACAAATAAGGAACCAGCAGGATAATTTATACTTGTTCACATACTTGAAAAGACACATACTGTTTACAAAATGTCTCATCCTTAAAAGCACTTGAGACAGATCTGCAGTCCAATATAAATTGTAGGGGAAAAACAAAATAAAGAAAAAAAAAAAAAAAGAACCTACAGGGCTACAAGGAATCTTAAAAAGCCTACTCATTGTCCACAGAAGAATCAAGGTTTATGGTTTTCCTGAGAAAGAAAAACCAGATGAGAAAGACATCCAATGACCAAGACTCCATGTCCCAACATACTCCATGACTTGATAGAGTCCTTCCTGTCAGAAGAATTTTGCCAACTTGAATCTAGAGCAGTTCAGAGCCCTTTACTACTTATTCTAGCTACTCTATGTACAGAGTTCAGGTTCCTTTTCTGTCTTCAGCAACCTCTTAAATGTTTGAAGATTGTTTGAAGAGTTCCCCTCTCTTCCCTTCTTTAGATTAACCTGCCCAGATCTTTCAGTTTTCCTTCAAACACCTTCAAATTCAAGGCTGATCACCTTCATTGCTCTCCTCTGCACTCTTCCACTGGATCACCTCCTTCCTGGAGCATGCCCAGAATCAAACACCACATTCCAGTTGAGGTCTTATGAATTGTTTCATGAGTCTTCTCGTATACACCCTTCTTACACTTCTGCAAGTCTAACACTTTGACTTCGGTGGATCACAGACTAAATACTGACATCAGATCTTTCTTCTACAAAACTACTCACTAGCTAATTATTTTCTATTCCATGTGTTCATGCATTTTATGCACTTTATTATTCTGAAGGCTAGGAAACTGCACTTTACCTTACATGGTGTCATTCCACCTGCCTCCCAAACCACTTCTCTAGCCTGCCAAGATTATACTCAATTCTCCCTGCGTCCTTCAACATATTTGCAAACCCTCCCAATTTCCTACCATTTGCAAATATAGTAATTATAATCCAGATGAGCGAATAAAGAGCACTAATAAAAGCACTGAGTATTAGTGGTCCAGAACTGACTCTGTAGACTGCTATCTCTCCCCATCTGAGAGTGAATCAATGGGTACAGCAAGCAGACTGCTTCTGCAATCTTCATACTGGAGACTCGGCTCTTTTCCAGATATAAATACTACAACAGAAATCTTCTACTTTATTTTCCAGAACAGATCTACAATAGACACTCAAAATGCTCCCAAAATAATACCCAGATACTATTAAACGTTACTGAAATTTATATTGGCAGAGACAAACGGAGCGACCTACCAACTTGTCACTAGAGAACCTCTGTCTCAAGCTTTACCCAAGAATGTATGTTTATGTATGAGCAGATGTATCCTCACATACCAGGCAGTTAAAATGAACATACTATTAACAAATGCAAGTGTTGAAAATTTTGACAGGCACCAAAAAATCCAGTGCTTTAGTCTTTCTATAACCTGCAAAACCAGGGATTCTGAATGCAATTGCACTACGTTCATTGTACATTAATTTTTCTGTTCCTTGAGAAAGATGAGGACAAGCTTGGCTTTGGTTTCTCTGTACCTCAAGTGAATCCAGGCATTTGATTATGTCCATAGAAATGAAGTATTTTGACAGCCTTCATCAAGGAGATGTCAAACAAATATTATATATGCATCCATCATTACTACAGCTGGGTTTTTTTGAAATCATCTGACTTTAGAGAAATTGAGAAAAAGGCATCACTTTTTCAGAAGAAGATGAAGTATATTTACTAACAATAGTGCTTTACTAAGACAATTCCTTGGTCAAGTATGCTGAATTAGATGTTTGGTGACCGCCCATGGCAAAACCAAACACAGACCTTGGGATACCAACTGCTGTTGAAGTTAAGACTTTAGATCACACTGTTATAAAGAAAAAAAAAGTAATTTTATTTGTCCTGGAATTGTAAAAGTTAAAACTTTTTTTTTTTTTTTAAACTCAGAAATGCAGCTAGCTCATTAGAACTACTAACCCCATATAATTTTCAGTATGGTGACAGGCGGGGAAAGAAGAGGCATCTGCTAAAACATAATGGCAATAAAAGTGTTAGATGGACACCTATCTGTCTCCCTTAGAAACCTAATACAATATTGCTGTAATTCCTCTCAATAACTGACCATCAATTAATCTTTTTACAAGAGAGGTTTAAGGACATAAGCTTCTATTGATTTTAAAGTTAAGAATAAAACTGGAAAACAGCCACATGCTGAACACCTTCCAAAAGTGTATCACAAGGAAGGCCTTTTGTTTCCCAGCTTAATTTCTGCAAATTTATGTACTGAGAAAAGATAAAAGAAAGCCTTTGCTGAATTCACAACAGTGTAAGCATTGCAGTAAACTGCAGGAACTGCAACAAAAACCGGCCCTACTGATGCACTGTGAGCTCTTCCCTTAAAGAGGATTTCACACATTCTAAGCTTCTTGAATCGAAGAGGAAATCAATGTTTACCACCCAGAGCAACATACGGAATTAGTTCCCATCCAACCTCCAAAAAGTCATTTATTTTCTATCCTTGAAAGAGCTTTACATCTCACAAAGTTAGAATACATTGAGTAAGGTCTCCAAATAATCTTTAATCCTCCATCTCAAAGCCTTCTCTCTACCTCCGCAAGCTACATTTGGGTGAGTAATAACTTTTCTAAAGGAGAACCATATATTGTAAAAGCTTGTTTTTAACTAATAAAACTGGAACCATTAAGGAAGGGGCCTTTGCTTTCAAGGGCCAAAACATTGGAAATATGATTTCTCCCATAACACTCACTAAAAATTAATTGTTTTGTCATTTATAATCAAAATACTTAATCATATAAAGGTCACAAGCCTCACTGCTTGTCAATGAGAATCAAAAAATTGGGAATAGATGCAATATAAGCTACCACAAATAAAACAGAGAAGCTTACATGTTAATAAAGCTGACATTGCAAAATCCTTCTGCATTTAGGTCCCTACCCCATGTTATGTTGCTGTTGCCATTTATGAACTTGTGATGCAATACAAATTTACAGCAAGTCAACAGAGCATGCCAGCTGAATTTATATACAAATGACAGAGGAGATCACAAACCTTTCTGTCAGAAGACAGGGTCAGAAGGAAGAAGGATTATACCTTTCCATTTTAACTGTATGTCATAAAAGCAGAGATTAGAAAACAAACTGCTTTAGTGTCTTCTCAACTCATAAAATACTCAAATTCTGAAAGACTTTTGCCAGTACCACTGTTAAACACTCCAGGTATAAGCAGACAGGTTCTCCTACACCTGAGGAGTCACTGAAAGCTATTCTCTCTCCATTACCAACCATCCCTTGCTTCCCTGTTTAGGGACACAAGACACACGAACTACACGTATGGAGAACTATGTTTTAGAACTGTCTAAATTTGAAGTCAATTCATCACAAGCAAATCATTACCAACACTAACACATCATCTGAGAAACCACACGCAAGCTTCTGACTGGCTGACAGGTTCAAATCAGAAACTTTCCTGGCATCCTGTGATAGCACCCAATCTCATCAGCCACTCATTAGTGTAAGCAAGGTAAGGGACATAGGAGACGACAGCTGGAGAACTGCGGCTGTGCCAAGAGCTCAAAGCTGCAGTTTTTCAGTGTAATTTTCATGCGAAAATCTTGAAATAATTATTTACATTTAAAATATCCTCTGCAGAATTTTCTCCAATTTTTAGCCTCTTACTTCAAATTCAGATGGGAATTCCATAGCTTGACAAGCTTAAATTTCTTTATCTCTTGAATGGAGAGTTCTGGATACAGAAAGAAAAAATACCCCAAAAACCTCTTCATGTCTACTTTAATGGACTAGACCACAGCTCCTATGAAAACTACTGATGCTCAGTTTAGGATGATCAAATTTATTTAAAAAAAAATAAAAATAAAAATAGAGATTTATGTTTTAATTTCCAAAACATCTTTAGAGGGAACAAAATAGGATGGCAGTATTATTGGGGAATGCTGCATTATTAAAAATATAAATCCCTCCAAATGGAAAATAAGCTGTTGTGGGTTTTTTCCAGCATTGAAAAGAGTAAAAATGGTTTCCCAAAAGTTCAGCAGACAATTTAATACCTTATTCAACTGAAGTAAGTGCTTTAGTTTTAATACCTTATTCAAGTGAAGTGTTTTGTTGCTTCTCTAAGGAATAATGGGTACTCAAAAGACATACAAGTTTGGAAAGCCCATGTTCAACACCTACTCAGCAAAGCAGCCGAATTCATTCCTTACAACCAACATGTGCCCAAGGTACCCCAACTTAGAGTGGATTTAATGCCGTCTGAAGCATCCAGTTAGCATGTCTGCTTTCCTAAGTCATCACCCAACAATGTAAAGGTGTTCATATACCACACCAGAAGATGGGATTAGAATTTAAATAATATTGCTAAATTAAGAATTAAATTGTCCACAAATGAATGAGGGTTAAGGGCATTTTCCTCTTTGGAGTTTTGTTTGTTTTGTTAACTGTACTGAAAAAAAAGGTCTTTCTACTACTGAGTTCTTTTAGGGCAAAACTTAGAGATGTGCATCCCCAGCATGTGTGTCTTACTGCACCTAATTAGAAAAACAATCAATCAACTGCTGCTCTTGCTCAGCAAAGTTACAGAAAATTTTAAGTCTAATTTCCAGCAGAAAAACAAAAGTACATTATGACTGCCCCTTCTCTACCCCTTACTTCTTCAATGTATTCTTTCAGACTTCCCTTCCTCCAGCTGCACACGAAGATAACTCCTTTCTCTTTTATTGTCTTCTTTATATATATCTATCTCTATATATATATATCTATATCTCTATATAAAGACTTACTATATGTATTTTTATATATATAAAATAGTCTATTGCTTGTTATTTAGCTCTCTAACACACTTAGGCTTTACGATTAGTTTAATTTAAATTCCACATCCTGGAAAGAGCATCTGTATTAGCAAGACACCCAACCATTTGTTTCAGTCAGGCCCAAGAACTTGAGTTGAGGGAGCAGAGGTGAAGCAGCACGTCGGCCCAGCTTCCATCAGTACCCAGTGCTGAGAAGCCCCATTGCACATGGGGGCACCAGCAAGCAGGTCACACACACTACAGCTTTATGGAAGTCATGGCAAATGCCTCCACCTCACCAAAGGGAAAAAAACAAATATTTACATGTTAGCCCTCTGTCTTGGAAGAGATTTATAGTACACATACAAATTTTTCTATGCAGTAAATGGACACATTTGAAAACTGAATGCTTTAAAAAAAAGCTTCAGCGTGTGCTAAGGTTAAACTAATCTCTGCTGTGTGGCCACTTAAACATGATTTGCAATTTTGCATGTGTCTCTAGTAATAAGCTCCAAATACATCCTGACCTTCCTCCCAGCACTGCTTCAGTGTTCCCTCCCACTGCTTCGATCGCTGCTCCAGATCCCCATGCCTAACGTCTGCTAGGCACCTTTTCCTTTTCAAGGTGTCCTTTTTCTTGATGCTAGTTAGGATGGTCTTCCCTCCTCAGCTTTCCCACCTCCGAAAGCAGCCAGCCCCTTTGTTTCCTCCTAACCTCCCTATCCTTCCAGCATCTGAGTAAGAAAACAAAGAAATGGAAGCAATAATGTATCATAATTTATCAACGGTGCAGCTGGTGTATAGGCTCAAGAGCTCCTATCTGTCACACTTCTAAGGCAAAGATGAAGAAAATATCTTTTCTTGTCACTTTTTCATCCAGTAGGTGAAAAATACCAATACAGAAAAGATTCAAAAGCAAGGAGAAAACAAAGACCAATTTCAAAAGGTAGCAAATATCTGTAACTCTGTTCCGAGCACCAACGTAAGGGATTTTGCAGCATGAGGAAGAAACAAACACACATCTGCTAACTTTAAGTCTGAGAAGCTATGAAGCAGATTTGTTTCCATTTCATCTCCATATGATTTGGGTGCTCGGAAGGCATCCGTGTGTTGCTTCAGGACAGATTTGCAAATGAACAGTGTTTTGACCTTGGTAGCACCTAGGCAGAGCCCAAGCAAAAACTACTCTGCATTTACTCCAGCGTGTGAGAGGACTTGATTTGCTGTCATCACGAGCCTCCCACTCCAGACTTTCATCCTTTCCTCGCCAGAGACTACATGCTATTGCTCAGGCAAGGAGATGGGAAGGTAAGACACCAGCCTGTTTTCAAGACAGATATGCGATACAAAACCAGCAAGAAGATAGGAGCAAATTAGGAAAGCTAACTCAAACAGTTGCAGAGAGACAGAGGCTAGCTAGCTGTCAGAGCTTCTAAATGGTGGGAGTAGAAAGGACAGAGAACTCCAGTTTAATCTTGCTGATCCTACCAAACCTGGGGCCAAAGAAGGACCACTGCCAAACACTTTTCCAGATCTCCTCTCCTGTTTTCAAAAGCAAAGCTGTTGTGAGAGAAAATTCTGTTTAAGGTTCTGGCCTCCACTTTTTCCTCCCAAGAGGCAGGAGAGCATGGGTCTGAGTACATGTGTACAGTGATAGCGCAGAAGACAGATGAGGCTCCAAGACGCTGGGGAAGGTAGTCTTTACAGACTGGCCTCCCTACAGGGAGAGAGCTTGGGCAAGCGGTCCAGGGAACTGCTGGCTTTTCACTTCCCAGCTCTCAAATGCTTTACATATTGCAGCCAATCATTTCTGAGAATTGTTCCAGGCATCTATAAAGCCTTATTTGAAATAATTTACCACCACTATGGTCATTTTTACATCCAAGTAAGAGAAGCTTAAACTGGGAAAGTTGCAAAGAAAGGTTACAAGAATGATTAGAGCAATAGAGTATCTTTAAAAGAGAGAAATGACAAGAAATTACAATTACTCTTTTCAAATATGGGAAGGGTAGACAAATGAGAGAAGCAAGCAGGAAGAACTAGAAACTATTTCAGTCAAAGGACAGAGTTTCAGCCGGGGACCAAGTAATTATAAAATGGTTGCATCCAAGTTCAGACTGGAAGTCAAAACGAAGAATCTAGAATGAAGCTCTAGAATGGTTTTCCCATTTTTAGGAGGTGGAGAGGGAGCACAAAACACTTGTGGTGTTTGAAGACATCCTGAAAAGCTGATGAAGAAACAGTGTGAGTCATTAGCTCTCTGAAGGCAGCTTTAAACAGGACAGGATCGGTTTGTTTCCACTGTTTTTATTTTCTACAGATACCAGATTCAGATATTCAGGAGTCATTTGGAGGATTCAGAACAGATATCTTCCTCCTCCAGTCCATGCTCTCCTCTCTTTCAAAGCCCTAGAGAGTAGCCACAGCTGAGCAGAAAGTTGGGTTGGATGTGTTGCTGTTCTTAGTGCAATTATATGGACAACAGCCAATGTCACGTGACACGCGCATGTTTGACGTTAACTCATTTACAAAAATTTGTGGAAGGAAAAGTCTATACTGAGTGGAAAGAAAGTCTGTATTGTGCCACTGCCTCACAGACCAGTCAGAATGTTAGGAAGGTTTTTTTCCTTTGGTTTTTGCCATCCTCTGTAATGAGTTATACAGTCTAATTCCTAGATTAATCTATAAATTTTATCTAATAACTACTACGCAAACGCACAGGCCTAAGACTCTAGTGATATTCTCAAACTCTCCTGCTCTGCTTTATGGCACATTATAGTTGCAACATTTGATCTTTTATTACAGGTTATCAATTCATACTACATTGTTAAGTAGTACACTATCACCCATAATATGTGGAGTTCATATTCTGTGAATACTTCTAAGCTTAACACAGTTGCTGCTATGGAGGAGCACACTCAATGACCCAGCAGTCCCTCCTATTCGTATACTCATAAGAATATACAATAACAGTGATAATGCTGTGCGACTTGAGAGTCCCTTGCTAACAGTTACTGTGAAGTCAACTCTCCTTTTTTATTGCATGTGCGATGTGAAGGTGTTAAAGCAAAGCAATTTAAGTGCTACTATACATTTAATAAGATAAAAACAAGCAGTGAACATTACCACTCTAGATGCATCACCGGAGTTCAAAGGCTTTTCATTATCCAGCATATTTCACTTATTCTTACCTAGATAGTTTTAGAAGTGCCTTTCAAATCACATCCTCATCTATTAGAGATATTCAAAAGCAATCCTTCAGATTTCTTTTAAAGGCTGTACAGCACTGAAACACATGGATGCAATCAGCTTGGTGATGGGCATGACTCCCAGAAAGCAACACTCCCAGGGCACTCGCCAAAAATTATTTCAAGTTCACACATGCACTATCTGGCTGTTTAATGGGATCTTCCAGCCACATCTGTGTACACTGCAGGGAGGGCTGGTACTTCTGTTAGCAGATGGCAGCTGACCATTTCCCTGTGTTGTCCAAATGGGAACTGAATATCCACAACAATGACTCAAATTGGAACAATTTTACAGGAAGCAGTGGAGAATTAAGGTAAGAAATAGCTACAGAAATGACATTTAATTTCCTATTCACTTCTCTTCCCAGCTTTCACTTAAACATGGTGTTTCCAACCAGCTTTTTATGACTTACACAGTAGAGATGGCCTAGCTTTAATGGGCCGTGGGTTATTCTGCTGCACAGAACATCTCTGAGGAAGACTTCTGGATCATTCCTCCTCTCTCCTCTTCTTCTGGGACTGCTTTACAGAAATGCTGCCTGAGAGGGTCTTACCCTCTTCCCCTGGGAACTGAATGATGGGTCTGTACTGCTGTCTGGGAACCCACCAGGACCACTCCTTTCTGCAGGCAGCTAGAAGACAGCTCTGTCATTCCACAGAAACAGCAGGAAGAGTCTTTGGCTGAGATCATCAACTCAGGAGAAAGCCTGGGTTCCTTTACAAAAAAACCCAGTACTTATGTAAGGAAAGCATGCAAACACCTTTCTAGGATAGAAGCTGCGCTAGCTGGTATTTCTTTTCAAAGGCCTCAGAGAAACCAGACCCATTTAAAAGGAAAATGCATACTGTGAAGTTACAATTAATAACGTACATCAGTTTTTATGCTTGTTGCAACTTACTAATATTTATTAAGGCACAGGAAAGCACTGCAATGTCTTATGGGGATATGGCAACTAGGGTGGGTTTTTTTTGGTGGTGGTGGTTTGTTTGTTTGCTTTGTTTTTTTTAAATTGAAAGGTGGAACAGCAAGGACAAGAAATATACTTGGATATAACTTATCCAAAACTTAAGGACAGAGAAGGGTTTTGAGAAGAAGTCCCCAGACCTCACTCTGGTGCTCAAATCACAGCCACCTCACTGAAGACATGAACATTTCTATATTCTGCTCATGCTCTACCACCAAATCCACTGTCTCTGCAATACGCATGGTCTGCACAATGAAAAGGAACAAGGGAGTCAGTACTGACCACTTGCATGGCAATGCTTGGATAGCACGAAAACTTTAAGAATAAATCAAAACAAACAGACTAACAAAATGTGTCTAAATTTCATCAATTTACTCAAGGTTTAAATGATACTCCTGAGACCTCACCAGGTGGAAATCAATTTAGGTAGTCCACTGAAGGGGGACAAGAGGGAGGAATCAGTGCTGCAGGCATACAGGCTCCCTAAATTGTTCCATTAATGCGTTTGCTGGCTCAGCGTGCAGTGGTCTAAACAACTCTTTCCCCAAAATGATAAAACTTCAGATAAAAGGAAGCAAAATGGAAAGAGGTAGCCATGAATAACAAAACACACAGAGACAGACACATGAAGACAGAAAAATATTTACAGTTTTGAGGGTAAAATATATTAGATGCCAAGATAATAGCCTGCCAATACCTTCAAAGTGTCTTTGGAGAGGCAGTAAAATATACTATTCAAGATGTTAGCAAGAACATAACTCTGAAGAGAACTGAGTCTTGCTACTATGAAAAGTTTCCAGAGTTAAAGGAATGAGAATATGGCATGCTCTTCAAGGCAAGAGTTCAAGCACCTACTCCTGGATAAATATTCAGAAATAAAACAGATAAGCCTTCATGTTCAGTGGGGACAATCTTGCACACCACAAGGTCTCAGGAGAGAGTAGATGACCAGTCATGTCTTCACTACCTCTTATATCTGGCATTAAAACAGTCTGCAAAAATCTAACCAGAGCTGAAGTAAGGACATCTATGGAATTATTCCAGCACCAAGAAGCCTCCCTGGAACAGTAAGAGGTCATCTTAGCTGATTTGCAGGTTGGATGGCACTAAAACACGTCCTCTATTTATCTGCAGAAGAGATGCAATATGGAAGGAGCTATACAAACCTTAGGTCGTGAACAAAGAACACCACACTTCAGGACTAAAATTCAGCTTGCTTTCTTATAAAATCCTGTTGCAGGCAGGCACTGCTAACAAGATGAATAACTGATGCTGGTAACTCAGGTAACTGTTAACTAGATCTGGAAAAGGATGGTCCAGAGGACAAGTCACTCTCAGGAGCATAAAAATCCTTTAATTTCAGACCTTGCTCTCCACATATTTCCCAAGACACTGGACAAACCACATGTTATCATTTTAAACAGCATTCAGTGTCGTCCCAGATACTCAGCCTGATTATGAACTTGTCCCTTTGTTTAATGTTGAGGTTTTGACCAAGCTTTTCTTGTATCCTACCATCAGGAACCTTTCACACCCTTCCTTTCACACTCATTCACACCCCACATTCTCCAGGCCCCCTCCCCCCCAAGAGTCTGGGTATTGCTTTGGAAATTCTTATCGAGCATTAACTTTGTTGTATTTCTGGATCAAAACAGAAACTACAGAAGCGACTGTCTGTAACTGGAGTCTGTTCCTTGGTAACACTACCTTTCTTCTAGGGAGGATTATACTTGCTGTGTATAAGGAGCTGTGAGCTCTGATGAAGCATAAGGAAATTGAAAAAAAAAAAGAGAAAACAGTTTCTCAGAGATCCACCTTAGCTTTTAGCTGGCAAAGGTGTATTTCACAAAGGATGCCCAGAGGCTGCATACACTGCTGAAGTCAGCGTTCTAAACAACCAGCTTCAGCTAGCATAGCTTTGTGCTGGTGGAGACAAGGCACCTTTAAAACACTGTGGTTATTTAGGGCAAAAGGGCTCTTAATGCATTTCACAATGTTATATACTGGTCATGATCAGTTGACCTAAAGCTCTCTTATCAGTAGCGTTCAGCAGTGTAGATGGGACGGTTCCAAGTCAATACTCTTCATGTCTGTTCTTGCCAATCTGGCTGATTTTTCATAAGACCTTGATTTCCCCGTTCAAGCAAAACCCCGGCTAGAAATCTAAAGCCTGGCAAGTAAACTCACACATTCTGTGCTTCAGCACACAACAGCTGCAGATTTATAAGCTAATTCTCTTGTTAAAAGCATGCAAGATTGGCTCCATGCGTTTAGGACTCAGCCTTATGGATCATACCATAAAGACAACTACACAACTCCCAGCTGACTTCATATTCTTTTCTGGCTCCTACTAAAAGGGAAGCGAGGATTGTCCAGGTCCTGTTTGATTATGCAGCCCTCATTTACACTTGGACAGAGCACACTGATGCCCAAGCTTCTTCTATGCTTCCCCCTCTCTGCCTTTTTCAGTTTTAGTGTCACAGATTTTTAGAGTTAGAACTATCTGCCCATGTCACTTGAGTACCCATTTGATTTTTTCTTGTCCACTAATCTCAAGTGTTTGAATAAACCCCATTGGTGGCTAGTGAGTAGCTAGTGACACAAGAGGGTTTAAACATAGAAAAAAAGGCTAATTTTCTTTTATTTGCAGACATAGTATGGAATATCAATTTTATTTGGCAGAAAAGATACTCTAGTACATCAGAATATAAAATTTAACTCCTTACAACAATTTTAAACAAGATGGAAAGACAACAATTTTCCATTACTTAAAAAATTAACGTAACCTGAGGATAACTAAACAAAGCATTTCAGACTTCAACATTACAATTCCTACTTACTATGTGCCACCAAAAATATCAATGCAATAACTCCCCTCGTAGAAAAGGAAAAAACCAAGAACAACCCTGGACTACACAGGAACCACCTTGTTACACATTACACTGATCAACAGAAACAGGAAAGGAAGCCCTGCAAAGGGAATTTATGATTACCTCCATACGGTCTGCCACAGAACATCCATTTTATGAAGAAATGTTTGCATATGTTCTCCCACAACCTCAATTTGGCCTCTGTTTTCTATAGGGTCAGAAAGCACCATTGTAGTGTCATTCAGGCAGAGTCTCTGTATTGTTCTGTAACAGAAGCATACTTGTATGTGGAAAAAATAATTCCCACACATGTTACCAGATATGTTGAAAACTTCTGCAATTTGTTATCTAATTGGTTTGTGTTGTGACCTACTAGAACTAAAACGTTTTGGGTGGCAGGTGGAACAACAAAATGAAGGTGAGAATGATTCACACAAACGTTTTGTCTGTTACCAATTAATTATCAAGGGCTGTCAACAAAAGAGTGACTTTACATCAAGACAGAAAGGATTAAGTGTCAAAAACCTCGTCGACTTTCTTTTGGTAAAATTACTGCACTAAGTTAATGAAAGCGATCCAATAGATGCCATTATCAACAGCCACAGGTCAAATGCATGAAATACTCTCAATTAGCAACATCTGAAGTACATCTTTCTGTCCCTTATCCCTAGCAGATATTTCATTCTCACTTGCCTACCTTGTGTCAGGACACACGTCTTTTCAGCAGTAATACCATAGATCAACACTGAAAAACACATGAGAATAGGGGTGCTGTACTCAATTGGCTGGCATTTAGACTTACAAATATTTCTCCCCAGAGGAACCTATCTAATTTCTGTCCTATGGAAAACTGCTGTCGTTCATGTAGAAGCAATACTCTCTGAGGCAACACACAGCTGTTTCAATAGTATTTAATTTACCCAAGAGATGAAGAGTATGAAAAATCTGAATCTGAGACAGTGCCAGGACTGCAAAACATGATAGATGTAAAATAAATTCAAGGCTGCATGCACTATAAGTTTTTCTTCTTGTGAGATGGATTATTAGGAATACAATGGGTCTGCCAGCAATTTATTCATTTAGTATGTGGCCTTTTTATAACTTTCTCTTCCCAGTGCTTTGCTCTTCACTGTGTCTTTACAGCATGCCCTTTCAAGAAAATCAGAGCTGACAAAGCTGACTTGCCAACTCCAAAACAAACACAGCACGAAAAGTCTATATCCTTCTCGCTTCTTCTCGAGTAATCTATAGAAAGCCTTTACACATAGTATACGATGGATATTTTTATACAAGCATATTTTAGCACTCATGAAAGCAAGCTCATACGCTACAAGCCAAGCAGAGAGAAGGCAGATGCTCTTAAAAACCTTCAGACAGAGCTCAGATGGCATACCTCAGCTCTGACCTGCAGTCCAGACAACTGCTGCAGTTCTGACCCCATGGTTAAATTTATCCTTGTGCCAGTTTCTCTTATTCTTGGACTAGAAAAAGCTGTTGAAGGCCAGTTCTACTCCAGTCTTCCACCACTTCTTTGACATTGTACATCACACCTAATTTGCAAGCTCCCCAATCCTGTTATTCCTCTCCTGAGACTCATTTCAGCAGACTGATGTAGTGCTGAGCTATGTAGTACCTAGCAACACAGAGTATGTTGTGAACCAAAAGCAATTAAGACCTCGTCTAGAATCACCAATCTCGTTTCAGTTGAAAAGGAAAAAAAAAAAAAAAAAAAAAAAAAAAAAAAAAAAAATTGAATGCTGCACTTCCAACACAATACTAAGAAAATGGCTACAAGAAAGTGAAAATTTGAGAGTGGAGGTGGAAGTCTGCATAAACTGAACTGAAATTCATAGTTTGGGTTTCATATTTCTGCTGTTACTGGAGGAACACAGTTTCAGGATAACTGCAAAGAAATACCATTGGTGTGAACTTTTCAGACCCGCACTATTCTTGCTGTCAATAAACTCACGGCCAACTCCACTGATCTTGCAGCTCAGTGTGTAATTTGTTGCCTTTCTTCTTAGATGCAGCAGGTCTGCTGGGTCTGGGTAAAGGATTCTTTCGATATCACTAGACAATTTTCTGCCCCAGACAAACTGAAATAAGACAGTTAAATACAATGAGCTATTCCACCAGCTCTTCTTTGGGATCAAATGTCAGACAGTGAAGACTGTATCACTACTGGCTTCCACAGAACACTGATCTCACATGAGAATGGTCTCACGCTAGTACATATTTCAACTATTTAAAGATTTTTTAAATACTCACGCACAGGGTTTTTTCTGCAAACAAATTTCAAATTACCATCTGCTATCAACATGTCACTATCAACAACTGTTACCCTTTCAGCTTGTATATAGCCACTGAAAGTTTCTGGGTATTTTTAAAGTATCATGAATAGTCATTAATGCAGAGACCCTTTCCTTCTGACAGTCATTAGAAATTCAAATTCCAACAACTGCCAAGCTTGCTGCAGTCTCACCTTAAGGGAAAGCAGAGATAGAACTGACTGTCCCCAAAGAATTATCCAGACAGCTCACCTTTAAAAGGTTGTGACACAAAAGTGACAGAGCCAGAATATTTTCTAATAAGAAAAGAGAAGCTTGAAACCACAAAATATACTCAGTGTTTGGTCAATCATTATGGGGGAAGAAGAAAACAACAGGACTTTGACTGCTGTATAAATCCACTAGTCACAGAAGAAAAAGAGATGGAGCATATGCAAACAAAACACACAATGTTTTCTGTTTTAGCACCTAAACCAGGGATTACATTTGTCAAGAAGGGCCAAGTCCTGAAGCTTGAGAACAAAGTTGTGACTAATTTCTTTACAGTCTCAAGGGTGCAAACTACTGACATGCTCCACTACCCTTCTAGACAAGGAGTTAAGATATTTCTAACTGCAAGGAGATACTTACTCCAAGGACCAGTAATTTAACTAGTCTCAAGCGGCCCTCTCATCATTTGATATAGAAGGAAGGTTATATGGCCCTGCCTGATACAAACGAGGTACTGGACTCGCACATTACGATGGAGGATAAAGACACAGGAAGAAAAATCCACATGCATTTTTAGGTAGAGCTATAAGAAGCCAGACTTCTTCTGAAGCTTTCCACAGATTTCAGATTGTAAAAATATTAAGTCATTGATCAATTTTATGATTTTACAATGGGAATATTATAGATGAGTTAAAACAAAGTGTCTGTATCAAGCACTAGTACTAATGAAGTTAAAGTTCATAGTTATGGTAGACCAGTGTTATTGCTTTCAACATTCTCTTTCCTGTTGCTTCTCTAAGGCAAAGAAAGAATTAATCTGGAAGTTTAAAGTTTAAAAAAACCCCCCAAACAATAAAAAAGATCACTTGAGCTCTGGACACTTATCAGAACTCTACTTCCATGTGCTTGGTCAAAATCCTAAAATCCTGCCAAACTCATCTACACACTCGGTGTTTGACAGCACTTGTCAGCATTTAGCAGCTAGGAGATTCCACAGCTGAACCTTTACTATTGCCTATTAAAAATACTAGACAGTGCCTAAGTTGTAATATTTAAACTTCAGAAGAGAAAGCTAAAATTGTTTTTCATAAGTTTGGACTGTGAATAAGCTTTTCAGAGTCCTCAGAGTATGGGCTCTTTACAAAGCAGTCCATTACCTACTTTTGACAGCTGAGGAGGCAATTTATGCAACTGAGGTGCAGAAACGAGCCAACAAAGTTGATTCTGACGCAAAAGAAATTAAAATGTAGAGACTTCAAGTCCTGATTGATACAGTGAATTGAAAACAGCAGCCAACTTAGCTGACTGTGCGAGACACTCTGCTTAAACAACACTTCAAGTCATTTTAATGAACATTTCAAGGCATCACCACCACCAGTGAGCAGCAGGAGCCTTGCAAGTGATATGGAATCCGTTAAAACTCTATTTATATCCTACCTGTAGAGTGACAATATAATCACATTCTTGCTTTGTATTGATGCTCATTACAGAGACAGCATTACGTGACCAAAGATCAGGTTGTCACCGGACACTTGCATGCAGCTGGAATCTTAGAAAAGGTAAAAAAGATTTGTTCCCCTCAAAACTATTGCTTTTATTTTAAATTGGGTTATTTAATCACTGCTTCTGCAAGAGCCTAGATAAGACTTAATTTTGATAGAAATGTACTACCACTGTTAGTAAGGTTGATTTTCAGATAAGACACAACTTGAAGGCGTTTAAAATCTGAGTATACATTAACTGAACATCAAGAGATCCTATGCAATAGGGACTCACAGGGTAACAATGCACCCTAGGAAAGAAGATGGCAAAAAAACTCTTAGGAACCTCAAAAACATAACTTCGTAACAAAAAAATGAAACATCACAAGTGTAGATTGTGGCCTTTGAGCAAAGAAAGACAATATCAAATCTACTTCTGATGTTATCAACATCAGCAGAAGTTAACCCTTAGTGAGACCACTTCATTTAAAAGTGGTATCATTATGAAACCAGAATTCCATGTGGTTACTAAACGAAACCACTTCTATGAACATTGGTTAAAAATACTGGGGACCATTTCTAATGCATAACGTCACAGATCTGCAGCTATACAACATCCCCATGTAGTCAACACAAGGGGATGAAGAGTCTTCCATAAAATAGTCCAAAACTGTTATATCGGGCTCTTGCTCTATTCTCTGCCTTGGGAAAACCTTCCTCTTCCCTCCCACTGATTGTACAGAGCCAAGGGAAACAAGGCAACACAAAGATAAGAAAACTAATTTGTTATGATAAAGTTCTATCTTAAAAATCTCTTCCTTGCCAAATACCAAAACATCAGGATAGGAATACATCAGTAGCATTTCAGAGAAACATGCACCTGTGTAGCAATACACATAAATTAGAGATGGCAAGACAAAAGAAGCCTTTGTTTTCCCATCTTGGATTAATTTGTTAGTTTTTACCTGCATCGCAGGTGCTCAGAACACATGGACTTTCCTTGGCAGGGATGACAACCCTGTATTTTGGCAGTCAGAGACAATGCTGTCATGACAAGTCCCCAGAGAACAGCATGGTGCATGGGAGCATCTAGCAGCTGCGGTAAGTCCACATGTAGTGGGCTGTCTTCTCAGAGTTTAGGGATTTGCTGGTTACAGTCAAGCTGTGACTTTCAGAATTAAAGCTGATCATTGCATCTGCTACTTCTCCTATGGGAGGAGCCTGGAGGACCTTTTAGGTGAAAGGTCTTTCATATCTGACTTAAGATACTATCTCCTTTTTTGTGGTTTGGCTGCCAGGTGCAGTAACTTGAATCTGACTGGTAAGCCAACGCTTGGTAGCATAATTGGTGGCAGTCAGAGCTCTGGAATACAGTGTCACCCATGTACTGCCCTTGCTTGCAGGTAAGCACTTCTGCAAACAGGTGTGAAGACAAATACTGCAGCCAGTATAGAGATTTTTTTCATATGAGCTTCTTCAGCTAGCAGCAACAACAATCTAGTTGCCACGTGAATGCAGATAATTGTATAAGAGAAACAAAGTTGCAGACTAGGGGAGAAGAAAAAATTGCAAACTTTCCTTTGAAAGCTGTCCCTAATTTGCTTGTTCATGAAGGATTAAAAATTGAAAGGCAGCACACGAAGTCAAAATCCTACAGGTTACTTTTCTCAGTGTATTTTAAACCTGAAACAGTTGTTGGGACAACTCCTTTCCTTTTTCCCTCTCTGCACTCTCTCCAGTCTTTCAATAGTACCATCTCTGATTATACTGTCTCCTTTAACTTCCTTACTTCAAGATTTCCTTCAGCTTTTGGTAATTTCCCTATTTAAGTCACAGCAACAAGCATCAGACATCAGAGACCATTATACAATTACTCGAGTCACTGCAATCATCTGGCCCTACACAGACCTGGAAAATCACCCTTGGACTCCTTAGCCAATATACATAAATTTGTGCCCTGAAGTAACTAGGTCTTGAGAGCAGATGCATCCTGAGTGATGCTCAAGCATCAGAAGCCCCAGGATCTCAGGTTAATGGAATCTATTTTCACACATGCTGTGTCTTTATCGCTTTCCTCCTTCATCTTCCTATTAGCATGCAATAGCAAACAGAGACCTATTGGAATTCATAGAGTAAGTCAATCTTCAAATTCTTGATTCATTTGTGTAGACTTCACAGGTTTCAACTGCTGTCTCTGCAGGGAACTAAAGACCTGCATTCAATTCTTTATTATTAAACACAAATATATAAATGCTGCCATTTGGTCTTAAAGTGATGATAGCATAGAAATGCAGTTATTTGTGTTGCTATACAGCAAAGAGTTGTTTAACAGGTAGATGCAAGAAGCTGAGTCAAAGACCGCAGAAGCCCAAATTCACCATTTCCTTCTTTTATCCATTTCAACACTTTGGAAAACGGTTTGTTTCATGCTGTAATACATCTCCTTTTCCTAGATGAGAGATTTCGGGTTAGACAAGCAAGATGACTGCCTCAAGCATCTGCCAAGGCTTCTGTATACCCAAGCCTCCCACAGTTCTCCATATTTCCCTGCCAAACAGCTGACTTCACAGTTGCTGGTTTCTGAGTAGGTCATTAGCTAAATGGACACACAGTGACCAATTGCTTGCAGGAGGACTTTTTTGGAAGAACATTCAAACAAGGAAGAGGACAACCACTGTCCAGAGGCAAGTGAGAACAATAGCCTGAAGAAATCACTGAGGCTAAGATGTGTCATGAGGGCTTACACGCTGAGAAGATAGAGAAAACTCACACGACATCCAAACATCAAATCAAAATCATATTTTCCCATTTTTGTTTGTCAGAACTAAACCAGACAAATACAGAGAAAGGGGGAAAGAGCAGAAACTAAAGCAAAAAACTTATCTGTCCATAATATCCATTTATGCAGATCCTAAGTTTCCTTCTTTAGTTAAACTATTCTTCCAACAATCCAACAAAATTATCCAACAATCTTGCTGTACCCTACAAGTACGACAGCACTGACAGCGAAGCCTTTTGTTTCCCTGAGAGAAATTAGCATAATTATGTCAAGTTTAAACAAAAGGGTCCATCTCAATGTGATATGTTTCCTAGCATAAATGCAAGGTAATGCTTATCTTCGTTTTGCCTGACTTAAGTATACATCCACGTATGCAACCCATTTAAAGAAGCTGTTGAAAGCAGATGCTGGAAAGCTCTAAAAGCACTGTATTTCCTACTTACAGTGCTATATAATTAGGTTACCTATTGTAGAATCTTAACATCATTTATTATTTTATTAAGGCTACCTTTAGAAACCCCAATCAAGGGGTTGGGCTCAGTTAGTCAAAAGCCTTACAAGCACATTAAAAAAAAAGAGACTTACCAGCACCACCTGTATCTCAGGCAACAGTAAGATGATCTCAGATGGAAGAAACACAAAAACTAAACAAAAACCTGCCTAAACAAAGGACTTTCATTCTTAAAACAGGCTGGAATTCATGACACTAGATTCTTGTATTCCCAGCTCTGCAACCATGACCTTCTGTGGGCCACTCTGCTCTTTACTTCTGTTTTCATATGTATAAAATTGATCTACTTATCCATAGTATCAAGTCACCAATTTGACAGAAGTGCTGCAAGTACTAATTTAATGTTTGGAAAGTGTTTAAACACTTTCAGTTGGAAAGTGCTGAAGGCAGACAGAGGATTACATTGCACTCTCTGCAGCTAACCTGCTTTTAAGGGAATATTAGGGTGGGGATTGCTTCTAGGCAGAGAACTCATACATTTAGTTTGAGCCTGAAAGCACTTTGAACATCTGAGCTAGAGGATAAGCCACTCACAGGGGAGATCTATAATGGAAGGGCTGAGCTGAACGTACTATACAGCAGTCCTGCTGGTTGATACTACCATCATCAGACAAAGTCTTCTATGAAGACTGCGAAGAGAAG
Organism: Athene cunicularia; assembly: GCF_003259725.1. NCBI lineage: Eukaryota > Metazoa > Chordata > Aves > Strigiformes > Strigidae > Athene > Athene cunicularia. Next base: position 41,833,315 of record NW_020799101.1, on the reverse strand, counting down.
ACACAGTAAGTTACGGTCAAGAAGTACCTGTAACTATGCAAGGCTCAGCTTTCTCACAAAAGCAACATATGGGAAGAACAGCTTAGCTTGCAAGGATCATTACTGAAGTTTAGAGAAACAGTACAATGCCCACAGTAAAGTCCTAAGAGGGAAAGTACTTTCACCATAGCCAGAGTCACTTGAGAACTTTAAACACCTTGCATTAATTTCTTACTTAATAAAGAGTTCTCTTTCATTAGATAGAAGAGATACTCTTTCATCCTTGCCTGAACAGAAAAACACATTAAAGAGCCCATTCCATGAGAACAATCTCCAAAACAAAACCCACTTTCAACAGTAAATCAGAGCTCCTGTTTATTCTGAACAACAGTGGGAAAGCACAGTTAAGAACAGCTACGATAAACCTGAGAATGCAAATCCCACCACGACTGCGCTGTGCTCCTTTCAAAGTGCTGATTTACTCCACCATCCCAAGCTTGCTGCTTCAAACGTTCACTGTGATATAAAGGCTGCTCTCTGAAGAAGGCAGAGCGGTGCCACTCAGCTTGAGCACCCAACAGGAATCTGAGCATGTACTGGAAGCACTGCACAGCCAGCATGACAGCACACCGGGAAATAACCAAGGCCATTAACAGAAATGCATTACAACCCTTATTTAGTCTAATCTAGGGAGCTTGCTGCTTCATGCAAGAACAGAACACATGCTTCTGAATCATATCAGACTGCATCACAATTGTAAGGTTATAAATGCTGCTGTGGCCAGTGAGACTAAGTTGTCAGAGTAAGGGGATAGATTATTAGGGACTTCCTGCCTTCATCACTCTCTTGCTCTGTAGTTTTGGACAACTCGGGTTCTTTTTTATTCACTCTCCTCACTCACAAAGTAGGATTACCTGCCTTTCCTTTCTTGAAAGTCACAGGTATCAATACTCAGTGAAAACCTGCAACAATGCTTTAGCAAAGCACAGAGAGAAATGGTCATATCTCCCTTCTAAACACTATTCCTCCTTCAGTTTGTGTGCTTTAGACCACGAAGGAGGAAAGGGGAGGTGGGACAAAAGGCCTGTGACAGCCATACCTGTGTAGCTCTGCTGCAGGCAGGAACCATCTAACACCTCAGCTTCTTTCCATCTGAAGTGTCAGCTTTACTGCACACACAGCACTTCCAGAATTCTCCCTACAAAGTTTACTACCAGGGGAGAGAATGAATTTAACTCTACCCTTACGAGTTTGTAAATTGAGAGTTTATTAAAAACAAACAATTAATATGCAAATGCCAAGGCAACTTCCTTCCCAAGCTGCTGTGGCTGATAAGACAATCTACAGGGTACCTTGTCACTAACACAGGTCCACTTTATACTGCAAACACTTCTTTTGTATCAGTCTTGAGATCTCCATGCAGTCTAGTTAGCTCAGAGAAGATGCCAAAGGAAGAAAATTTAGACAATTAAATAAGAAGCCAACTTGTTCCTGTTCCCACTTTGCTTATGTCACTAAAGCCTGTGCTGTCCTAAACAGCCTTAGCCAAAACAAGGCAGCTTCTCTGCATATACGCAACACGTTATCTACTACAGATTTCTATAGCTATATTAATTCTGAATAGATGTCAAAATGTTACTTTAGGAAGATTAATAAATGAATAATCCAGTATAATCCTGTAGTGACAATGACATAATCCATGGAGGTGACTGACATGCCAGAAATTAATTCTAGTTTGAAAAGGAGATGAAAGATGGGCTTTGAAGGGCACGCCCTTACTTAGGCAGTGTGTACTTGAAGAGCAAGTTACTTGACACAAGGAAGAAACAGTAATTTTATCTAAGGAAAGGATTTTGTAAATTTCTCTCACTTACAGAAGTTGTTCATCCTCCATGTGAGTTATTAGTATTAACTGGAAGAGAAAAATATAGCCATCTTTCACTGAGAAGGAAAGGGTGTCATGAAGGAGAGAGGTAATAGAACAGGACAGTTACAAAAGAAAACAGTCTGCTAATTCTGATAAACAATGCAATGCTTTAAGAGATTTGACACAATTATGCCACGCTAGCTGCCACTCTTCTGCCTGTGCCCATGCTGAAACACATAATAAACATGAAGATGGGGGTCCTCACTTTATCATATAATATCAGTGAGGTATGATGCACCCATGGTTATGCAGATTTAACGTCCAGCAAATGGGTAAAATTAATACATTCCCCAATATACCTGTTTTGTCAGAACAGACACACGGCTTTCTTCTGACACACTTCCCACTAGTTTTGCTGCTCTGTCTCTCTGGAGTGAGTGGTCCATGCTACTGTGAGCGTGCACCTAAGATTTGCCCTAGAGCCCAACTACTCAGGAAATTAATTTCTAACATGCATGGTCTGAAGAACTGGAAGCAAGCATCAACTCACTCACTAAACTTGGTGTATTGGACAAGCTGCGATTCAGTTTAAGACTGCAAGCTAAGATTAAGAAGTAAGGTTAAAAAAAAAAAGGATATAATTAATATACAAGACTTCTTCAAACTTCAGTTTATATTTTCTAGACTATCTAAATCTTCCAAGGCCTTCTCATTTTCTCCTGATGGTAGAAGTCATTTAATGCACAAATGAATAATCAGGTTGTATGACAACTGGAAACTAAAGCAAAAGAGAAAAGCCAGCCTGTCTTTGGACAAGGAACTCTCCCATTTTATTTCTGATATTGGGAACACATACACATACAACACAAACATAAACACACATTAATTTCAAGAAGGAAAAAAAAACATCCATGAATTCATCAAGCTTTATGATTCAAATTAACGCATTCATTCCACTACCCACTGAAACACATTTTTTTCACTCAAAAGCCATGATTTAATGATTATTATCCTTAAGCCTATAGTTAAAGGACCAGCAGCTTAAAGGAGACAGAACATTAGCACAACACAGTGAAGAAACTTACTCTCTCATCTTGAGCTTTTTCCATCAATCTACCACCCTGTATAAAGTAGTAAGAGTGAATTTATTAAAGACATAAAAGTAGGTTCATGGGATAATGACACTGCTTTAGTGCTACAACTCAGTGATGAAGACAACAATCAGCAAGCAGATCAGATTTTCCACACAGCACTAATTAATAGGAGAAAGATAGGAGGGAAAGAAAACCTACGTATAAAATACAAAACCAAAAACATCTGAGACACTGCACCCTCTCTGAAATGCTAATTCAGGCATGGCTTACTCTTACAAGGTCTATACAGCAGAAACAAGACAAAGGAGGTGTGGCAAAGGAGGAATTTCGCACTGAGTTCTCTTCTCCCTAGATTCATTCCTGTTTGTACAGGGTATCAACAAACAGGAAAGCTCTCAACAGGGAGGAAGCAATCTCTCTGCTACTCAGCAGGTGCATTTTTATTTCACCTTTTCCTCCTGAAGAAGCACTCAAAAAGCCTCTAAAAGTCGACCAAAATAGACAGTCATGCTTTCTATCTCAAGGAACACTGAAAACATTTATAAATATGATACAACAAAAAAGCAATAAAGATCCAGACAGAAAGACAGCCGAGAGCAGCATCAAAAATACTAGAGGAGTTTTCAGCAAAGGTTAATATACAGAGTGTCAGAGTAATTTTTTTTCTCCTTAAGCAATAAACTGAGTGAATAAACACCAACCCCAAAATTAAGTGGCTGTGTTCTGGTAGCCATCCTGAAAGAGAATTATGAATAGCTCAGCATCTCCACTTCTCTATCCATATGACTCCCCAAATCTACCATATCTGTCATAACAGATGCATTGCAGTATCTGAACACAGCACATTGTGTGACAGGAAATGGTACAGATCAAATCACTCCGAACAAATCTGTAAATTCAAGGCTTCCCATGAGAAAAGGCCTGGCCCCACAGAAACTACTCATCTATTTCTAAGCATTAGACAGCCTTGCACAGCATCTGCCCACTGCTTCATCTCCCCCTTTCCCCCCCCCTCCCTAATACTTTACTGCACGCAGAAATGAGTCAGTATAATATTGCAGCCCATGGCTATGACAAATATCTTTGGACTATTTTCGTTCTTTGATGCTATGAAGTATCATGAATGTATTTGATATCCACAACCAAAGCTGTAATTGAATTTGAAGGGGGAGGAAAAGGTCTATTTTCTTTGCCTGATGCAATGGTAGCTGAGACCAGCAACAATAATCTGCCAGCACAAAGCACAAGAATGACGATCATATCTGACACCATTTTCCAAGCCAAGATGATGATAGGTGAATGAACAAATCATTCTGGACAATCTCATGCTGCAGCATTAACAAAAGCCACAAGGGTCTAATGCTTCATGACCCAAGAATCAACTGAGGGATGGACACTATGACTTCTAGGTCTTTTCTACCTTTAACCCTCTTTTATTAAAGTTACAGAATCAAACAGCAGCCTTGGACTTGCAAACGAACTCTGGAAGGTTATCACTTGCAATCTGTCCAAGAACGACGTATTCCCTTAACGTGGGGACTGTTTGCCTTACAAAGCATATACTCAGTCACAGAAGGAAACAGTCACAGAAAGAAACAATGTCATGGGCTGAGATAGCAAGGAAAATATGTTGGTTAGGCTTCATTAGTATATAACCATATTTAAGAATTCCCTTCCCAAAATTAAAATACAGTGAGCAGAACCCATCTGAATTATACCCCTGCATCCCTGGTGCAATTCTTTTTAAGTCAAATTTGACCCCTTCCTAAAATTACTGCAGTGTCATATCCACCCCTCCCAAAATAAAATAATTTCTAACAAAGCAATCAAGAACCAGTCCAACCAGTCTTCACTGAAGAGACAGTGGAACATTTTAAAATTCAGAAGTTCAGGAGGTTAGTCTGGAAGGTATACAGTGAGTTTCCACCATGCCCCATGACATCTTGTACTAGGGCCAGGATTTCACTCCATGCAAGACTGGAGTTGCAGCATTTCAACTTTTTTCTTGTCTTTCAGAGACAACCAGAATTTATATTGCTACTCTGAATATACAAACAATCAAACAATACCTAGAACATTAGGAATCAAGACTAAAATGCTCTCATAATATTAATCTTTTCTGCACTTCTAAGCAGTCTGTACCTGGCCCCCATGCAGTCTATCTACTCTAGCACCAGCTGGTACCAAGTTCTTCCTCACCCAATGTCAGGTCAAAGCAGTTACCTGTTGAGGTTTTGGGTTGGTTTAGAGGTTTTTTTTTTGTTTTGTTTTGGTGGTTATGTTGCAGGGGGAGCAAGGGAAGGGGTAATGGCAGTGTCTGCTGATACTGACAATGCATGAGAGAACCACATCAACGTAATGAGTTTCCCTGCCTTGAGAAGAAAAGAGGGAAGGAAAGGGTCCTACCACCACTTTGTACTGCAGCTTCCAGCCTAGGGTGAAGACCCCAAAGAGTTTCAGGTTCCCAGATAGATCAAAAATCTGTAGAGAGCGGAAAGGTTAGTGAAAGGAAAACAGACAGAATTTCATTCTCCCAACAGAGGCTACGGCCACTTCCTTCCTGCACTGGTATTCTCCCTGAACTTGACCTTATAACAACCTGAATGAAGAAGAGTACAATTAGTCTCCATTACTGATCAAACTTTCCTCACCCAAGATTATTTGCAGTTGTTCTCATATTAAGTATCCTACTTTAGATGTTATTTTGAGCTTCCGTTTAAACTACACTAATCTTAATTATTGTATCTGAATATGTTCTAGTTTTCTTACACATGTTACTTATTGTGTGGTCAGTAGTATGCTTCTCCAAAGACATGGGTAACTTGTAAAAGAAGTAGAAAAATGACATAATTCCTAAATTCTCTACTCACAGCTGCGTAGCTGCCTAGAAGTGAATGCCTTAGCATCATAGACATACTGTTTCTGTACATAAGGAATTTGAATAAGTCACAAAATCTTCAATATTAGCATGAAAGAGTTCAGATGTTAATTGGCTCAAAAATGAAAACAAAATAGGCAACTTTATAAAGTTATATGCTGCCTATGGTATCTAACAACACAGCCTAGAGGAAAAAGAGTAGCAACAAGGGTTGTATGGGGTTGTTGAACTCTGAGATATGGTATATCCTGTAGACACTCATAAAGTTTCACTAGCATTGTAAATGGTCCCTGGAACGAAGACCCAAACACACTCACACTTCTTGCTGTAGTGAAAGCAATAGCAACAGCTGCTAACCCTTTGGAGGCTTTCTGTCTAGTTCAGTTCACTGACCACAAGGTACGAGACAACATCATCTGCCTCTGTAGATCTACAGCCGACCTACCTCATCAGCATTAAAGATAACCAAGAACTTTGAAGAAGAATGCTGTTCTGACTCAGTATCGCTCAAAATTGGAGGGAGGATTGAAACTAGAGAAAGAAAAAGATTAGAATGTCAGCCCGCAAAGCAGGGAGCACAGATTCAGTACGTGCACTGCTGAATCAGCGTGAGCTAGAATAAAGTACTCTTTATCAGAGCAGAGATTTCAGCTTGGCTGCCTTGTGATGCAGAAAAACAGTCAAAGCCCCTGTTCTCACAGTGGGGCAAGATTTCATTACCAATAGGCTTCTGAGGAAAAGCAATAGAATACAGTGAAACAAGGCACTACCTCAGCCTATATAAAGTCAAACAAAACACAATATAACAAAGTCTTACAGTGCTAGATTCAACTTTGGAAAACTTTAGAATTACAGAAATGGCCAAGTGACAGACGTTAGAAAGAAAGTGGAAGATAAGAGCATCAGAGCTCTCATGCTGCCTTATTACAAGCGTCTCTCGTTTGCACTGGTTGGTTTTAAATGCACGGTTGGCAGACTGTATTTATTTTCATGTTACTTGGAGTTAAAAAAATTAGTATGGCTCTCAAAGTAGCAGAGCCCTAGCATGACAGGTGGCTGAGGACAAGATACAAAAAGAACTGAAGCAAGAAAATCTGACTATATAATTTATATAAATGTAATTTTTAAGTTGGTTATCTTTTGCTTTCAAGAAAGAAACCTTATGGAGGAGGCGGGTGCCAAACTACAGTGTAATGTACAGCTCCTTTACTACACTGTAATGTTTTGAGGACTGTGGAGATGAACATTCTGTGGGTTTTCAGAACAACCTACATACACACGTGTGTCAGCTTACTGAGGCCAAGCAGTTAACAAGCCTGCTCATCTACGTAAATAGAAGCCTTAACACTAAAGAAAGAACATCACTGAAAGCAGGTTTCAATCTAGGTTTCAAACGTGTTAACAAAACAGTGAAGAAAAGCAAGGGGTTTGTTATACCACATTCCTTCAGCCACACATCTTGGAGAGTATGATTTTGAGAACACACTGGAATGCCAACATCTGCCTGTCTTTAGGCTACTAAAACTGACCCCTGCACTCCACGACCCAAAGCCACACTACAAATGAGGTGGCTTATGAAAGCAACACCGTACCTTCAAAAAAATCTCCAGGAAAATAGATGTGGGAATGTTATCACTTTCAGAGGTCACAACCTCCATTACAGAGCCAAGCCACTGCATGCACGCCTGTACCTTAATTCATAGTCCAGCTCAAACCCACCTTTTTCAGCAGTTTAAGACAGCAAAGCGGACTGGTCTGAAGCAGCTAAGCAAAAGATGCACTTCCCACTATTATCTACTACAGGGATAATTGCTTACAGCAAAACAGATGGCTGTGGCTGGTAACACCTTAAGCAGTTTTTCCTAAATGCATCAGATCCTAACCTTTACTTAAGGTTTAAGCACACTGCCTAAAACAGGCAGTTTAACAGCTGCCTATTTAGATTTTAAAGGGAGTTGCTCTATAAGCACTATTGGGAGGGTTGATAGGAAGAAAGGAAATCAAAGTTATATATTTAAACTGTACTTTATACATACCAAACAAAATAACTCAAGATGATCTTCAGAACACCATTAAAACTTTTCCTACCTCAGTTATCCTCCAACACATCTGAGCCATGGTGAAGTTTTATTTTTAAATTAAGAAGAGGTGCCTTTCACATGTCCAAGGCACATATTAATGGTCTAGCAATATGCTATTGCAACAGTCAAGCATTTGTTTTACTATTCTCAAATCAAAACAGTATGTTAACACCAAACAGACATTGTGAGATGAATCTTCTTGTTATGTGATCGAAAGAACTATCGAACAAGCTCTGAGGGAGGAAATTTCATTTAGCCAACAATACAAGTGGGGGCAGTATCTACCAACTTGAAATCACGTGGAATCACGTGGAACCTGGCACCAACATTCATAGAGTTCATCATACAAAAGCAGCGTTGTTCTGGATTGCTGCTGTGTGAGAGAAGGAAAAGGTTCCCTTCTCCTTTTTGCCAGCCACAGGTATCATAGCTTTATGCAATGAAATATATCACTTTTTTACCTGTGAAACAGTCATCATCCTTTATTTCTGGGTGCATTCAGTACAATTTGTTTGCTCATGAGATCATTTTTTTTTCTTCAGTCTAACAAAGCATTTATTTCCACCACTCTGTATGTGCATTTTTTAAATATATGTATTTGTAGTTAGAAGTGCATACTGAATGTTCTCGTGCAAGATCTACACACTCATCCAGGACCAGTAAAGCAGAATAGCAATCCTCTGTAGAGAAGAGATTTATTCCCAAATTACATTTCTTTCCTGCTGCTCCTCAATACCATCTTTCAGAACAACCCAATTCATAAAACTTAAGAAGGGATACCCACCCTAGTGAGAGATCTCGCAAGTTAGTTACATTTTTCTCGTAATTATCAATTCAGAGTCTTCCTGTCAGTGCCCAGTTTCAGCAGTTTGAAGACTGTCTTTCTATTTCAAGAGACCTGAATGTAGTTTTTTTTGTCACGACCCAAAATTCCACAGTGTTTTGGAACCACTGGTTAGTACACTCTGAGCATTAAATACCTGCCAGAAAGTACCAGAATTCAGCTGCAAGGCAACGCTCACTACCTTTGCTGTGGCTAGTGTTTCATTTATCTTTGGCATTTTATTCACTAGGGAGTTTCTGCTTTGTTTTTTCCCTTTTACCGATTTTTATAGATTTCAGCAAACAGGGAGTTAAGCAGTCTGCACAGGATAAATTAGGAACCTGATGGACAGTTACTGATAATTTGTCTTGAACTTCAGTAGACACAGTCACTGGAGCCAGGTAGGCAAGTGCACCTGATAAACACGGATAAACAGAAGAGTTCTTCACCATCTTTTCCCATTCAAAAGCAAGAGGCAAGAAACACAAGCAGATTCAAATCATACAAACGTGGTACAGTTTTTCACAACTGTGTGCTGTTGACAGTTCCACTGTTTAAACATCCCCTAGCTGCCAGTTTGTCCAAGCTCATTCTGACAAACTCAAAGTGGAAGTACAGATGTTCTGCATATTTATTTCCAGCAAAAGGACACTGACTGTCTAAAAGAGCCAGAGGAACTCTGTGACATTCCCCAGGCATGTAAAAATACCTAAAAGTTGGGAGTATTCCAGTGCTGTTTCTAAGTACCACCAGCATTTTAAAAGAGCTATCAAAAAGCACTAGAATGGTTGGCAGTGACAAGTTGATATGACCCCCTTTGCTGAAACACAGGGATTGGATTTCTGTCCTCCAAAAAGTCCTTGGGAAGCTAAGGAGAAATGACAGACTTTGGCTCTGTGCTCTTTGGTTTGCTGCTCTTCATGCAGGGGAGGGGAAGGTGTTGAGTGATGAAGGGCTTCAGAAAAAAAAAAAAAATCCCTGCTCTATATCAAGGGAAAGCAGATGAGCCCCATGCCAGAAAAGCCAGATTGTAAGAGACAGAGCTGCACTCTGGGACCACTTGCAAACAAAGCTGGTAGCAATTGTGATTCACACTAGCACATATGCTTGTTTTGGTGTTGAAATCTCAGTCAAGGACTCCATAATCCTAAAGAAGGAACTCTAAAAGAAAGAGTGACAAACAATAAAATAGACTTTTCGTGTGTAAAAAGCTAAATATTGCATTTGTTAAAGGGATACATACACAGACCTCATCTACCAGCAGGAAACCTCAAGTACCTGGTGCATCAAACTTGTGTAAAGACCTTAAAAGACCTGCCTTCCACATCCACGCTGTTAGTTTCAAAGATGAAACCCTTACTCATGCTTCCAGAAAAAAAAGTTTAAGATATTTCTGAGCTACAGGATGAAATTCTTTTCTAAGCTTGTGTCGGCAGATTTCTCATTGCAAAATAAATTAAGACTTGTTAATTAGAGAAATACTAGGAAATTCTCTACAACTTGTTAAAAATGACAGGTCAGGTGATAAAAAACACAAGCAGGAAACAACTTTCTCCAAATGTTCCTGTTCTTGTATTTCTTGCTATCTGTAATGTAACAAGGTGAATTAAGGACAAAGTAGCAGTTCCTTTGTTTCACTCATGGGAAACACCTTCAAAACATCATCTTAAATGCAGTTTTCAAATATATATTATTCAATACAGCAGCAACACATCGCACCTTACAACAGTGCTGCTTTTATTAATGAACGTTGCAGTGCCTTAAGAAAAATGGGAAGACAAGTGCTTTCAGCAGAATCATTACACATTAAAAATTAAGGAATCAAAAAGGAAGCAGAGCTCAGCACCCTTGTGATAAACATATTTCTCATTTAAACAGATCCGAAACAGCATCCTACCGTTAAAGCCGGTAACAGATTGCTACAGTGTGTGAACAGCATCACTTGTCAGTATTTAGTCACCTTCTCTTTTACACTCATGATGTTCAAAAAACCAGGGAGGAAAAAAAGGAGATAATCACTGGTAATTTATAGATCAGACACAACTGATTCAATCCAAATGGCTTTTGAACAAAGATGGCATTAGAAAATCCACAATTTAAGTTATTAAAGAAAGCTTCTTCCTTCCCTTTCCTAATAAACTGTCATCTCTTTACCTCTCTGCAGCTGTACTGTAGACCTCATGAGGAGCCATAACAAATTAGTTCATGGCTGTGTAAGCTTCTGCTTCATCACACAGCATAATGATAATTCAGGGAAGATACTCCAACCCTGCTCTCCTTACATCCCCTCTTAACTTCCTACAGGAAGCACTGTCTTCTGGTGATTTTGTTAATGGGTAGCAAGTTTATCTGAAGTACAGTCTTTTATTAAAACTTTCTAATTTTTTTTTAATTTTTCAAATCAATTGAAAGATTGATGGCTAAAAGGATAAAATCACAAAGTTGGAAAAAAACATAAATCTAATCTTATTTCAAAGGCAACATACACACTTAGAAATACTGCCTTGAAAAGAGCCCAGTACGTCTGCGTGCATTCAGGCAGGACACAACCCTAACTGTGGTAAACAGAGCTCCCAACTTCTCAGTGCAGACCAGTAGCCTAGATACTAAAAAACCACAATGGTTTTGTTGCAGAGTCGAGATTGCATATCTGGCTTATGCTTAACCAGCTACTTTTCTGGAGGTCACTAAAAAAATACCATGTACGTATCTCCCAGGTTTGTGCAAGTGTGTGCTACTGTCTCCAGCACCAGTTGGTATCATTACCTGCTAGGCTGTAATTAAGTTCTGATCCAAAACTATTTTAAAAAAGGACAGATTTCAAACCACTGCCCCTAAAATGCAACAAGGTGCAGGAGCCATCATCAAATTCGGTAGTCAGGTGGCTACTGCTGCCTCAAATGTTGCACCATCCTAGAAGCATCAGCACGTAATGGCAAACCGCCTTGAGCAGGACAGGTCAGCTAATGTGCATATGTACTTATTCAGAATTTTTGAACCAGTGATGAACACACAGCACTCCCCTAGGAGTACTGCAAATGTATACAGCATATGGCACAACATCCGGAACTGAGATTTCAACTCTTCAGTTGAGGAATATCAACAGTTTCACAGTCAAAATGGGATCCAACCATCTCGTACAACTTCATCCTTGTTCTTTAAGTGATGCCATGAGTTCTTGGCTGCTGCGGCAGGAAGCTGTTTCCCAAGCTTTCCTTTTCAGTATCTCTACAAGGAATAGAACTGTTTGAGAAATAGTATTTGTATCAGCTTCCTTATTTTTAAAGAACCACATGCATCACTCTGCAAATCTTTTGAGACTATATGCAAGGCTGCCTTACGGTGCATGCATTAGAACTTCTAACTTGCTTCAGCCTCAGTTTTTTTCTCAACTGGAGGAAGAAAGGGACCTGCAGGCAACACAAACATCTCTAGGCATTCTTGAAAAAAATCTGCTGTCAACCCAACACTTTCTAATCTGTCTTTTTACTTCCACATGCAGATAACTGTGTTTATAGTTCTCAGTCCCACAAACAGGAAAACAATTTCAGCTGATCATACACGTAACAGAATTTGCAAAACACTGCACATTTGACTTAAGTAAAACAAAAATCCCAGACCTCTCACAGATGTTTGACTGGTCATGCGAGAAAATATTTCCTGATTTCTGAATCTGACCTAAAACTTCCTTTTTACAATCTTCTGTATTCAACCGCCGTGGATGCCTCCTACCTTACACCTCTTTGAGAAATACATCAACTTTTTTGTGAATTTCAGACCATGTGACATTGCAACAAGAAGCAGCTTTAGAACAGGCACTGGTTTGGCTGCTTTACATTCACATGGTTATGCCACCAATACATCTTTCTGCATTATTTCTGCCAGAAAAGGAAGAGAGGAAGTAGGATGGTAAGTGTCAGACATCTGACAGTAGTCTTTTGTCAAGTATTTTTTAAAAGTCCCAAATTTAAATAATAATTCATAAATTGGATTTAATTTATTAATGCAGTATTTACGTAATAATGAGCTTAAAACTTCTCCAGATCTTTTCTAGCACAAATACTGTAATTTCCCGATATAGATGAAAATCATGGAACCACTTCTGGTGCAATGTATTTAAACATCACAGCTTCTGTTTATTTTCATTTTTAAAGTAGAGAAACCATCTACTTTACTTTTCAACCAAGAAGTGGACCAATGAGCACAGCCACCTTACCTTATGAATTTCTGTGGCTAAACCTGCAACACGGGATCTTAAAACTACTCTGATAAAAGCAGAAGACATGACACAAGCCAGTGTTTCAGGAAAACCAAAGAAAAACATCCTGTTTTCTTTGGTAAAACAACGTTCAGAGTCCCTCTGAATCCTCTGACCCTTATTCACGCATAGAGACTTCATTCTTTCCCAGTAATTGCTCTTTGAGATTCAACAAAAAGTCCATGAAGCCAGAGAAAAAGTGATAGGACACCAGTAAATGAAGCATGAGTCATTATCATCTGCCATCACTCAAGCACATGAATGCGAATGCTGGCACAAGCCTAGATATTAAATGTACTGATGACACTGACTCACAGGGTGCAGAAGTTAACCATCAATGTAGTCATCATACTCTCTATACTTCAAGCTTCAAGTGCACTCTGTAATAATGAGATTCTTCATACTCTAGACAAATTCAGCAGTGGAAGACAGACTCCACATCAATTCAGCCTGTAACAATGGCTTAAAGGAAAAAAAAAAAAAAAAAAGCAGACCTATCAAGCTTCAAATCCTTTCAGTGAGAACCTCAAAAAGCTTAAAGATTATTGTACACTTTACCCTTCCAAACCCACTAAGAAAGTCAAACCAAATAAAGGGGAGTGATAAAGACATCCTTCTCCTCTGAACAAAACGCACTAAAACTCCCCAACAGAAAACTAAACCAACCACCTCTTCCTTAATATTATCTCATCCCAAAATGAAACACAGGATTCAATCCTAAAACAGGTCAAGACAAGAAATAAAAGTAAGGCTGTGGGAAACCACAATGGGTATATTGTTGCCATGTACGTAATGCAGCTACAGTAATCACTTTCAAAAACATACTTTTGCCTGATGCAATAGCTAAAAAGAAAGTAACGTTTCTGTAAAATGGGAAAGAGGAAGTGGAGGGTAAAATTCTGATGCTTTTCAAGTTAGCAGAAGTTTTGAAATCAACTTCAAATGGATTCACTATTTAAACTGAAGAGAAGCTAAAATTAATATTTAAACGCATCGGCATAATAAACATTGTAACTGTTTCTTTGGAAAACTGTGGGAACAAATTCTAGCTCACTGAAGATTGCTACCATCTCCTCTATCACAACTCATTAAAGATCGAAGTGTCTATAAATGAACCATAAACCTCTTTGTTCTTAGCGAGATTGACTGAATAAAACAAAACAGTAGCTATTTACAGTGAAATACTTAGCAGTAGCAAAACAAAATATTATTTCAAAGTCAAATTATAATGATCTTTCATTAAAATCCACATCAGGAAAAAATGTAAAGGAAGTATGAAGAACATTAGGAGGAACAGCTCCAAAACTTGGAAGTCCTTGTGTCCTAGTCACAAGTTCTTAAGAATAACATTGATACAATTAATAATCAATGAATTAATAACCTTTGGGAAAGAGGGATTATAGTCTCTACTTGGAAAGTACCCAAGATATTCTGAAGACTACTTTAATCTAAATTAACACAAGCTTCCTAAGAAACTCTCTCAAGATCACTTTCTAATTTTGAGTCAAGTGAGGTTACCCAGTGAAACAGAACTACAACAAGGAGACAGAAAGATGAGTTCTGAAAAACAATATACAGTACTAATGGTAGGGCTAGGCCCTGTGAGACTGTCTCTAATAATTTTTCAAGAAATGGAGTGAACACTTAGAATCAAGTACCTGACCCTTGGCCTTACAGAAGGAAGTGTAGATTACTCAGCCTTCTGAATTCATGCAGTAACAGGTAGGCGGTTTCAAAGCAATAGCAGGAATATGGCACTACATGCTCCAAACAAGAGCTTTCTTACATTACCACGCAAGTCCCCTTCCACCTCACTGATGAGTAGTTGCAGACCTCACTCTCACCCGGGCAGGTCAGTTAGGGGAGCAGCAGTGTCAGCAACAGCCAAAGACAAATCTTTCCAAGACAAATGCAGTTCATTACGCTCTTCTCAAGAGCATGCAAGTGGGGTAGAGTGGGACACAGAAGTGCAGAAGAGGATGGGGACTATGGTAAACAACCATTCTTTGGAGGATATGCAAATTTATAACCATTGCATATGATTAACTTCATAGAACTGAGCCACTGCATGAGACCGAGAAACACCAACTAAAATCAAGTGCGACAGCATTGTTAATTTTTGCTCTTTGCTTGAACAAACAGTATGCACAACGAGAAAATCTTTGATGCTACTGATTATAATAAAATCCAACTGACATAGCTCAGCTGGGCTAGGCAGGCTGCTCTTAAGTAGCTCCATTTCTGCTTCTCTGACTAAACACAAAGGGTTGTTGTGCTGATTGCTTCCTTGCCCTGATACATCTCTTCTGAAAATATAAAAGTACTTCACTGCTCATTCTTGGGACTGCTAGGAAAGTTCATGAAGAGATAGGGCTGTGGCACTATCAGCATGCTGATGTCCTTCAGCTCTATACTGCCACTTCCACAATGACTGAAATTAAGGAACAGTGTTGTCATGTCCAGTGGGACACGGAACTTGGAGGACTAGCTAACTGCATCTAGAAGAAGCTGCTAGAAGGGCAGATGTAGCATCGCATTCATCAAAGGCTGACTGCTTTACCCAAGATATGCAAACAAGCATTTGGGGGAATTTAGAGTCCTGAACAAAGGCAATCTTTCTCTTAACAAAACAAAAACCCCAGCTACATACTTTATACATGAAGTTCCTCCCTCCAAAAGAATTAGTTCTGTGCTTTAGGTTTCTGACATGAGACAAAGATTTCACTTCTTGTATCCAACAACTCCAGCAAGACACACACAGTGAAACAAATTAAAGGTACAACTCAAATAAGCTAGTACATGTCAATGGCCCCAAACTTTACAGCAGCATCTGCGATAGGTAAAATATCGATTTCCTCCTGTCAGCACAGATGGTCAAAAAGCCCTACCAAGATATTCCCTATTATTTCTATAAAGACTGTCTTTGCTCTCCTTATACTGAGAGGGTCATAGCCTCCCTGTGGAGATGCCTTTATGGTCTGTGTAAAATTAAAACAGGGAGCCTAATAGGTCTTGTTAAAGATTAAACAGGCACACTCATACCTAGTTCAAATTGAACTTAACACCTCAGGTTGCTCATGTCAATTTTCTGAAACATGGGGGAAAAAGTAATTGTCAATTAATAAGACCATCGACTTGGGGTTGGTGGAAATCAATAACATGAAACAATATGAAGCTATACAATCTTAATCACTATTCTATAATGAAAAGGCTTTTAGACAGATACACAGAGTAATTGGCTGTTCCCTTGAGGCCCATCCTCTGAGCTATACAATAGATTAATTAAAATATAACTTCAGGAGCAACACAGTTGTTTGTTTAGTGGTTTGTGTTTTATATGCACTAGGTTACATTTGCTAAATCAAAAGTTGCAGACACTGAAAGAGCATGCACAGAACAGTAAAACATGGATCAAATCCAAGGGATCACATTCAGGTCAGATACCACAGTCATGCATGTTAGGCTTCCAATTCACTACCTTTCTAATTATACGTACAAGCTTGACCATAGAATTCACATCTTCTGGGTTCCACCTGAAAAACAACATTGCTCAAGTAGAAATTCCTCTTTCCAACATTGGTTGTAACATCCTCTCAGGACAATTTCACATCTTTCATAGGAGAAATTAGACTGGTTTGAGATTAAACCTGATTGTTGCCACCAAAAAAATAAGAATCTACATTGTCTTCCAAAGCCAAGAAGAAATACCAAGAGATCTTGAAGAGGATCAGAAAGGGTGGGTGGGTGCAGCACTAGAGATCATATGACCAGAAGAACTTTTCAAGACACTTCCCCCTGGCTCCTTGTGATTTATGGTAATAATGAAGGGATTGTATCAGAACAGTCCCACTGGGTTACAAGTACAACAGAAGTTTGTGAATGGAAGTTAATGACCTGCTGCAGACAGTGTGCCCAGATGTATTATAAGAAAAGTTTGCATTTCCATACCTAGCTCTACCCTTCTGAGTTCATTATTGACTAAAGCATTTTTAGACTGGTTGTGCCTCCTAGAAAATTTTATAATACAAGGTAAGATACAAAATTTATTACATACTTGCACTGCATACTGGCTACAAAATTATGGAGCAAAATACAGGGGGTTTGGATGGTTTTTAAATGATAAACTATCTCATTGATATCCAGGACTGGGCAGGCTGTCCATATTAGAAACTGCCCATGTTATAAATATGATTTTTTAGATCATAATCTTCTCTTAGGTCTAACAGATTGATGGTAACCAATAAGACAGTTAAAACAACAACAACAACAAAAATTATTTCTTTGACGAGCTAAATTAAGTTAGATGATTCTTTTTTAGCATGTCAGTTTGAGAATGTCAGACCCAGAGAGGTAGCTTGGTACTGGAAGAATGAATGACAGAGCTGGTAATTAAGCTGTCTGTCCAGTGACACAAACACACACCAGAAACCACAGCTGTGACCCAGCCCATTACATCCCAGTTAAAAATTCTGACTGATCAGCTGCAAGAAGGAAGCCTTCATTTCACTGAGACTGCTCTTCAGCAGTCCTATAAAACACTACACAAAATTTATTTTGCATTTCCTTAAATGTGGTAGGTAGGTTGGAAACGTACACTACACAGACAAGCAGTTCTTATAAGCCTAAATTTTTAGCCAATGTGACAGAAGTGACCCGAAATACGTTTAGGCTACAGAAGACAAAGTGAATGTGCTTTATCTGCTAAGAGGGGAGAAAAAAAAAAAAAAAAAAAGTAAAAACTCTTTTTAGTCATCTTTGGGAGCTGGATACCTCATATACACTTAAGTAGTGCCATGACAGCACTTAGGGATTTTTTGGTAGAACCCCACAAACAGAATTTTATTTTCTCATTTAATGAGAAACACTACCAAGCTATTACTTTCAGGCATCTAGATGCCAGGATCTCTGATGCAGCAATGCCAAAGAAATACTGTAGGGTTAGCAAAAAGAGGCAAATCAAAGAAAAAGTGCTGTGCTTAGTAAGGATTAAAATTCCCAAGGTGATTTCAAAAGATTATTTAAGCCCTCTGAGAAGGAAAAGCATAGAAGAGGTGTCAGCATTCCATTAACAATGCACTTATTATCCACCATCAGCTGGAAATACTACAGCACTTGGCATCTTGTTAATATCAGAATCACTCATTTGATTACAAATACATTTTCACCCTGCAAACTGAAGTGAATATTAAGCTTTGGGAACATCACAGCATGTTGGACACTATCACACAGGCCATTATGGTTTTAACACACAAGCTAAGCAGCAGCATTGCTACATTTCAGAGAGACACTGGAAAGCTGCATTTGAATAGCAGCGTGAAACTGTTTAATTAAGCACATTTTTTAAAAGAATTATTGAACTTATTAAATTTAACGTCAGGCTTGAAATTAAATACTTAAATGTATTAAACCTTAAAAAAAAAAAAACAAAAAACAAAAAACAAGAGAACAAGCGTCTTTAGTGTCTCACAGTACATCTCAGCTTTATTATGAGTTCTGTATAGACAGAAGTAAGAAGGCAAAAGGATGGGGGAGAGCAATCAACACAAGCTGGATCAACAATGCTGGTATGAAGACTAAAGCTGGTGGAAACGATTCAGAGTGCCACAGTTATGCTTCATGCACTAGAACACCAGCCATCACTTTATGGGGAAAAAAAGGAAATGAGAAATAGAACTGGTATTATAGGAAAACTATTAAAAAGGCAACAGCCCTTCACAAAAGGATGTTTCTGTAATGGCTATCCCTTTTGTCCCTTCAGAGCCATTCTTTTTGGGTTTTACACAATCACAAAAGCTTCACCGATCCTAGGACATTTACCAGCTCTATAGCTTCCTTATGTGTTAAAAAACATACAAACCTACAACCTAGTGTAACATTTACAGGGCTTGTTAAAGGTCAGCAGCAAACAGTCACGAAAGCAGAGTGGTAGATTACCTTTTGAAAATAAAGAAGTAAAGAATCACTAAAGGGGGGGAAAAATGTCAGAACTCCAGCAGCAGAAAGCAGTGAGAAGAAATGAAACCATCCTACCCTGGCAGGCATCCTCGTTCTTCTACTGCAAATACCAAAGCTTTTATCATGCAGCTGTCAAATACTAAGACGTTGTTTATCATGGAACAGGCAAGCACAAAATTCAGTGGTGGAGCTTTCATATTCAGTAATGGTTTATTTATACAAATAAGAGGAAGTCCTCTTAAAATTATGTACAAATTACAAAAAAAAAAAAATTATCGCAAAGAACCTCCATTAATTTTGATGTGAAATCCAGTATGTTTGATCTCATTCCTGTATTAATTTCCTAGTATGCCAAAGTTTTCTATTTTTTAATAACAGTACAGCAGATGTTGACAGCCAGTCTCAGAAGACACATTTGAGAATTCAGGAGTCCTGTGAAATCAACATAAAACCCAGTTTTGATTTGGTGAGATAAATACAGCAGTAAGAAATAGCTTTTTCCAAGGAGTTTACCAGTTACATTTAAAATATGTGTCATTAGAGAAAAATCCTTAGACATGAAAAAGGCAACACAGATTTTTAAGCTGAGAACTTGGTCAGTTTACTCATACTGACTTATATTTAAGTTGCAATCATTGAGGTCTCCTCTGCAACCAACCAGGCCAGAGTCCTGTGAAGAGTTACACTATGATGTCACCATTTGCCACCTTGGAAAAGAGTAAGGAGAAAAATATCAACATTTTATTTATTCATTTCAGCTTCTTAAACCACCATCAACAGGCTTCTACTTCGTCAACCTTGCAGAAAAAGCAGGCAAACTTTGGTAAATATCAAACGTGTTTCAGAAAACCTGTGTACCTGCCCATTTTAAAGACCCCTGAATGAAGAAACTGATTCATCAAGCAAATTCTAAATGAGCTAGCAACAGAACTCCAAAAGCTATCACTGGAACGATGACTCACTGCCCAGGTACGCAAGCCTCAAACAAAAACCCCTCAACTCCTGAAGCTGTCTGCCCCACAGTGTCCCCTCTGTTTGAATGACCTCCTTGGCTGGGCTCCTAAATCTCATAAAGCAAACAGGTATCACAGACTATAATATTTCATGTTTTTTGTGGTCTGCACTGTACTGACAGCTAATATCCATTAAAATCTCCAGTGGACCAAGATCTAGAAAAAGGCATAGTAGCAGACTTCAAGCTTTTCCTAAATAAAGAAGGGGAAAAACAACACAAAGATGTAAAGTCTACTTCAGCTGAGCTATTAGTTCTTTGGAAAGCCCAAAAGCATATTAATCCAGCAGACAAAATCATGTTTTAGAGGTTCTTTCCATTCACTGGCAACTGACTATATTGTATTTCACAAGGATCCTCTAAAGAACTCTATACTAAACAGCAGCTACCCACCTTTACATGGGCTTCACCTACTACCAGAAAGAAACGCTTGAACAGCAAGGTTGCATTAGCAGAAATGGTTTGTTTGACAGTTTATAAAGCATTTGTGTGCTCTGTAAACTGTTGAGTATGTAAACAGTTGATCACGTGGGCTGATAAGGTTAGAATGGAAAAGTACGTTGCTCTACTGAGGCCAGTATCCTCACCCTTGTCTTTCTCACCCCTCTCTCCTCTATCTGTGGATGCTCTGCCATCACTATATATGACACATCATTTGGTTATTTCCTAATGCATTTTTGGCCAGTAGTAAAAGAACTGCAGAATAGAAGCACTATCACCATCTGTCCTAACATGAAACCTGCCTGTGTGCTCCAACAGACAGCACAACTCATAATGGGTGACCCTGAAATAGACTGCTAATATGGGGACTGTTTAGTGACTAGAGCCAGTCAGTAGCTCATTTGTGCTTGAAAAACCCTAGGGTTTATAAACCCTCTAGTTATAATTTTTCACTACAAATGCTCTCCTCATCAGAATTCTAGGGTATGGGGATTTTTATTTTTTTTTTAATCTGATGTTCATTGACCCAAGATTTCGTTGTGTTCATATATTCTGAAATACAATAAGCTGACAATGTTAATGTTATGTTCTTTAGCATCAGTTCAACTACCTCATTCTTCCCTTCCTGTATTTCCTACTCTTGCACCAAAGCCATCCATGAGAAAAAAAGTAGTTGTGAAAACTGACCTGTTTGCAAAATTCTGAAACAGAAGCTGAATAGAACTTCCCCTTCTAAACGACTGGTTGTTAATCTTTCCGAGGACATTCATGTGATGAGACAGTTGTACAAAACAAATTCAACATATCAGGATCATGATAGTTGAAGGAGCAACAGAAGGAAGAAAAGAGAAGTCATGACAGTCCAGTGAAGTTCCCACTGACTGGAAAAGGGGAAACATAACCCCCATTTTTAAAAAGAAAAAAAAGGAAGACTTGGGGAACTACAGGCCAGTCAGTCTCAACTCTGTGCCTGGCAAGATCATAGAGCAGATCCTCAAGCAGATCCTCCTGGAAAATAAGCTAGCTCACATGGAAAATAAGGAGGTGATTGGTGGCAGTCAGCATGACTTCACTAAGGGCAAATCATGCCTGACAAATTTGGTGGCCTTCTACAACAGGGTTACAGCACTGGTGGACAAGAGAAGAGCAACTGATGTCATCTACCAGGACTTATGCAAAGCATTTGACACTGTCCCACACAACATCCTTGTCTCTAAATTGGAGAGACATGGGTTTGACAGATGGACCACTCAGTGGATAAAGATTTGGCTGGATGGCCACACTTGAAGAGCTGCGGTCAACAGCTCGATGCCCAAGTGGAGAGCAGTGACAAGTGCCGTTCCTGGGGGCTGGTGTTGGGACCAGCGCTGTTTAGCATCTTTGTTAGCGAGATAGACAGTGGGATCAAGTGCACCCTCAGCAAGGTCACCCACAACACCAAGCTGTGTAAGAAGGTCCACAAGATGAAGGGAAAGGATGTGCCACCCAGAGGGACCAGCTGAAGAGGCGGGCCTGTGCAAACCTCATGAAATTCAACAAGGCCAAGTGCAAGGTCCTGCACATGGGTCGGGGCAATCCCAAGCACAAATACAGGCTGGGCAATGGGTGGATTGAGAGCAGTCCTGCGGAGGAGGACTTGGGGATATCAGTGGATTGAAAACTGACTATGAGCCACCAAAGTGTGCTCACAGAAAGCCAACAGTGCCCTGGGCTGCATCAAGAGAAGCATGACCAGCAGGTCGAGGGAGGCAACTCTCCCCCTCTACTCTGCTTTCGAGACCCCCCCTGCAGTGCTGAGTCCAGCTCTGGGGGCCCCAACATCACAAGGACATGGATCTGCTCGAGCAGGTCCAGAGGAGGCCACAAAGATGATCAGGGGGCTGGAGCACCTCCCCTGTGAGGACAGGCTGAGAGAGTTGGGGGGGTTCAGCTTGGAGAAGAGAAGGCTCCAGGGAGACCTTAGAGTGGCCTTCCAGTACTTAATTAGGGCTATGGGAAAAGTGGGGAGGGACTCTTGATCAAGGGGTGTAGGGGCAGGATGAGCGGTAACAGTTTTAAACTGGAAGAGGGCAGATTTAGATTACATCTAAGGAAGAAATCCTTCCCTGTGAGGGTGGTGAGACACTGTCACAGGTTGCTCAGAGAAGCTGTTGGCTGCCCCCTCCCTGGCAGTGTTCAAGGCCAGGTTGGACGTGGCTCTGAGTAACCCGGGCTAGTGGAAAGTGTCCCTGCCTATGGCAGGGGGCTGGAACTAGACGGTCTTTAAGGTTCCTTCCAACACAAACCATTCTATGATTCTATTACATGTAAGCAAAAGATCCATAAAATAGTGTTACAGGAAAAAGAGCATGAGTGGGATTGGGGGTGGGAGGGAACATATTCCTCAATGCTCCCCCTCCCCTTTGAATTCTTTCAAGCAAAGTCATAGTTACTCCTTTTCCTTGTGATCTGAGAAGATTTCAGACAGTAGAGGAAATTCACAACTCAAGTTTCATACAATTCAGTAGCCTTCCCCCCATCCTACTGTGTGTGTATATATATATATATATATATATATAAAAAATGCACATGTTAGAGTGCAAGACTGAGAAGGAAAAATGTTTCTTCAGCTAAGTCTGTGGCTGATGGCACTCTGCTCCTGTCAGTGTGGCAAATGGAGTCTAGCACAGCATACTCATCTGTACTGAGAGAGAAATTACTCCTGCCCATCAGTCACAGAATGGATGAGGTACAAAATCCATTCCCACGATGAATAAATCAGAGTTAAAAAAGGTCAAGATGCCTTCAGTGTCTGCTGGGGACAAATCTCATTTAAGGTTATTACAGTTCTGTCAAAATCTTGACCAAAGTCAGTTTACCTACCTTTCTTCCCTTCCTGTATTTCCTCCCTCCTTTTCCTAAAGTCACTCAGTTTTGCACGTATTTACTGCTTTACTTTTTAAATCACATTGCTTTCTCAAGCAAAGGAATGTATCTTGCCATGTTACAGTGAAGACAGCTTTAAATTCAAATAGTGTCCATTCCAAACCTAGCACTTGAAATGGAAAAATACATGGGGTGAGGCTCACCCCTCAAACTCACCCTTTAAAGAGTGTGAAACTCCTAGTTGTCCAAAAAGTGATTGAGTTCTACACCTGAAGGGCTGGATGTCTGAAAGGAAAAACCTGACCAAAATTTTTAGCAACAAGAGCTAAATATGCAGTCAAAAGTTGTTGTGCAATTCAAAGACTATCCTTCCCCTATTTATCACTTGTAGCGGCCCAAATATATCTTAGGTACTCCAAGTAGGGTTGAAGATTGTTTTCCTGTCAACTCATTACTCACAGATCTGTTTTCCAGGGTGGCAGAGAAAAGTAATTTAGCTCAAGTGACCATCTGAGAACAAAAGCTTGTTCAGGACAAACTGAGGGCAGGGGATGGTTAGCTTCTCTGAACTAAAAGCTTTCTCATGATCTCAAATCAAACCTGTGACTACTAATGGACTCCAACTAGGTTCTGCTGAGAGGCTGTCAGAATATTTTTTCCCAACCTGCCCTCCCAGGACCCTCCTTATCTCCATCTGAAGTCCTGACTTTTTTTGTGCTGCATGAAGAAGAAGAATCAGGTGAAAAAACACTCTGTTCTTTTACTCTGAAAACACTTTTTAGCCAGAAGCTACTATAAATTCACAGGTCATTTAAAAGAAGTGCCAATGTGTCATGGAGTCTCCAACTATTTGGATTTGTTCCGTACTTTAAGTGTCTTTACAGATTTCTCTTTCTGGCTCTAATTCATGACAGCAGCAGGAAAATGTGTGTGCGGGCGTGTGTGTCCCCTCCCAGCAGTTCACTTGCTGCTGCTGCTGTTTTCCCTCTACTCTAGTCACAGTCCATGATCTGCAAGCATAAAATTTGTTCCACTGGGAGAAAAATCATTCCAAACAAAAGGACTAAAATCTCAACTTGGGAATTAGCAGGTACATTTGAAGATTTATTTTCCTTCCCTGCACCTGCCTCAAAGGAAAAGAAAGCAGACACTGGTGTTCAAGAACAAAATAGCTTTATACAAGGTTTGCTTACCCCTTCCCCAAAATACTTTCTAACACATTCTCACAGAGTCAATAACGGAACTGCTCCGCTTCAGGAATAAATCAGCAGACAAACTGCAAGAAAAGCATTCAGCTGTGGAGCTGACCAATCGAGAACAGCCCCAGGAGTTGTGCATGGAAGCAACCACAGCTCACCCCATCACTGGGCTCAGAGTCCCCACCTCTCCACACCTCTCTCCCCTTCCAGGAGGAGCTACCAGGGGCCCTCTGAGGCCACCCAGCTCTGGGCAACACCACATGATGTCGATCAGCAGCAGTTCCAGACAAGAGGATCTGTGTGTTTTTATAAGCATTGCGCATCTGTCTGGAAACAGGTCAGAGGGCACATACTGCTTTAAGTGGAATTGAAAGTGCCCACTGAATCAGCAGGTTTCTTGTTACGCCGCTGTGAAGCACACTTCAGGTCTGAAAATAAAGCTAGGGGTTATCAAGACTTCTACAGCTATTGTGCATGCTGCAATTTTCACTCCTTTGGATATTTAGTAGCCATAAACCTAGTTCCCTGTCTGGGTAAGGCTTCGTTTAAAGTTACCCCCTGCTACTGACTGGGAAACGTGGAATGGTTTCTACACCAAGAACCTTAACAAGAAAGGGAAAGTTAAAAACCTTACAACGAAGAAGAGATTGAGAAGGGAACTAGAGGGAAAAGCAGTTTTGCTTACTCTTCAGCTTTTATTTGTGAAATTAAATAGTTATAAAACAAGAAAAGTCCGGAGACATTGTTGATGTCCTGGAGTTTAAACTCATGGAAACAGCAAACATAAGCTTGTGATAGAACAAAAGAGGCCGCTCTATTACTGTGCTCATCCCTGCCATCACAGGCCTAAGCCAGGCTTGAGCAGGCGGAGGCGGCCTGGGCCGGCCCTTGGCAGCCCTCTGGTGGGCTCCCGGGAGCCAGGCACGGAAAACCCCCGTGCCCGGAGAGCGTTTCCAGGCGGGACGACGGGCCAGCACGCTGCCCGCAGCCGTCACCGGATGGCGGGACACCACCCTGCCCGCAGCCGCTGGCCGGCACCGCGGGGCAGCCCGCCCGAACAACGCAAATCGCATTTGCCATTCCCAGATTCTGTCAGGAGTGTTCTAACTGCACAAGACCGCTGAAGAAAACGTTTAAAAACAAATAAGCGCGAATACAGCACTGACCTCAAAAGCTGCCGAGGCCGGATCTGTACCGAAGTCAGCAAGACCTATCCCGGCCGCGTCCCTCGGCTCAGGCTCCCTGCGGTGCACTTGGCAGTCAGCTTCTCAATTTAGGTTTAAGTGTTTGTTTTTAATCGCACATGTCAGCATGCTGGGTGGTTAACTTACAATGTGTCACACAAAACAAGAACAAGCCTCCCAGTTAATCAAATACCATCGAAACGTCTCATGTCATATTAATGATACTTGGATCGGAGCCAGCAGGACTAAGTTTGAAAGCCAAGATCCCTCCGCTTTCCTCATTATCTTAATTACTGCGCTACACTGAAGCTGCTAGAAACACGGACATCAAAACATGACCTCCTGTATGCCGTCACAAAAAGAGGTTTTTAATTATGTCTGTGGCTAGAACAATGAGGAAGAAGCCAGGAGAGCCCCACAGCACATACCGGACCCAAAGCTTGTCCGTAGGTTCCATACAAGTTCACATTCAGGCTGCAAGCTCTGCTCAGCTGCACAACCCATCCTTCCATCAACCATCCACAGGACTGAGGTGCATGTTAACTCACTCTGGTTACGTGCACGCTTTCTCCAGGAAGACACTGTCTTTGGGTGCTTTTGTGCTAGGAACCAAACAGACAGGGCCGTGCGGCGGGGCAAAACTGGTAACCTGCAACCAGGGCTGAATGTAGGAACACTGCTTCCAGTAGCTGTGTGGGCACACGCTAAGCTTAAACCAATGACCAAACTGTATTTCAATTACAGCTGAGGTCAGCTAATCATAATCTTTTAAATTTCTGCAGATCTCACAGGAAACAGATTCCTTTACATAGCATAAAGAAGTTTTTTAGGCAACATTCCAACTTGGTAAACATGTTCTTTCATTTTTTAATGTAAAGGTACAAGATCCATATACTGGAAGAACTTACCCACTTCCTTGATTAAATAAGTCAAATATTTTGAGCAAAAAACAGCCCTCAAGATGCTAGGAACAAAATACTGCAATAACAGTAACAATAACATTCTCAAGCCATAAAAACACTAAACCAAACTTGCAGCCTCAATTTGCATTTCCCAGAGCAAGCCCTAACTTTAACATAATGTAATAACATTGTATTAAATCTTGGGGGTTTATTCTTTGGCTTTTGGAGGGATGAGTGAGAGATACTGGGCACTTTATACAACACACTTTCCAGTACTGAATACATACAAATGGCTGGCTTAACCAGAAGGATGACTTCCTATAATTACCTAGAATTATTCCAATTTTGTATTCAAGAAATATAGGAACTTTCTAAGGGCAAACAATCTAACAAAAAACAAAATCCAGAACATACCACCACCACATATGAATCTCTGGATAAGTTGGGAGTAATGGGGAAGGAAACAAACAGCAATCTTAGACTTTGAACTTCTGCATAGGCAGAATGTTTGGGGTTTTTTGTTATATCTTTACAATAAAATTTAAGTTCCAGAAAGGTAAAAGCAGTAGAAGTCAACCACATTACTAAGTTTCTTTCAGTCTGAAATGGACGAACAGGTATTTTGGTGAATGGCTCACACAACTACATTGTAAAATGTTCATCTCCTGCATACCTCTTGAACACTTCTCACTTATTCCAAAGATCAGGTCTCAGGTGCTAGAAAATAAAATTTGTTATAGTTCAAGACGATAAATCTGTTCTTTCTACCATAAGAAGTTTCCAAGACATTCTTTTAACAATCCCAGATCCTAAGACCTTCTCACAATTCACAGAAATGCCATGGCCAAATTTTTAGCATTACTTGCAAACTGGATTTAGTATTTTATATGAAGAATATTTATGTCATTTCCTTTTGGATGTGATCTGAAAAAAGACATTAATTTTTCATAATACAAGACTCCAGAAATATAAAGCCAGCTAAAATTTCTGTAGCAGGTATGTCCCACTGTATATTACATACTTTTGGCAAAAACTGAAAACAGTAATATGTTAATGATATAGAGAGAGCATAACAAAGAAGATGGGAGTAAACATAAAATTTAGCCTTAACAAAACTCCTTCTGACCAGCCAAGTGTCAGCTGGACAGAAAGATGACATATCCCCCATAATAGGCCACAGAAGTGTATTACAATGGCTTGAGAATCCTCCACATTAATAACGAAGATGCATTTGTCTTCACTGTGACCAGAAAATAAATGAGAGTGCAAGACTGTTCTCTATAAAAATTACTCTAGAGTTCTACCCAATTTCAAAGTAGATGAAGATATTCTTTTTCTAGAATACTATCCCAGAGGGCAAGAAAATTGACACATGCCCCCTCATTTTTACAGCTCAACCTTAAGTTCATGAGCAGCTTTGAAAAGAAACCCACCATTCAGAATAAGACTGCTTTTGTGATCCAAAATGATCAGTCCGGGGGGGGGGGGCGGTAATCAAAGTTGTGCCTCAAATTGTTCACAAAACAGCTGAAATCAAGACAGGCAGCCAGGTTGAGACTACATATGTTTATGAAATGCTAACTGGGCATTTCACTCAGTTCTGAGGCAGAATTAACAGCCTCATGTACCGACCTTATGATTTAATTGCCTGCTATAATACTCTGATGGTTTAGCAGTTCAAGATATCATCATTGTTAACACACTGATATAGCGATTCAATTTCACTCCTGACCTGGATTTACTGCATTGCTCATTCTTATTTAGTACTTCAGGCTGTAGCTATAAGTAAGCAAGACTTGCTTGTCTTTTTTTAGTCCATTAGGACCAAATAAGAACCACCTTCTTTTTCAGCTTTTGAACTCTACCAATAGCTACAAGACCAAAAGATTTATTTAAAAACAATTGGCTGCATCTCTATGTTAATGTATTTGCCCCTCAAAATGAAAAATACATACTCATAATTTCACACCTCTAGTATAAAAACAGTGACAAATGTCTGCCACTTCAGCCAGGTAATAAGATATGCTTTCACTCACAAAACGGAATTCTCTCCTGCAGTTCAAAACCCTATTACTAGAATAAAACAGTTCACCAGGAATTGATAATGATTTATCTTCTGACAGAGGCTTCCCACTGGCCCTTCACCCTGAAATGTCTTTACATTTGGATGATGCAGGTTACTTATAGTTACTATGCCAAGGCAAACAGCAAAACTATTGTTGCCCCATCAAATGTGCAAACACCCTCAGGGAAAACCAGATGGTTATTGAGTCACTTCACAACATTACTGTATTAGCGAGATTCACTGATAAGAGGTTTCCCACACTTAAGTTACAAGAACCTTTCTTCTGGAATCCGCCAGGCACTTGGCGGCTATTTATGCTGCCATTAACAGCATATGCTGTGCACACATACAACACTTAGTGACAGAATGATTTGCAAGGCATGGAGTAGGCTAGAGAAAAGGGATGCTGAGCTGTCAAAGTAACATCTCATTATATCATATGAAAATAGTGAAGAGGAAAGAATAGGGCAGAGGGAGAAGTGGAATAAAAACAATTTAAATAGCTTTCATGCTGTTTCTAGGAGACCATGTAACATAGATCCTGAATGGAAGATGTCCGTTGCTAGTAGCAAGCATACAGCAGCAGCAATGCAGAAGGGTTGGAGACACTGGTTGAGTATTATTTCCATTTCAGGTTGCTGATTTCCCCCAGAGAACAAAAGTAAATAAAAGCATGAGGAAGCCAATATAGCCACTGCAGAATTTAAACAAAGAAGCATCTCAGCTTTTACCAAAGCAATTATGATAATAAATTAAACAGAAACACACCATTAGAACCTGGATATACGTGAAAGCATTTCACAGCTCTAGCAGAAATACTAAGATAGACTTTGAGCACAGGACTGTGCTGACACTCCAGGTCATTTCTTTCACAGAAACAAGAACTGTTTTAGCCAACAGCAGAGTATGGCTGCAAGGAATCTGTGCCATAAAGAGACAGATGATACCGAAATGCTGCTCTTCAGCCCCAGGCCATTTACAGAAGTAGCTCAGGAAATGTTTTTACAGAGGAGAGGACAAACCAGGTACATAAAGTCCCCGCTCCAAAGAACAGACAGCCTCACTGCTAATTTCTTTCTCTGCTTTTTAAGAAAGCTGCCTCCCTATTTGAAGTTGTCTGACAAACCAAATCACCTTTTGACTGACAAGTCCAATCACCTTTTTGAGGACTCAAAAAAAGCCTGACAAGTTATATATCAGGCAAAGTTTTGTATTATTTATACATTATGATCACATTTTCTATTTCCATTTTCAAGTACCTTCTACCTCTAGAAGCCTAAAAAGTTAACAATTTTATTTATAAATGAGGACAGTGAAAAAGCAGAACAGTCATTTCTGTTTCGTACACAAAGAATACTATGGTTCAAGGAAGGCCAAACTACTTGACTAGGGCCACAGAGTAAGTCAACGGTAGAGCTAGGAATAGATGAGAGCTGTCCCAGTTCCCAGCTTTAGTTATAAAACCACAGAACTGCAGAGGTGAATCCAGGCTGAGAACATAGCCAACTGGCCATTAGACAAAAAAAGCAGATCATTTAAAGAGCTCCTCTGTATGAGGATTTGACTGTTGGACCTCAGGAGGCAGCACACCGAAATAAGTGATTTCACTTTGGAAGGCTGGAGACTGATTAGCAGATACCATAGTTTTGCACTGACAGCTTCAGAGAACTTCCAGAATATGTAGTCCACCAGACGAATATACACATACTTATGTATGTATGCAGTAGATGAAGGCTACACACATGTAGTGTGTAGTATGCAATGGGCAACTTTATCAAAGTTAGTTTATTCTAGAAAAAGCAACAGTTTTTAGTACAGAGATAAACACCAAAAGGAAATGGAATTGCTATTAACTGCACCATTTTCCAAGGTGATTTCTTTGCCGTTATTTGGATACAGACAGTGCGGAGACAGACATACTAAACATTACTTGCAACAAGAAGATGCTAAACATGGTGCAGCTCAAATTTGCAGCATTTAAATCTTGGTATGGCAATTACTGCAGCAAACATTTGGCCCAACAGTAAAACTTTGTCTCTGATGGAAACTGTCCTCTGTAAAGAACACTTCAAGCAAACTAATTGGAAAAGTGCCAGCCATTCATCAAAACTGGATCTGTTTATAGGAATATAGGTGTATAACTTTGAAAAGGTATATCATGGACTTGAACTGAATGTCTCATCTCAGATGAGATGCCTAAACAAGCATGTTCTTCTGGCATCTGCTGGCTTCAATAAATTGCCACCTTCTTCTAAGAGAATACTCCAACAGGAAGTTAAAAGTCTAATTAATTTCAGAAATGTCAAATGCATGGTAGTACCTCAATTGAAACACAACAGTAATTTGGGGGGGGGGGTGTTGAGGTATACTCACTAAGTATATCCACAAAACTCCCAGACAGTTTGGATTGGAGATTCCCAAACTGTGGATAAGAAGTCCTAAAGCTTCCTGCAACAGTATGCAATATACTTTTATCTTGCAGAAGATATAAAACAGCAAAAAAGGCTATATGCCTCCACAGAGACAGATTATAAGGCTCACACAAGATACTATGTTCTAAATTGGTGCAAATCATCTGATTTACAGTAACTATCCGTGCACTCTTTACCCACAGCAAGCGTAAAACAATTTGAATTAGGAACACCACAGTTATTTGGAAAGTAAATTTCCCAAGATTTGTTATATACTGCAGAGCTGCTAAGACCCATTGCTTTTAATAAAGCTTTACTCCACAAGGCCTAATCTGTCTGCAACAAAGAAGGAACATCTCTGCTAGGTCTGAAAACTGCAGAAGAGATAGCAGACGGTTCAGACACAAGACACAGGCTTATTGCCAAATTGATCGTAGTAGGTTGGCTGATAAAATCTTAATGCTTAATACTTAAATACCATGGAAGAAAGAACTGGTTTGTAAACTCCCAAGAGGGGAGTAACCAATGCTGTTGTTAACCAATGACAGAGCTTTTCAGTCAGACCATATTACCTTGCACTAAGCTTTAGCATACTCAGTACTAGTTAGCAGTGTAGGGCCAAAAGAATCTACAGCCATACCCCAGTATCTACCAAGGATGCGCTCCCAAAATGTGTAACATTTAGCAGTTTGACAGAAGAAACCTACTTGACCCACAAGAATTAGTGTAATAAACAGAGGATATATGCAGGGACTTCAGAAAGAGACTTTAAATACACAGAGATAGTACATATGAGGTAGAGCATCACAGAATAGGTGAGGCTGGGAGGGACCTCTGGAGATCATCCGGCCCAACCCCCTGCTCAAGCAGGGTCCCTTAGAACAGGCTACCCAGAACCATGCTCAGACTAGATATAAGGAAGAAATTTTTTACAATGAGGGTGGTGAAACACTAGATGCTCCATCCCTGGAAACATTCAAGGTTGGAGGGGACTCTTGAGTAACCTGATCTAGCTGAAGATGTCCCTGCTCACTGCAGGAGGGTTGGACTATATGAGCTTTAAAGGTCCCTTCCAACCCAAACTTTCTAATGACTCTACATCTAGATGGCTTTTGAATATCTCCAAGGTGGGAGAGTCCACAACCTCTCTTGGCCAGCCATTCCAGTGCTTGGTCATCCTCACAGTGAAAAAGTGTGGCCTTGTGTTCAGTTGTGTTTCAGTGTGTCTACTGCCTCCTATCCTGTTGCTGGGCACCACTGAAAAGAGGCTGTTTCCATCTTCCCTACATCCTTCCCTCAGGTATTTGTACACACTGATTAAGATCCCCCAATCCTTCTCCCCTCCAGGCTGGACAGTTCCAGTTCTCTTAGCCTTAACTCACAGGAGAGATGCACCAGTCCCTTAATCATCTTCATGGCCCTTTGCTGGACTCTTTCAAGTATCTCCATGTCTCTTATATTAGGGAGCCCAGAACTGGACACTGTATACCAGGTGTGGCCTCACCAGTGCTGAATAAAGGGGAAGGATCATCCCCCCTCAACCTACTGACAACAGGATGGAAAAGCAGCTCGGGATCACCGATTCATCAAACAGAAGAAATCAGGATCTGAGTTGTCCAACAAAGGAGATGCTGGCATTTCATAATGGATCACATCACAAAAGATTTCATCACCATCAGATTTCACTGCTATCACTTTCCTTACGTAATTTAATGGAAAAGGACAGAAAAGTGAGGTGATGATAGCAATTAATAGTGCACTGTATTAAATGATCAGCAACAGAATTCTGAAGTGCTGGGTAAAGAAGCAACAGATACAGCAAGGTCTTGCTGTACTTTGGTAACTGAATCTAGCTCTCTCACTATGATCAGACTGCCACTTAACGGCAAACATCTGAGATCACAGAGTCTACCTAGAAGTAGCTCGGTGCTCAAACATGTGGCAACACGGATCAGCCGTGCTGAACGTCTTGCAAAGAGGAAAGCTTTTCATACCATTTAAAACAGACCCGGTCCTCTCCAGAACTCGCTGCCCTTCACTGTTGGGTGACGGTAAATCTGCCCTACACACAGCCTTCTCCGTGCAGTGTTAAGCACCGTTAGCCTGAGCAGCACTCCAAATGCTAATTACTACTGCTCCCCCACACTTGCCTTTTCACTGGGGGGGGAGTACGTTAACCAGATCGAAGAGAAAGGAAAGATGAAGGGGGAATAACAAAAAATTTTAAATACAAATGTGAATTGGGCAGATGGAACGTGAAGTCAAGGGGTAAAACATCATTTTCCTGAGGCGGAAAGCAAGGAAAGCTTCCCTTGGAATATCCCAGCGTCGCTAAGGGGAGAGGCGTTCATAGGTTTACGCGGTTCCTGCCGTTCGGCGGGATGTGCGCAAGAGATGCTCTGCGCTCGGGGCTCGGCGCAGCCCGCGGAGCGGAGCGGGGCGCGGGGAGCAGGGAGCGGGGCGGGCCGGCC
>NW_020799101.1:41795945-41799780 GCF_003259725.1 Athene cunicularia | reverse complement strand
GCCCCGCGGCGGCGGGTGCGCTGTCTGCGCGTCACTGCGGGACGGGGCACTGAGCATCAACGCCAGGGGTGATGACGCATCTTCTTCACAGAATGAAAAGCCCTCTTCGATACCTAACAACTTACAGGATCTTGTGTCAGCTGCGATTTTTACTCATTTACTCCGTAGACTTAGGTATTTTAAAAAGTTAACTTTGACAGCAGACACAGATGGATTCAGGTTACACACAGATACCAGCCCCTGCCTCGGGTACCTTTCAGGAATCTCCTGGTTAACCTCTTTTTCAAACCACAAAACTCTCTTGTCTCAAATACTGGCAGACTGCCACACTACACCCGAAACCAGTGTCTGTGGTTCTATACCACTTGTTACCCCCCCCACACACCTCTTCAATTTAGTTACATACATGATGGACTTGTAAAATTGTCCCTTTATTTGTAGAAGGCCATACTGCAATACTGTTCAGAAACATTTTACTGTCCCCTTCAGGGGCTGTCATAAGTATTTTACTGCAGTATTTACATAGCACAGTGCTTACAACTCCCCTCCTTTCAGGAGGGGAGTAAATACACAGTGCAAGCTAGAAAACAAAAGTCACTATGATGCAGTCTGGTGAAATAATGGATTATGCTAGAAAGACACTGACTCTGGAGAGCTTTCCATCCCTTATGCACTCATTATCAGAAGGCAAGCAGACAGAGTCTCCAATTCATAGATCCCAGGAAACAAGAGCACAGTAGTCATGACAACATGGTTTATTTATTTATTGCAAAGCACTTGATTTAACTAGGAAACCAGAAATCAGCAGCAGAGCAACAACAGGAAGATAGTACTGAATGGCATTTAATAGTAAAAGAACTTCAGAGATCTATTGGTTTCATGGGGTATTTATAATCAGTCCTGCAACTACATGATCTTTACAGTAATTCTGGTTGGTCTATGTTGGAGACAGCAGCTTCTAAGGAAGACTCCTGTTACTCAGCTCCACTAATACACAAAGCCACATAATCCTGATGTTTCTCTTTCAGGAGCAGTTTCTCCCACCTCTTCTCCCAAGCAGTCTCTAGTTTCAGTTGTGCTCTCAATACCCCTCCTATTTTGCTACTCTTAACGTCATTGTAAATTTTAAAGTACATACTGAGCTCAGACTTTAAAAGAACTCACAGTATCTACTGTACCACTGCTTAAGAAAATCAACTCAACTGTTACAGCTTTTTCCCCACACCAGCAAAGCAGGCATATCCAGAGCACATACTTCTCCCAGGCCACACAATGAGCCACAGAAGTGGAATATTAATACTGACATTTTTCATCATCATTCAAACCAGCAGGCTTGCAGGCAAAAGCAAACACTTTCAATTACAAGAACTTAGTTTGCAAAAGTAGTCACATTAAAAAAAACCCTTCTGATTACACAATTCAAAGACAGTCCAAAATCCAAGACTGTTCCTAGTAAACTGATGAGATAAGATGATCGCCAGTGTTTTACATTCCAGAATACTGTCTCCAGGCTCACGAAACCATCAGCTCCAGCTAGTGACCAGAACTCCTACTCCCAACAATGCACTGTCATTACATGCTGACAGGACATTTCTTACAAAAAAAGGAAGGGGGGGGAGGAAAAAACAACCCCACAAGATTATATCCTCTGTGTGTGTGTGTGTGTGTATATATATATAAAAATTACAATATCTTCCACATTTATTTCCTTCTGGCTTTGATAGGAGTTGCAAAAGGAAACCTGCCTTTCACTTACCTCTATACACTGCAATTGCCAGCACAGAGTATATGAAATGGCAGAACAAAAAATTACAACTTAATGAGAAAACTATAACAGAAGGCCCAACAAGAAGGGATGGAGCAGCAAACTCCTAAAACCATCTACTTGGTTCATATTCCCATAGAGTATAAATACTGCATCAGCATCTTATTCTCTTAAAGGAAAAATATAACGCACATTTATGTTTCCCAGAGACATGTCATAGCATTTTAACAGTAAGTTGCTAATAAGAACCTCAGCATTCTCTGGGTTAAGCTGTCCACAATGATTATGAGTGATTGTTTTAAAAGTCACTGAATTGGAGACAAAGCTCAAAACGTATCCTCACTTACAGCAATTTTAGCAACTTCTATTGAAAAGAAAGCAACACTTACTTTGTTGCATATATACAATGTCTGCAACATTTACGCAGTGGGAAAACTCCATTCCCTGTACAAATCCAGGGCATATCATTGCAAACAAGGTTTTTAATTAAAATTGGCATTTTTGAGCCTCCTACTGACTGACAGCATCTCACTGCCTCCTCCTCAGATGGCTAAACCGCCTTCCAAGAGATAGCGTGGAAAGAAACAAAATCACTAGAATACCTAACTTTGACAAGTCTCTGCTGGGGACAATTTCAATAACAGGATGCTGCAGAGAGAGATAAGGAGAGAATTGATGACTGCTTGGGAAGTCTTCCCTAATGAAGGCCCAAAACATCACAAACAAGACAGGCGAGGAGTTATTTTATTCCTAAACCTGGATTTATTCCTAATCCCAGGATAATCAAGCAGGGCAATTTTAATCAGAAACCATATTGTCAAAGAGAATGCAGAACAATGTCTGCACCTCAGTGGGTGCAGATTTCTTTGACTGCAAAAGTAAGCTTAGAGGCTGGCTAGACCTCTGGCTGGGACGTTGGCTCAGCTGTCAGCATTGACAAAGCTTTATCTCTCTCAGAAAATAGGCAAACATAGGCTCTCAAGTCAGATAGATAGATAAAGACCACTTCCCTGGTCAGAACATTTTCCCCAATTTAATGCAAAGAGTTTATATTGACTACTAGTACTGTACCTTCAGGAGGCTCTTCCCGCAGATGAGGAGGCAATTCTTCACTTGCTGTCTCAGTTTCATCTTCCACCATCTGTGTTTCTAAGCTAGGTCCCTGTAGAACAGAGAAGCAAGAGGAGGTAAATTGAAGAAAGTTCAGAGAGGAATCACAGAAATAATTGCAGGATTAGATAATATGCCAGACAGCAAGGACACAAGGAGCTCAATTTATCTGATGAGGAAGAAAGCTGCTGGGACACTTGTTTGCAGTCGAATTACTTACATGAGGAAGAAAAAAAATGAGAGTAAAAGAAAGACTCTTCAAGATATCAAGCAAAGTTACAAGGGTCTGAGCAGGCTGAAAACCAGGAACTGAACAGTGAAGCACAGTTTCTAAGTTACTATTTCTAAAACACAGAATGCAATAATAAATTCAAATCTGCATTTACCAAGGGTGGCAGCAGATTTGCCATCACTTGGAATTTTCAGGAAAATAAATAATCCAGTCTTTGATTTGTCTTAGCAAGACTAGGTTCTGAAATGTCTGTGGCCTGTTCAATACAGAAGGAGATCAATATGGGTTATACTAATGGTCCCACACCTTATTTTTCAAAGGAAAATAAAGCAAACTGGTTTACAACCTTCCAACACATCCAGGTCCACCGACCATGTTGTTTTCCCATACGTGCCCCTATACATGCATTTGTGCCTGCACGTGTAACATGCTAAACTAACCACTCCTGAAAAACTCCCCGACTGCCTTCCAAGTTTTACATTTTCACTTTCCAGCCTTCACCATCTTGGAAGGAGCCTGCAAGGTTGCTGCTGGAAGGATGCGAGCAGTTAGCACATTTGTAGACTTAGAGAGTATTCACATGTATTTAAGGCTGCTGAAATCACTTTGCGCACACACACAATATTTTTATGCTTTGTGGAGCTATAAAAGTGTAGTTGTTTCTTCAGTTTCAATCTCTCGAAGAAAAAAAAAAATCACCACTATGCTCCCTCCCCCCCTCCCTTTTT
>NW_020799101.1:41782847-41795895 GCF_003259725.1 Athene cunicularia | reverse complement strand
TTTTTTTTTTTTTTTTAAGTAATGGCAGAGTAAACACTAGGCATAGCTACAGAGCTCCTTAAAAAAACCAAACCCATTCTCTCTTCTTTTGTAATGCTAGTACAGTCAAGAGTAGAATCAGAAACATAGCAGTCATAGGAAACAAGGCTTTTGTGTACTTTGAAAACACAAATGCATTTATGGTCTGAACTATCTGAAAATGTGTATTAACATACGCAGCTGGAAGGTTACAGAAGCCAACTTAAACACTGGTTCATCAACAGCTTGCAAGATTTTATTATTTGAACTTAGGAAGAAAAAGGGCTCCAGCATTAAACCAGCAGTATTTCTTTTTCCTACTTTCCAAACCCTGTGACTGCAAGGTTACCCCCAACAGCATTGCATAGTTTCTCTGTTTCTTCATTTTGAACATTATAAAGACTAACACACTTTTTAAATTTCTTCCTTTGCACAAGTAACTTACATTTTATCCATTCTCCATTTTTTCAACAAAATGGATATGAAAAACAAGAAGTACCATCACATTGTTTTTAAGAGTGTGATAGCAAGGAAAAACAAACCACACAGGTGAACTGTGCAAGTCTATTGTGTTAGTGCCGCTGTCACAACCTTGATTTCTGCCATCCATGACTATGAAAGCTCTACCTAAGCTATTTACCTATTTCTCATCATTTAAAGCCACCTGGTATCGATACTGCTCAGCTTTAGTCAATGAACAGTTCAAACACTAAGTCATCCCTTGTAGTAGCTATCATGGAAAGGAGAAAAAAAAATATTTTTAGCACAGGACACAGATGAGAAACTAGTAAGTTGTCTGACTTAGTCCAATTTAAAAAAATCAAACCCAGGAGTCTGTT
The DNA here is from genome assembly GCF_003259725.1 of Athene cunicularia. Classification (NCBI taxonomy): domain Eukaryota; kingdom Metazoa; phylum Chordata; class Aves; order Strigiformes; family Strigidae; genus Athene; species Athene cunicularia. Next base: position 41,795,038 of record NW_020799101.1, on the reverse strand, counting down.
GTGAACACTGAGGTCTAACCATCTCCTCACTTCACCTAAATAATGTGATCTATATTTTAAGAATGTGTAAACAATTCTGGACGGGAACAACAAATTGAGTAAGTTTCTACACCAACCACAGGCAATATATTCACATACATCATCTTCCTACCCATTAATGCTAGAGAGAGAGAAGAGAGAAGACAAGGCTACATTATGTATACCAGATCAGAACATTTATTTTCATATAAGATGTAGACATCTAGGGCATGAAATACCAGTATTTGTCTTGCAAACATTCTGAACCACATCTATAAAAACTCAATCAGAAGTGGTTCTCGAATCCAAACCCTTTGCCTGTACTTTCCAGTATGCAACACCAAAATTATTTTAATTAAAAACACACAAAAAAAGTAACATAACCCTCTGCACAAGGCAAAGCTTAAGTCCATACTAACTATATGCTGCCCAAGGAGACAATCTGGCTTCCAGGGAGTAAGAAAAAGCCAGTAAGAAAAACATTATCTTTCCTTCTTCAAAATAGTCAGTAGTCTCACTTTGCTACTATGAGATAAATCCACTCAATGGCTTCTCCCAACAACAGTCCATGATAGCGATGCTCCTTTGGGTTAGTGTTGCAATCTACATAAATACAAAGAGTATACAAAATGCTAACAGAAGTGAGTGGTGGCATTATGGGGTTAATTTTTCCTTATACATGAACTAGCAATACAACTCTCCAGCATGGTGGTTACAATTGACAGTACTTACCCTGAAATAAAAGTTTATTTTAGTTGAAGATCAACCCTAGCCCTAAACTAGTATTAACAAGTCCAGCTGTGAGGAAAAGAGCCCACTACAGATCACTATGAAGTCTGTGGCTGAGATGATGTTTGCCATCACCTACTTCCCTCCAGTTCAAAACCTTGCTACTGGAATTCCACAGAAGAAAAATACACAATTCAAGATTACTACTTCTACAGAACATTCTTAATATCTAACAGAAATGGCCAGAATTTTTGAAGATTTTTTTCACTACTCAAAGACAATCACAACACTGCATGTTTTGAATGCTATTTGATATCCATTTCCTGTAGTTTTTGGAGAATCTTCCTAAAAAAATTATTTATATTTTTTTAAATTTCAAGATTTAATGTTAAAAATTGAAAACACAGTCTAGACTGAGGCATGACTTGACATGTAATCCCCAACTTAACTTTTCCAAGAATTGTTTTGCAAGAAACTTTGAAATCTTGAGATTTCCTAGTTTGTCAAATGAAGTTAGAGATGTTTTCTATAGAATAATGCAAGTTCTTATCTCATTGATAATATAGGGAGCTTCTAGGAGAAGCAGTCTCATAAACACCTGTGTTTATCAGACTTCAGCACAGCAGTTTAATCACTGAGACCAGTGAATAATTGTACACAGTGTTGGTACTGAATTTCATTAATTAATTAAAATGTAAACCAGCTAACAGTATATGAGATCCTAGGTTCTTGTATCCATATCTAGAAGTAATACTTAAGGCTGAAACACTGACAGGTGTTATTAACAACATTGCAAAGTCTCTTTACAATGGCTTTGTATCTTACGTTAGCACATCCACTGCTGTTTTAGTTTTATCTGCTGAGTTCAATTCACCAGGTCTATCACAAGCTTGATAATCAATACTTAAGATATCTGCAGTTCTGGCAGTAATCTACTGCAATCAAACATTCCAGGAAATTGTTTTCTAAGATTTCTAACTAAGTTACAAATATGTTTTGAAAAAATGTTTTGAAAAAAACCTTTTTTTTCTTTACACTATTAATTCAGGAATGAGGCATCAGTTATGTTTTTTGATTCTTGAGGATCCCTGACAGATGAACTGGGGAATGGGATGCACACAACTGTGTAAGTTATTGGCTTGCAGATAAGCAGCCATGCAGTATCCAGCAATTCTATAATAATCCTCTTGAGCTGCAGCCACAGCAGACGTAATGCACACAGATGTTGCTTTTGCTTTGATGCTCCCTCTAGGAGCATCTAGGATGCAGGAAGATGGATCAACAGTTCAGAAACACCAGGAGATTATTAAAAGTGCAATATCCTTTTAATTATTTAGGGGGTTTATAGCCTTTTTAATTGAGAGTGTGGTTCCATTCCTCACTAGAGCCACTGAAGAAGCAGAGATTCAAACAGGTATTATTAGAGGAACAGTTAGGTTATGGCACGGAGCCTAGAACATGTAACTAAGAAAAACCTCTTGGCTCTCCAGATGCAGTCCCTGCTCTCACAAGCAAGAAAGAACATCATACAATTCCTTTCAGCAATTGATGAGTTTCTGACTATAACCACTATTTAGGCAATTTTTATATGTCATATTTAAAACAAGATCTAAGCTGATGAGAAACAGGTCAACTCAGGGAGAGGCAATACCCACCCTTCCAAACTGAAGTTACGGATGTGGCATTTTCAACGTAGCTCACTCTGACCCTCCCAACAGTTTTGATGAACTACAAGAAGCTGAAAAGCTTTGTATAAACCCAGCAAATTATAAAGATAAAGAGAAAAAAACCTACAGGTATTCTCATAGAAACTGCCCGAGGAACATATTATCCCATGTTCTGATTATACTGTCTGTCTACTGACCTTACAGTGCAGTTTAACTCAAATAGTATGGGCTGCTGTGACCCAGTAAATTAGCGTTTGTTTGCTGTCTTATACCGTATTTCATAGAAGGCTATGTATTTATGGACAGAGAGGACTGCCAGTATTGAACTAAACAAGCATGACAGATCACCTACAAGCATTTCAGACTAGACCTCATGCTTTTCCACGCGATACAATGCTTTTGAGAATAATTCTGACCAGAACTTCAGTGATATGCTCGTATTTTCAGTATATTTAAAGACTGTATATTTAACAATTGCTGTCATAAATTCATGCATGACAGATGAAGGTTCCTATCCAGTGAGGGTCAGTATTTTCCACAAGGTATCGAGTTAACGTTTATGACATGAAACAAAGAGCTGCATTTATTGCATTTGTATTAACAAATTATTTCAGCAAGGTCAATCATAAAACCAGCCTTTCCTATCTCAGTCTCAGCAGAGTATTAAGTATTCAAAAAACCCACATAGTGTAGGAACAGTCCCCACACTAAGCAACCATTATTGGCCCATTTTGTACATAAGTCAACAGCAACATGAGACTGTCACTCCAAATGCCCCAACAGGTAAGTCAACACTGGAAACAGCTAAGCTTTCTAAAAAGTCCCTACAGACCATCTTGAAACAACCAAAAAAACCTACTCTTCACAACCACCATCACTCTACTTTTGTTAGTATTACATTCATTACAGTATATAACCTTAAACTGAAGTAGTTTGTCAACTGACTGTTCACTGAACCAGGATTAGGCTAATGAATAGCAAAAAATAAAACCCCAAAGCAAAGGCCAACAATAGCAACAAGGCAGATGGAAGGGAATCAAAAAAAAGAACCCATCCTGTGAAAAATTATTACTGAAATTGAATGATTTTGGGGAAAATAGCTTCAGGTTCCCTTCAGTTTATAACTACTACTAAGAAGACACTTTACTGCTGTTCCCAACCAAGGAGCAGCAACATATCTTAACAATTCTGTTCCTTACTGCCATTCCTACTCAACACCTAGAAACATAGTATTCTTAAAAAAGAAAATCCCACACAAGCAAAACCAAAAGAAAACCCACATTAATACTCTTCTCCATTACACTGTTATCAGTAATCCTTTTCCGCTTGCAGAACAGAAGCTGGACGAATGTAAAGCCCGCAGTCGTGACTTCAGCAACAGTTTAGTGTCTCAGTTCTGAAACTACCCTTTGGAACTTATTCTAAAATCAGGTGCTTTAGCTACTACTTTCCCTTTGCATTTTCAAGTGAAAACAGTATTTATTTCCTGACCTAGACCTTCATATTTCTGTTCTTGCTCCTGAGCACTTTACTCCAGTTCTTACTTTCTGACGTTCATCTTCACATCCATTTCCATTCTGGACTTGAGCCTAAAAACTCAACTTATTTCACTGTTCAGAACTGCCTCATTCCTCGTAAAGCCTCTCCTTAAGAGCCCACAAGGTCAGACCTACTTCATTCTATGCAAATCTACAACTGCCAGCCTAAATCACATGTCCTCTGTCTGGCCCAACACTGACTGTCAGACCTGGTATTCTATGTAGGCACAATTCCAATAAAGCAATTTAGCAGAAGAAAATGAGTGACAGCACAGGCTTCACCCCTTGACTTCTGTGGTTTCACTCGTAAGCTTTCCCAGCACAGGTCCAACAACTTATTTATGTAGCATCAAATACATTTCAACTGATAATTATAAAGGGTAGGTGCACCCCTAAGGAACTACAAAATTTAGTGGGTCTGCGGGCAGAAAGAAGTGAAGTAATCCCCAAGCATAGGACAGTTTAAGTGCTCTGGGAAGCTACAATCATATTTTTTAAGAATCTTGGTGAAAGCATCGATTATTTTTGTATTATGTTTAAAGAATGCCTATTGCATGTCCACAAGACAAAAAAACCTCAGAGTTCCCTGCATACTTTGCCCCTTCCTAAAACCACAAAAACCCCAGGTCTTCTCATCCCATGTTCACTTTCTCCAAATGGGTGAGAGATGATACATATGACTGGGCTGAATGTGTGCAAATGCCAAAGGGCTTGTCAGATCCAGTAATAATGAGGCTGACCACCAGGCTTTCCAATGACATCATTAATGACAGTGTTAATTTGGGATGTCTCCTCTATCTAATCATTGTTGTGAAGTTTCTCAGAACTTATCCTTGATATTTCATGTTTAATCAAGTGAAATTATTCCATCTTCCATAATGTTCTTTCTGCTTCTACACAATTACATAAAGCCTCAATTCCTACTGAAACCAAGGAAATTAAACAAAAATTATTTTAAATAAGCAGACACTGAGTAGGTAGTTCAATATGACAACTCCTTTTCCAGGGAGCTGAGGGTCTACAGGTATGTAACTTCAGCTGAAGCATGTTAAGTACCCAGCCATCTCCTTATACACTACTGCTCAGTTAAGGACAGTCAGACATGGAAACAAGTTTAAAATTATCACCATCGCTTTGTTAGGCAGGTATCTGTTGCAGCTGCAGCATTTACTTCAGCAATGAATTTTTAGCATATTGGGAAATTACGACTTTCAATTTAAACTTTTCTAAATGTAATAGGAGCATTCCACTGAATCTACCATCGTTACTGACTGCACACCCACACCTTAGGGGTTTCCAAAGTTGGCTGGATTTTTCCTGCAGAGTGAAAAAAATTGATCTGCAACCATAAACATTTTTTGCTTTCCTGTAGGTTTAAGAAAGCCTCTTGATGGATGCTTTGCTTTTAATTTTGCAAAACAAGGTTTGCTCATAATGAGAGCTTCTGTGCCAGGTTTCAGCCCAAGGGGAATTCGAGTTGCAGTTATAAATCCTCTAGAACACTAAAGGAAAGTACAGAAATAGAAATGCTGAGGATGACAGTAGTGTAAAATTATAGCACTTTGTTCAAAGTACACTGTAAGAAGAAGCAAGAAAAGCTGCTTAGATTAGTTGCATTTGGACAAACACATTAGGGAAACTACAATTTTTGTCTTGACAACATGACTGGAGGAGAGGGGCAACAAGAGCAAGTTTTAATATTGCAAATTCCAAATTAAGACTGAGTTATCAGCAGAAGAGTCAAATCCTATTAAATATAGCGATAAAACAACTTTGTACTGCACGTAATCATAATTAGGGTTTACTTGGCATAAATAACTTTTCAATAGCACTAATGACACCACAATCTATTCTCCATTCAGCAAGCCAGTAAACAGTCTGGGTTACACTTTTCATATTCACACATTATATGGGACAGATAACACCATTTACAGACCAAAAAGCCAGTACAGTCTGCTCATTGGTAGTGCAGACAGTTCAGGATTTTGAACTAATTGTATTGAATTTTGTCTTGATCGACCACTTATTTTCCATCTGAATTTTACCTACTAAATCGATGTTAGCACAGAAAGAAAGAGTGTTTTTCCAAAAACAAACCAAATCACACTTGATTTGACCACGTACTGACCTGGCCCCAAGAGAACACTCCTCAGTCCGAGCAGGTTAACCAGTGTGATTATCAAAAGGATACCACACAGCAGTGTAAAGGCTGAAAAGGGACCCTGAAATAAGCTGCATAATTTGCTATAAATTCTAGTTTAAACTACTCCCTCCACAAGGAAGGGTATGCCTTGTCCAGAACACGGTTTATATTCAAAAACTGACTATGCAGAATTGCATTTGTTTGGAAAATAAGAAGTCACATGAAGGCAAACTGTCACTGCACAGCGTAACTCAAAGATTAGTAATTGTTAAAGTTGAGGGCAGGATACTATATAAGAAAATATATAAGAAAAACAGTCATTAGAGAAACACCTAACAGATACTGAAACAGAAAGGAGTATAATGCAGGATGGAAGCATGACCCTGCATCACAGCAAACCAGTCTGAAAGCAATTAAATAATTACCAATAATTATAATTACCTCAAAAATATCAATTATCAATCAACTATTGATAACTGACTATTCACTGATTTAGGTCATTTCAGTGGGAAGCAGCCTTCCTACACCCTGTCTGTCATTCACTGTCTGTCAACAAAGACTTCAGAGAAAAAAAAAAAATCACTCAGTAAGGCAGATGAACCAAAAGCAAGCAATATTAAGACTTAATGACCTGCAGTTTTATTGCACTTTCTACATAACTACAATTAAGAAACACAGTATAAATGTATTTTCGCCAGTCTGGTGCTTGACAGGTGGATTTAATGATTAATGCCTGTTTCACTCAGACTAAATAAATGAGATAATGCACTCTGCAGAAAGAAGTACCACTCTAGAAAACTGCAGACAGCATGAAAAAAATTGTCTGAAATAAAAATGAGAAGCCCTTTGCTTAATAATATGGGCCTATGATTTTCTTAACCATGCTAGAGACTTAAAAAGTAGTACCCTTTTAATTATCCTCAGTAGGGTCATGATTTAAAAAAGCAAAACAAAAAACCCAAACCAAACAAACCCGCACCAACCAAAACCAAACACTCCTGGAAGGATGCATTATGCAGTATTCTGTAACAGCAGTTTCATATGGCCTACTTGAATTACCTGACTTCCATGCATTTATTTCCTTAAAAATACACAACTATTGTTTTAGCTTTCATGAGATGAAATTTAACTAATTTTTCAAGGGCTCTTACAGCTAGAACATAGTAATTTCTACAATAAAACTTTAATTCAAAGTAGATAATGATGTGTCTAGCCTGAAGAATATGACTACTTCCTCCCCAAAGAGTCACAAGAGGCATCACTGGAACAGTTTGAATCACAAATTGTCTTGCCAAAATTTTAACTTCACTTTTTTAAAGTAGACAAAAAATATAATAATACATGTAAAGTTAAAAAGTTGTTCCAAAAGTTCCAAACGTAATTTTAAATGCTAGAAATTGAGGTTAAAGCATTTTATTCAATCCAGAACTTATTTCTGTTTCCTTGTTTCATTAGGACCTTCAAAATGCATTTTCTGCAAAGCATCAAACATTTCTGAATTAGCTGTGAGATTGCAATATGATTTATCACACAAATTTTAAACTGATTTTGTCAATGGCTAGGTAGTTATTTCCTTCCTTACAAATGAACTCCTGAACTCAGATCAGAGCTCTTTTAGATCAGTGCTGCTTGTTCTACACATTTATTGTTGTAGCATTTTAAAGGAGAAACATTTCAAATAAAATATTTACTTACTCTGCAGAACACACACTACATCTTCTGGTACTATCATTCTCTCCAAATTCACACCTAGCCTGCATGCCTTAAACTTGACAGTCAGAAGCACTGCCAGCAATAATGCCCCTTTTATTTCAGGCTTCATAGAGATCTCATTTTCTTCCAAACTAACTGTGAGAAGCTGCATACAAGATTCCAACCAGAGTTACTTCACGCAGCAACTAAGCAACTAAACAGCCATCGGATAGCGATAACGCCTGATCATTATGAATGCAAGCAACACAACTTCAAAGTAAAAATTAATTCTGTAGCAACAGTTTTGGTAATGGCTGCCTTTAACTTTTGAGGATCTGCAAGGTACACAAGCTCTCCTCCACAATGATTATTTTTTTTTTTTAGATTGAAAGGAATTTCCCAAGAATTGCACTAAACCTTAGGCAGTGTTAAGATTGTAAGATTTGCTAACACAAGCACAAACCACTTCCGTGACTTCCAATAAGTTCAGCCAGCAACAACATTTCTTTTGAAGAAATTGCTTAAGAGCTCTACTGCTGCTCTCACCAATGTAAGCATGTACCTTTCCCAGATCTCTGAAGGCATGTAACCTCTTCCCACCTCTCTGAAATTCAGCTCAAACACTGGAAAAAGAAAACCACCAGAAAGTTTGTAAGGTAGCTCACCAATAAAGAAAACCAGATGTGACCAATCATAGGCAAATATTTATCAGGATTATCTGGAGAATATACAATCCATGTTCCCTCTTAACTCTACCACTTACATATTCACTCTTCTTCTTTTTCTTATAACAAATGTAAGACCACAAGCAAAAAAAAAAAAAAAAAAAAAAAAAAAAAGATGACTATATACTCCACAGAAAGAAATACCTTTTGTGTCTTCTTTTTATAAGCTGTTCCTTTCCCAAGTACTTTTCATATCAACTGTCAAGAGCCCTGCTAAACAGGATCAGAGATACGTAGAAAAGAAGTTACACATATATCAAGTTTTGACAGGACAATTTATGACATCCTTCAAAACCAGAGCTGTCTGTAAACAGAAACAAGAGAAATATTTACTTAGGCTTTCCATAACTTTTGATGCTTTATCTTCAAAATACCTTGCCTTTTTCTGATCTCTAGGATTCATCTGCCAACATCAAGTGTCACAAGCAGTCAGAAAACCAGAACAACTACAGGCAGTAAGTTCACATTCATTCTTTTAAATATAGCTGCTAGTTTCTCAAAGGAAAATGTCACATTTGTGACACCTGTCTTATCCCAAAATACATACCTTAAATGTGAGCACATGCCAAGGCACCATCAACTCTCATTCTACTTTGGAGAATCACTTCAATTCAATAAAAAGGGGAGCAGCTAAATAACTGAAATCACATCTTGAGCTTGCTTTCCCAAACAAGAACCCCAATACAACCTGATACTCTCAATGCCCTTCATTCGTCTGATTTTGGATTTAAGTTAGAGCACTGACAGCAGCAGTCACTGCAGCAGAAACTGTACCAGGCAGCCATCAGGGACTATACTAATGCTTCAATTCGTTCACTGGTTGAGGATAAGGCACAAATAAGTTCTGCTAGCAAGGACACAAGCACATTATCCAGTGCTACCTAAGACCTGAGAAATACAGCATTTAGCCACAACAGAAGAATGCTGGAAACATACTGCACTGTGGGACAGCAATTGGTAGCAGTGTGATGGATGGGTGGGGATTTGGTCATTTCCCCCCAACCCTCCACATCCTTAATGAATGAAACTGTCCTCCCCACCTGACAGACCTGTCAGCCAGGCTCCTAAAGCAGCCTGAAAAGGTGTATTTCCTTGCCAGCAAGATAATCTGCCCCAAAGGAAGCAAACGTTCTTGGCGTATTCAAAATGTGTCATTTATTGCTACATATAGGAATGGTCCACTTTCAAGCTGATTGCCTCATTTCCTGTCCTGTAGTGACAGGAATAGCAGCTTTAATCAGTTTCATATTTTGCATAGCCTAAAAGGGCCCAGAGATACCATCTTTCAGCATTGCCACTGCTTCAAAGAGATGGAAATAGAAGTACATGTAGAGACTATCTTGAATCCAATCCAGTTTCCAATACCTCAAGCTTTAAAGCATGACTTTGCCACGTTACTTTATTTCACTTTTTTTATTAGGATACTTGTTATTTGACTTTAAAATAACATATATCGAGCTTTAGTTTCCTCAGCAACATTAGTGATGGATCCTGAAACCATCACTTCCACAGCAGAACTCCCCTGATGTTACCACTTACTTCACCTGCTTCTTCCCTCCCCTAAGTAGACAGACCACCTCTATACACACTAGCATTAACTTGTTTTACACTGACAGCTCTGCCTTCCCAGCAACCCGCTAACCAGCATCAGTGAGGCTCAAAACCAGGACTGCTAAGAACACACACACTCAAATGTATTTCCCAAGACATATGAACAATTAGGGGAGAAATAGGTAAGATGACTTTTCAAAAAGTTTGGTTCTCATGTATTCCCTGCAATGATCAACAACTTCAACTTTGTTTTAAAGTCACACTGAACTAGTTGTGAGCAGGTGCCTAAAAGGGATTCAGATCCAACTCCCACACCACGGACACAGCTCCCTCCCCCTTGCTTCTCCCTTCCTCCCCTACTTTCAAGGGGTAAAAAACTGCACACTGTGATGCATTCCAGTCGTTAATTAAAATATAATTATCCCTGCCCCTGGCTTAAAACTTTAAATCATGCATCTGCAATGATCTTATACAGAGGAAACTGAGGCAACTACTATAGCCAAAGGTAGCACATATGGAAAGAAATACAGAGTTTGACAGAAACTGTCAGAGAAAGCTGTGATCCCTTCTATACTGAAGAGCTCTACACAGTGCTTACATGATAAAGGATTGGTTAAAAAAAGAAGAAAATACTCTCCCCAAACCCCCATATATTTTCCTTACAATCAGAAGAGGAATCCACTCACATCCTGCTGTATTTTGAGTGAGCCCATCTAAAATAGCCACAAGCTCTCCTCACTCTAGTGGGGCAAAAGAGAAATTCAGCAGAAGTAACAGGCTTAGCAAGAATAATCAGCTGTTTTACTCTGCATGCAATAAAAAAAAGAAGCTGAAGGAAATCTTTTCAGTTTTGGCCTCAAGCTGGATGTACTGTTCGGCCAGCACTGAGGTTTTTGTTTTGCCTTCTAAGTCAACAACTCACCCAGTTACCAGTAACTACCTCATACTTACTTTTTGTTATCCCATACTATCTGAACTAACAAGCATTCAGAAAGAAAGAACAAAAAATTACTCTTTACTATCAGGCTTTGAACAAATGCAAAACAGAAAAACAACACTGCAAAGAAGAAAACATTCTTTTTATATATATTTATTTCATGTACTTGGATGTTGGTCCCTCTTCTTTCATCGTTCAGCTGTGCAGACACTGATAGTTGAGAGACGATCGTTAACCTGAGTGACTAAGACGCATGCACTCACTGCCCAGACCCCAAAACCTGCACAAGCTGGGGAACTTCTAACACATTCTTACTTGACTCAGAGGCTCAGAGGAAGGCCTGAGCCAAAGTTGTCCATCAGGATAGGTACAGAGCATAGCTACATGCAGTTTCTGCCTCAGAGAGCTTACAATCTAGCTGAGCAGTAATTTTATTTTTGTTTACTGTTAGACAAATTCAGGAGACAGGAGATGCCTGGTGTGCCTCATGCCTAACGAGAGGGAACCGTTTCAGAAGTCATACACCTGCAAATTAAAGAGATACAACACAACATAACGGGAAGAAAAACAATACCACAGCACTGCTGACTCCTAACCAACACAACCGAAGAGACAACCTCTCAACTCCAGCCCCGGTGCCCAAGCCACCAGCTGGCTTGGGACAGCCTGTTTCTATCCTAACAGTTTTCCACAGCAACCTAAGGAGAAAGGCGCCGGTCCCTCTCCTCCATACTCTGGGAAGGGCCTGGAAGAGAAGCAGCCAGGGGAGCGCCGGAGCTCCTCCCGGTCGCATACATACCAAAGGCACGAAACCCCTCGGCTGCCGGGGGAGCGAAGCTGCCTACATGATGCCGTGCATGAGGGAGGCAGCCCGGGGAAAGTAGGACAATATTTCTGCACAGACCGAGCCCAGAAGGGGAGCGGGCGCGGGCAGCTTGCCCCGGCTCCCACGCTGCTCCCTTCCCGTCGCGGCGCCGCAGGGAACGATGCTGGTCTTAATCGAGCGAAGGGGGGAAATCTTTCTCGGGAGACCGTTCCAAGAAGCGGCACCGCATCCCTCACGAAGTCAGAAGCTTCTGGAAGTTGTACTTCGTTACGAGAGCGAAGGGCCACCACCTCCCGCCGCTGGTCACCGCCTCGGGCCCAGACCCGTTCCCCCGCCCCAGCCCCTACCCCTCACCCGCCCCAGCT
>NW_020799101.1:41744875-41782797 GCF_003259725.1 Athene cunicularia | reverse complement strand
AGCTACCGGGCGCCGCCGCGGCCCAGCCGATCCCCGCCGGCGGGACAGCCCTCCCGGTGACAGCCGCCAGCATCACCTTCATGCCGCCTCTCCCGGAGCACCGCCCGGCGGGGTTGGAAAGAAAGAAGGAGGGCGGGCGGGCAACCGCCGGCTGCGTGCCCGTCTCCGCCGGGGCTCCGGCTCCTCCTGCCCGATGTAAACACACACCGGCGGGGGGGTGGGCCGAGGGGGCAGCGCCATGGCAACCCCGGCCGGAAGAGGAAGCGCGGGGGTCAGGGGCCGCCATCTTGGCGGGGGCAGCGGCCGCCCGGCTCTTGCTTTCGGCGGTAAATCCAACCGCTGGGGCCTCGTCCTGCCGGGGCAGGCGGCGGCAGGTTGGGGAGGATTTTCAGCAGCTCTCCGAGAGATTCAGAGCCGAGAAGTTCCGCGGAAGCCAGGCCTCCAGGCAGCCTGCGCCGAGAAACCCCACCAGCCACGCTAGTATAAAACGCTTCCTGATGTTTGATGTTCAGGTGCTTTACAAACTGTAACGTATCCACCACCTCGCACTTTTTATTGTACACCCGATGGGAATGCAGCAAAGGGAGATGAAATGGCCCAGCCGTACTCAAACAAGTGTCTGGCCAAGATGAGGAGCCTGTTCTCTGTCCTTGCTGTACACTTGCCGCTGCTTAATCGATTCCAGTCAAGTGCTGAGTTACTAGGAGGGACTGGGGCTTTCTGGCCGTTTTTTCACATTATCCTCGGCCAATGTAGCACTTCTCCGACCTGCAGGATGGGGCTGCGCCTGCTGCTGCTGCTACACGTGAGGCCGTGCTGTTTGGTCACAAAGATAGACTCTAGAAACAGTCTTTGGCATGTAAAGTTTTCTTTATGTATTAATTTAAAAGTATCATCAGGCACAAGCACATGTGTGGATAGAAGAGTGTTGCTGCTGGGGAATGGTTTGATGCAATGAGTGAAGCCAGACAAAGCAAAACAAAAAGAAGGGTGGTTTGAAGTAATGATTCTTGGAACTGGGAGATAAACCAACAGTAAGCAGATGATGATGATGAGAGTTCAATTTAGAGTTATTCCACAGGTGATGCTGAGTTAATATGTTATGTAGAGACCATATCTATAACTTGACAAGTGGTTGAATCCAAAAGAAGAAAGATTGCTTTTGTTCCCTTTTTTTACCCCTTGACTGAGAAACTGCCATTTTTTCTCTAAAGAATGTGCCCTCAGCAGCTATGTGCTAAATCATTCCTCACTACAGTGGACCGTATTTAGTCAGAAAACATAAAAGGAAAAATGTGCTGGCTTAAAGGCTAGAAATTACTTCTCTCAGTGCACAGTGGAAGAAAAGCAGTTAATTTTTGTTTTCTTACTGTCTCTTCTAATCTGCATAATCTCCTTGGAGAGTAGAGTTAGAGTGGTACCCTAAGACTAGTTTCCATTTTTCAGTTAAATAGGAAGCTCTTGAAGGACACCAGAGTAATTTCCTCACCCCACAAGAGCTGACAACTACAGAGACCCTTTTCCTTTGCTTCTCACAACACAGCCATGCCTTAAATAGTTTTCTGGATCACTTCTCAGAGGAGGTAACCTTCAACCCTTTCATGGCACAGATTCTTACAGCAGAATTTACAATTTCTTCTGCACACGTACACATACTTCTCTTCAAGCATGTGGATCTTATCAGAAGACCAGTAGTGGAAGGTGGTGAATTCAGGGAAGGTTTCACAGACCGCAGTAATTTCTACAGACGTGCACATATATATGGGTGTGCATATATATGCACACCTACTATGTGTGTGTGAGAGATCACCCTATATATATTAACTATAACATCATAACCAAAATATAAATCCTCTCCTCAACACACTATATAACAGAATTTATATCAGATAATCTTGTCAACGGTATTAGTAGAATTAGATAATTGTATTAGATTTAATTGCATAATAGAAGTCCGTATATATGTTCATATCTATGGTGCGTAGAAAGAAGTTCATATCATGTTTGTGTTGAGTAAATTATAGCCCGAGTCCTAATAAAACAATACTGCCTAAACTATAAAGAGTTAAAGAGTAAATTATCTTTTCATTCTTCAGGGTAAAATGAGTCATTCTATTGAAGTTCAAAATAATGCAGCTTTCTACATTGAAAATTCAAAATTTCAGATGAACATAACATGATTTCTTAGGAAGTTCCTAAGCCCCTAAAATAAAATATGTGCAATCTTTTAAACAACATCATGTTGTCATGTTTGTGATGTCTGTAGAACATTCAAAGAAGGTTCTAGCTGAAAAATCAGAATATTGTGGGTGATAGACAAATCTAGGAGGGGAAAAAAAGATTGGGAACTAATAAGTTGTTTACTTTCTTCTAGGCACAGAAAGTCCTTTATTCCTGAAACTTAGCAGCTACCAAAACTATTCCCTATCAAAAAATTACACAACACAGGCTACATACACACTACCAGATAGTGCGGCTCACAGGGTATGATTTTGTTCAGTTAAATGGTGCTGAGGACACTATGCCCTTATTATACATGTTTCAGGGGGTGATTGCTGTGAACAAGTTCTAATACTTTAGACTGAAGGCCTGTTAATGACTAAAAACTATGCACCTGGAATAAGTTTTTCCAATTTAGTTTCACCCAAAAGGATTTAATCCAGTTAACGCACTCCAAGCCTGCTCTGGTTAGATTCAAAAATGTGAATTAATCTCAAAAATGTGTCTTTATCAAAGCAAAAAGGCTAATGTAGATGTTTCCATGGTTAAACTCTACTGTTTGTAAATTAAAAGTGATGTCTTTATAATGCAGAAATTCCCTTCCCAGCTTTCCTGAAGAACAGACCACTCTAGATTTACCTACCCACAATTTTCAGTGAAGGCTGAGGACCTCAAACATCTTAAATGACTAAAGTATGGTTCACTTATGATTTTCTTCAGGGTGCTGAAACAAGTGAAAAATATTTTGACCTTCAGATTTGGTCACAGTACATTCCTAAACAACTTTTTACAAGAAAAAGAAACACAGTTTCATAAAAGTTATTGTGGTTTGAGCTCAGAGGGCAGCTGAGCACCACACAGCCACTCACTTCCCCCCTTCCCCCCACAGCACTGGGAAGGGGAAAGTAAGCAAAGACGCTGCTCACTCCCCTCATCCCCTCCAGCACTGAGGAGGAGGAAGCAAAAGACCCAGGAACTTGAGATAAGGATAAGGAGGGATGACTTCATCCTTTAAGGCACAGACAAAAGACACATCCGTTAAGGGAAGGAGAAAAAAGAACATAAATTTAATACAGACACTAACACCACCACCACTTAACAGAGAGTAGGGCTGTGAGAAGTGTTACCATATCTTAAAAACACCTTCCCCCATCCCTCCCTTCTTCCTGGGCTCAGCTTTGCTCCTGATATCTCTACCTCCTCTCCTCCAGCGGCACAGGGGGCAGGATGGGGGGTGCAGTCAGTCCTGCTGCTTCTTCCTCCTTGGGTTGGGGGTGGAGGCTTTTGGCATCCCTCCCCTGTTCCAGCACCGTCCCCCTCTCACAGCAGACAGTCCTCCACAGACCAGCTCCAACACGAGTCACTCCCACGGCTGGGTGGGTCCCCCCCCAACGTGTTGCAGTTCTCCCAGCACTCAACTACAACAGCAGGACCTTCTTCCCATGGGGTCCTGGTCTCCTTCGGGTGCAGTCACCTGTCCTGGCGTGGGGCCCCATAGGCTGCAGATCACTGTCTGCTCCCCCATGGTGTCGGGGGGGGCAGCCCTGCCGTCTCACCACGGGGTACAGGGGAGTCTCTGCCCCAGCGCACCTCCCCTTCCTTCTCCTTTCTTCCAGTGACCTTGGTGTTTGCACAGATGTTCTCCTCACAACTGCTCCTCACAACTCCCCTTCTTAAATATGGTATTGCAGAGGCACAGCGAATTGGCTTGGCCTTGGCCAGAGGCGGATCTGACTTGGAGCCAGGGGAGCATCAAGATGCTGGCTAGAAAGCACACTCCTCAGATACAGCATAACATAATGGCATCTCCCTGTCACACATGTTAATTTTAAGAGATGAGATTTCAGCACCTTTTTCCTACGCTGATGACCAGACACTGGCTTGGAGATAAGAGTTGGATCAACAACTGAGATTCCAAATCTCACCCCTACAGTGATAGAGCTTTCCCGTACATGTATTTTAACATGTGGAGATAAGTAGTGATCATTGTAAAGCATTCAGGTGGACTGAAGCATTAACATAGAGATAATTGATACCAAATTAGACTGCTGCGAGTTTCTATTTCACCTTTCCATACTAGACACCTGAGTGCAGGTGACTGGCACCATAAAACAGAATTGCCTTTGTTGTTACCCCTGTTTACCTTCATGCTCTTTTCTTTCCTAGTTTCCTGTCACATACTTGCCCTGTGTGACATTTGAACAGCCTTCACATTGCCTGCTGTTAAAAAGGATAATGCAGCAGAAAAGAAATGCAAGTACCATGTGATATAAGACAGGAAAATGATAAACAGTAATAATTCATTGTAACCAGTAGTCACGATATGGTGGCAGTAGTTGGCTCATGTGCTAAAGGGTCCTGGTAATAAGGAAGTTATTTCCAGACAATGAAGCTGCTGATTAGTAATGACTGTAGCATTTACGAATCCTACAGACCTCTCTGCAACTCCTACAGACCTCTCTGTTCCAGATCAAAACATTCTCCCTTACCTTGACAAAATAAATTGGCCACTGGCCTTATCAAGCATCCCAAGAACACCCAGAAAACCAATTAGCTACAACTTTGCGAAAATGTAAGCAGTGACCTTTCCTCATGCTTCATCTTGGTGAAGGACTTGTGTATTGAGGTCACTACCCTGAATCTGTGTTTTTTATAGGCTTATATAGCTGTCAGTACAGCAGCATTTGATTCTCTCTCTCCCAACTTCAACCTTACAACATCCCTGGAAGGTGGGGAGGTACTTGCTGCATTGGGTAGCTAGCTGGATATTGGAGAACACTCCACCTCCAGCAGAGAATTCATAAAATTCTCTCTGAGAATGGAGTTCATATTTCTGAAGGCATAAAGGTGACTGAACACCACCATACACTGGAACCTGAACGAGGTATCAGATGCCACAGAAAACATTTTTGCTAGAGCACGGACCATCACATAGTCTCCTACATCCTGGACTGGTAACAGTCTGATTCAGGAACTGACTCCTTTTAAATACTTGTCCCCTTTAAAACATCAATAAATCCTAACGGTGTAACAAGAAAAGCATAGACAATCTTGTGATACAGTCATGTCACTGGGGGCCACAATTCATAGCTGTAGAAAGGAGCATTCAGAGGTCCACAGGTCTCCCTACCTGCCCTCTCCTGAGAGGAGCCCATGGCACTCAAGCTGAAGAATTTGGTGTGCCAAAAGCTGACATGCAATAGCAGATTTTCCCCTGTGTGGATTTCAGTGTTTCACATGGCATCTTAGTGTTAGGTGCAAGGTGTACAGGTATGTTTAAAAGCAAAAAAATGGCTCGGTGTTGGATGAAGTAAAGGCAAGCCATGGTTCCCCCTGGGCAGAAGAAAGTCTTTTTTATCAGGAAAGGAGAGGTATCAAGAAGGGGAATGGAATCAAGTATAGTCAAGTGACCAGTGTATACTTGAATGCCTGTTTAGGGGATGGTAACACTAGGAGATTTATTAATAATTTCTGAAATTACTTATAGCTGGATTTCGTATTTTATTGTCTAGCTTCATGCATATGACTTCTGGGTTTTGCAGATGAGAAGGAAGAGATTTTGACGTTTCTAAATAATCTCTTACACTCCTCATGTTTAAAGCAGATTTGGTTACTGTAGACTATTAAAAATGGATTTTTACAACAGTACTGCCACACAAATTAATGCAAGCAACAACAAGATTTGAGAGCATTTGAAATCTAAAAATAAGGAAATATTTTTCAGCTGATGTCTTTTCAATATGCTATAGAACAGATCTGTTTAATAAAATACTTCATAATAAGGGTAACGTGCATTAAAACATACCCATGACTGAACCCTGATGCTGCATCATTTAGTAATAATAGGGAGGATGGAGACTCTGCAGCCCAGACGATGTCTCTGGTATAGATGTATGTCTTAAGCCTTACAAAGAACAGAATGAAAAGTTGGCAAGGGGAACACAGATTTAACTAGCTGTTTTCACCATCTGAGCTGAAAGGCAAAATATAAAGACCAGACACTGAAAAATGTTCATTAAAATAGTAAACTTCTTTCCACCTGACAGATAACAACTGTTAAGAATAAATTATTTTAACTGTCAAAGCTATTCTCTTCATGGATATTGCACCCAGCTTGAGATCTGTCAGTTTTGGTCTAGGGTTCATTGTTTCTCCAAGTTTTTTACTTATAGTTACACTTCACTCATGCATGAAGAGACAGTGCAGTAGCTCCACTGTGAAGTACCAAGAAAGTTTAACAGGTGTTTGCAGAACAGTGTAGTAGACTACGCTGTTGGCAAGCCTTCAAAAACTGGTAGACCCAATTCTCCTATTCTGCATCTCAGCTTCAGGTCAGTGTAAGCTTCCCTATTAAAATAACAAAGCTATTGATAGATTTGTCTCCTGTAACTAATTTATACTATGGATGTCTGTACTACTATATTCTCCTTTCTTACCATACATATAAAAAATAAGCTGGAAAACTACTTGGTATTGACCTTTGTTTTCATAGTGGTTTGAATTCCCCTTTTCCCCCTCATTCAGTGTTGTTGCATTAATAACAGGGTTGGGTATTATAAATGTAAAAGTATTATTCTGATAGGGGAGCCCTAAGCAAGACTATAAAGATGTGATTTATACAATACTGAAAAATGGCAGTAATAGAAAAATTTATCAGCCCTTTTAGTAAGCTGAAATCATCTAGCTATCAAGTAGATATATGAACTCTGTACATATTGTTGCTTCAGATTACAAATGGTACTTAGGCTTTAGTCTGATTTTTTTTCCCTCTCTTACTGGAAAAGTTCTTAGATAAAATCCTTTTCAAATCTTTTTATTAAAGATCCTTCTGCAGAGGGATGCAGCACTTACTCATTACCTTCTAGATCTGTACTGTAATCAGTCTGCCCACTTCTCTGAATGCAGATGGTTTTTGCTCCCTTTATAAAATCCTAAACGCCAAATATCAGCTTGGCTTATTGTGTCATTATTTTTAGTTTTGTTGTGTTTCTTTATAGTTCTTTGAAAGAGTGTGGGTAAATGAGGCTAGCTGTTTAATGCCTGTGACAGAGCCTTTCACAAACTGTTACATGACGAGAAAATAAATCAAAGATGATATGAGGAGACACTGAACTATGACCATGGTCTGCTTGTTCTCAGAACACTAAGAAGAAATGAGACACTATGGCAGGCCAGTATTTCATGATGTTTATATTAAATGGGTAAAGCACTTCCACCAACAGATGATGGCATCTTCTAGGGAGATTTTTACAAAATGGGTTGTATAAGGAAGGGCACATTGCTGGCAACCAGGGATTCTTAAAGCCTGATTTTTCATCTGCCTTGGATCTTATATCATTACATCCCTGCAAACAAAGTACACACTAGGTAGAAAACACTACCACCTGGAAGGATGGCATAAATGATAAAGTAAGAACAGCCATTACAGAAACACAACTAACTATAATAGTTGCACCTCCCATGCATTAGATAATAGTTACAGGAGTATTCAAGCAATAAAATCCTTTCATCACTGAAGTCATACAAAATTCCCACTAATTTCCATAGGGCTCTTTTTTTTGCTTCAGTTTGATAGCAATATCTCAGATACTCCATCTGTTTAAATCTCAAACTGGTCAAGAATTTTATTTTGTCTGACGTTCACATTTTCGCTCTTTTTTATTGGAATTTGTGTTCTTTGAGAATGAAGAAAATACTAATTTTAGAATTTTATAAAGGTAGTCAGTTTAGTCATGTAGTATATGGTTAGCTTTGCACCACTGAGAAAAAGAAACTAAGATTTGAAAGCACTTTATACCAAATAAACTGTGAAAGCATCTATGCTTATATGTTTCCAAAATTAAAACTCAGATGAGATTAATTGAAAAATCCAGTCTTAAAAGCAACTGGAAGCTGTATTTCATAAAAAAGCCATGTATTTGGCAATGAAAGCAGGTTTTGATAATTTTAATGAGGGAAAAAAAGTGAGAATAAGTGAGTTTGAACTTTTGGGTTCACTTAAACAAAGCTGCTGTATTTCATATGCCTTTAGTTACAGAGCACGAAGGCAATTTATCTTTTTATGTAGGCTTCAGTGTCTTGCAATAGCAAACTGTCTCTGCCAAAATGCCAGGATACATAACACATATGGGTCTCCCAGACTTCAGAAATTTTCAGATTCATTTTTACTTTGAACTTGTGCCAAAGACTCTGAAGTATACAGACAGCAAAGCTCTGCTATTAGATTCTGCTGACATTTGGAATCACCAGTGATTTGTTCTCAGGATGCCAGAACAAGCCTCTAGATAATATTTCACCCCTATCGTGAACAACAGAATTCATATGGGGGTGTCTCTTTTTTCAGGATATTTTTGACCTTTTTGTTTTAAGTATTTTCTTCCACCTACACAGGCAGTAAATTCTTTTACAGAAGGAGATATTGACGTGATAACACTTGCAAAGTTATGGTGTTTCCTTTAACCAGTGCTTCTGGCCAAAATCCTTTAATGAATTTATCATCCATTTTGTGATCTCCCTTCCCTAGAGTAAAGTTTCTTCTCAACATTGATAAAAACAGGGATTAGAAATCAACTAGCAGCCTCCAAGCTCAGGATCTGTTGTCCAGCAAGAATATTAGTGGCACTGAACTGAGATGGACTTTTATTCCATCATAAATTCCATCACAAATAAGCCTTACAGTGTTAAGGCTTAATTAAATATTGGCCTGGTTAACCTTCTGCTAACTTTCTGAGCTGCTTTTGGAGTGGGTGGAATTTTCCCTTCCCCTATTCTTCCTGTGAAACACTCTTCTTTCTCACATCTTGCCACCACTGCACACACATGCAGATATATATATCCCTTTAAATTAAATTGTCCCACAGCTGCAGATGGGAAAAGGTGAGTAATCTGTCCCATGAGACAGAGGAGGAAAAGAGAAGGAAGCAAAAAATCCCTTTTCCAGTTGTTAGAACAGGGATAGTGGACACAGTAAAGGAGAACAAGGCCCTCCAGCCAACGGTAGGTGAAATGTAAATAAGACATGCAGTATCCAGTGTTTTAGATCACTCATACCACCCTGCACATGTTGATCAGGAACCTTTCAAGACCTCCTAAAGACAACCATCTCCCAGTTTATCTCCCGGCCACATACTGCAGTGATAAAGGTGATTTTCTCCTTCATCTTTTGGTCTTATCTACAAATACTGTTCTTGACATTCACTCCAGGAGTTCATTGTGGCTGCTCTCACATGTAGCGTTTGGATTCTGGAACCATCCCTATAGCATATCTTGAGCAGGCATTACTGCCCAACCAACATGACTTGCTAATGAACCCACCCTTCCAGCAGTTAAGAAGCCAAGGATGGTACACTGATATTCCCCAGGAATACTGGCTACACTGATCTTCCCCTTTCATCTGTCCCTCCCCTCAAATGCTGAATCTCAGGCCCCTGCTCTGCTCACTGTCTCTGTGTAGGGATGCCCGTGCACAACTAAAGAGCTAAACAGTACTGCACATATATAAATTATTAACTGGAGTGTCTTTCTCTCTGGTTGCTGTTAATAGTGGGAACCAGAGGCAAATAACATCATGAGGCACTGCAGTAGAGAGACTCGGGATATTAGCCGTAGCTTTACTGCTTCTGCAACCAGCTCTTCAGCTCCTTCTGCATCAAGGGATGGCACCCTGAGATTCCAAGGATTTTTGTTTTACAGCCCAGTTCTGCTAGGTGGAATTGCATCCCAATGGAGAGCCCTGCCTGCAGAGGTGTCTGCCACTACATTTAAGATGCTTGTCAACGTTTGCAAATATGCATTTTGATTAAGCATAGTCACATGGCTTTATGCAAACTGTGTTTCAAAAGTAGACTGATATCCTAAAGTACCTGCTATCAAAAGAGGAGATTCATTTAGTGTTAGCAGTGTTCTCTGGATTCTTCTCACAGGTCATTAGGAAAAAGGTATTAGGCTTGGTGGGGCCATCCCACAGCATAACATCCTTTGCCCTGCACAACAGGAAAGGACTGCATAAGCATTTCACCTAATGGCAGGTAGGTTCCAGTGCACTGATCTCATTACTCTTTAATCAGTAATTAGTTGTGTAAAAATTAGTACTCCTAGAGAGGAGAGATTAACAGCAGTGGCTTGTTTCTCTGCTGGGCACTGTGTGAACTCTTCTAAGCTCCACAGGTATACCTGGGGCTGTAAACTAATTCTAGATCTGCTTGTCCACTGCAGCTTTAGCCACATGCCCCTGTCCTGACACAGTGCCCTCTTCCTGACTCTCCCAGGTCATCTTTCCAACCTGGCCACTGATCTGCAAAGCATCCCCTGCCCTGCATTAGACCCATATTAATGTTCCAACACACCCTCTGGAACAGTGACAGTGTTGTTGAACTGCCTAGTGAAGCAGGAAGAGACTACCTGGCAATCTACAGAGAGAAGAGAAATGTCAGTACCACTGTGTTGATACAGTGACTGGCAGAGATGCTTCACTTCTCACACAGGCACATTTTGTGTAGCTTTAAATACTACCTACATTCAACAGCTTCTGCTCAAAACAAGTTTCCACTGAGAGCAGCTGACAATTCACATTAATGTTGATGGGAAAGTCCAATCACTAGGCAAAAATTTTCTAAAAAACCCCAGACAGCTTCCAGAGAAGCAGGTCTGTGTTCACGCTGCCTATTATGGCAGGCTAGGGCAGATGTCAGCACCTGGAATGGCCTCTAGTTCCAGAGGGTGTTGAACACTTCAAACCACCTACTTGTAATCCCAGAATGACTAGTACTAAATGAGGAGCAGGGATGTGCATTCCCTTATTTGGTGTAATACACAATCCACATGTAGCTTTTGCAGTTTATGGTCAACACAGATATTGCTATAGCTGCTGTAGGTGACTGACTCCCCTCTTATAGACTAGGTTTAGAGCCAGCTCCAATCTTTGGTTGATAAATGAACTCTACAGTACCTTCTTTCATTCTCTAGGTGCTTGGTCTCACTTTAGTTGGAACAGAGGCCCCCGGATAATGACTTGGAGCAAAAGCTGCATGAAAAAGGGAATAATTCACAGTGAATTAAACCATAAGCTGGAGGTGCTCCATGAACAGGAATGACAGGGGCACACATATAAAAAAAAAATGCCTGGCAGTACATCAGTCAAAGGATGTGCTTTCTTATATTTATGAATATTTAATTGAAGTTGCACACAAAGTGGGTGACAACAATTCTTCAGAGCTGATGATATAATACATAACCACTGTCTTGACAGGAGTCCCGTTCCATCTCAGACCCAACTCACAGCAGTGGATTAGGGGGGTGGTGGTGGAAGGAGTTTCTTACCTTATCCTCACCAGAAAAATACACAGAAGTATTTTGCACAGACTGTTTAAATTCCTGTTACAGATCTTATACACTCTTAAAAATCCCTTGCAGAGCAAATATTTGTTAATGTTTGTATGCTTACGTGCTTTCAAGAGACAGTGCCCATATGCAAAACTCTGTGCTTCTGCATTTATGCATGTACTTATGCTTTTATGCGTGCATATGGGGATTAGCATGTACAATTAGAGTTTTGTCTAATCCTAGTGAAATGTGGTAGGACCATTACTGCCAAGAAAGGAAACTTTTGTCTTCATACCCTTCATATTATTCTCCACCAATGGGTTGTGCCTTGGTAATTATAGCTCTAGAAGGAAGAATGTTGACCTGGGTTTACCTGCTGTAGAGCTACCACAGAGACAGGATTAGCATTGCCCTGGAGATAAAAGCATGGGCAAGTTAGATACTAGTATTCTAGTAACTGTTGAAAAATATATGAACTATTTAAAAAGCAAAACGCTTACGGTGTAAGGTCTCAGTTCTCCACTGCATCCAAGAAAAGTAATAACTTTGCATAGCAGAACTGCAAAAGATGCTGTGGCAGTCCCACTGCTGGCAGAGCCTTCCCGAATCACACTACAGACTCTTACTCTGTAACCTTCTTTTTCTCTTCCTCCTTCCCCTGCTTCGATTTTACTGTTCACCAGGTATCCAGTTCTTCAGCTGATGGAGACAGCCGTGTACCCTTATATAGCTGTTTCAGCCCCTTTTCAGTCTCCAGGTAAAAGACAGTGACCAACTGAAATACTTTATTAACCCTGTAGAATGTTGGGATCTAAAATGCCTGATTTAAATATCAACCAGCACTACAATACTACAGCAGCTTCTCAGATTTGCCTGTTAAATGATTTTTTTTCCCCTACTTCATCTATTCCCCTGATAAAAAAAGCCTAGAAAACAGCTGCTGTTCATAAACATCAGAGAGGCAAAGCAGAGGAATTCTGGGCATGGATAATGCACTACAGAGAGCAATGTCTTTCCAAGAATCCCACCAACCTATTAGGAAATCAGGTAGCAGTAGATGTGCATGTTGAAGCCAGAATGCAGCTGGAGATTATTTTTCTGTACTAGCACAGGCTATAGGGCTGCTTGCATGACATGGCCCCGCCACGGAAACTGCTCTGAAATGGCTCATCAACAATATGCAGTTGAAAAGGCACAGTTTGGAGATTTCTGAGATAATGCAATTTCTGAGATAATGCAACTCTAATCCCAGCAATGCGATAAACCAAACTCAGTCAAACTGCTACATGTCTAACTCCTGAGAGTCTCCAGGATTAAGGTTATAATGTGTATATCTCCTGTACATGCCGTAAACCCATCAGGTTTCAAAAGCAAACATAAACCTGTGTAAAATCGTTTTTCAGATAGTCAAGATAAATAGAAGAAACTGTGCTGATTACTAAATATATCACTTTTTCTCCTGTGAATTATAACCAGCTGATACTCACAGCTTGGTGTTTGAAGTACTTTTGGCTGGAAACTCCACTTCAGATGAGATACAAAATTAGGTCCTCAAATACTTATTTTCATGAAAGCTCTCCTAGTATGTTATGTCATGTCTTAAAGTGTTGAAAACATACATTTCCCAAAACTGAGGAAGGATAATATGGTTATACTAGCTCCTAAATTTCTCTGCTTTTGCAAAGAACATTATCATTTTCCCAAGGGGCAAGTAAACTTCTGTCTCCATGTTGACCCGTTGCTCCAGCACACCTGAAAATACGCATCCCTCTTGCAGAGCATAAATCACTTTGCTCTTTGACCATTTATGACTTTTATTCTCTGTTCTGGGCACTTCTGCTCCATTTCAGCAGACTAATTTTTCTGTGGGAGGTAGAAGATAAGAATATTTAGAGACCACAAAAAAGGCCTCACAAGCTGATTTTTTTCTAACTGAAAATCTAAAAGTTTTGCCTAAGACAACCTAGACTGCTCTTTTCAACACTGTCCTTCAGAGCTCAGTACCCTCAAAACATTTTTCTCACTTCAGAAAAGAACACCGTAGAACTATAGGATTGTAGAGTTGTATCGCCTCAGGTAAACCAGTGCTCTAAAAGTCAGCAGTGGTGAACACAATACAGCTATTTTAGTAGTAATGATATGCTACTCACCTAACTCCAAGCTGAGCTTCCTGTTACAATCCGTCTTCATCACAAATCTTTACTTCAAAGGATATTTTTGGTCATTAGCAATGATTCCTTGGACCCCAGCTTCTCCCATGAACTCTCAATATACCATCACTAGTACCTGTATGATTAACAAAATCCACTTTCAGAACAGTATTCTAACAAGAGCAGAGGTGTGATGGGGAAGAGGTGGTGAATTTTAAGTTAAAAAGCTAACCTATGACATTAATACCTGGAGCAGCAGAAGCTGGACTAAGTGGCCTTGACAGGTCCTTGTAGTTTTTTATTCATGAACTCTTACACCATCAAGTATCCACAGTGCTTGTTTTCTGCTGACAGACCACTGCACATACCGTATTCTGACTCAGAATTTTCAATACTAAAATGACAGTTATTTAGTGACTTAAAACAGTGGCACAACACTCTTCCATCACATGGGAAAATTCTGTGCAAGAGATTCCTGTTAACCACATGCTACCTAGTACCTCAGCAACTACTACTTGCAGTCCTTAGGATTAAAGGCAAAGGACTTAATCAGTAAGTATAAAGAGATTAACCACAAACACTAACAAAGCTTCCTCTATGTAAAGCTAGACATCTCCTTCAATACAACATTTTCAAAGCTGGATCCCTGAACTGTGTGAAAACTGCAGTTATTAAGCACTTCTGGGAACTAGCATGCCTGTTTCAAATCCTAAATGTGGCTGAAGGTGCTTCTCTTTAGCATTAATCAGCTTTGAAAACCTGACCTTAATTTCTTGTCTAGAACAGAGGTAATAGCATCCAACTGCTTTGTAAGTGCTTGCAAGAGGACGCTTGAAGACTGGAGGCTCTGTTCCTTTGCCAAACACTACTTGTCAGGGAAGTGTAGCAATCCTCACAAGGAGGGACGACATGGGATTCCTGCCTTCTAGTTCTCATTCTGCTACTGAGAGATCCTGGATACACTTTCTCATGAGTCAGCATCTGTATTTCTTTATTCATGAAAGGTGGCTAAACATCCCATTTTTCAGTATAGTATTTCAATATATTTTTAAAATCCTTTGAATGAGGCATGCTAAGAAAGTACCGAACATTATTACCTGCTTTTTTCATTTTTCATGTCACTTTTTAGTCTAGCAGCATATATTCCCAAGGCATGTGCTGTCCCTACAAACACACAGAGAAATTGAACCTATTCTATTTCTGAAGCTTCACCCTGACAGATTTATGAAAGAAATGTTTGCTCTTGCCCAATTGCCTGATGCTTATCTATTAATAAGTTTCATCTTGAAGTGGTCTCTTGTGTATGGAACCAGTTTTGTTTCTTAGCAAGGTTTCAGGTTTCTTGGTGTGAAAGCTGCTGTAGAAATACATATGCACATGTATATATGTTCCTGTGTTTGTACAAAGTCCAAGTTCTGGTTGCACAGAAAGACCTGCAAAATGCATGGTTGTAACATGACACTTTAAAAAGTGTGACTCCCTGAAAGCAAAGAACTTAAATAAAAGGAGCAACTAAAAGGAAAACACTTGGAAATGGCAAGAAAATATCATTATCTGAAATAGAAATAAAATACATACTAGGCATTGTAAAAAGACAGCAATCATGCTTAGACACAGGGAGCAGCAGAAATAAAGAGTGGAAGTCATATCTGAATGGTGAAAATAAAGAGCAGTGTAAATTCTGGTAAGTGGCAACATATAACACAAGTAAAAAGATCATTTTTCTAAAAAAACTGGAAATCTATCAAAGATGATGGAATCGGTATATAAGCAAGATATAAAAGGGGAAGATAAGGTTACTGCAGAAAAGTTGTGCATCCCCTTGGTTGACATGTGCTATGGAGCAAGACAGTGATGTTCCTGATCCGATCATTCCTTACAGGGGTTGATCTGAGAATATCTCAGGTTGAGGAAGAATGTCTCAGAGAAAATATCATTGCTTGGAAGAAAGGGTTTTAGTACAAATCAGTGCAGTGAACAGTAACAACTTGCTAGGAGCAGATGACACTCGCCCAGGAGTTCAGAGGCAGCTCACGTATGAAACTGCTCAACTGCTGAGTGAGCTCGGTAAGTGCCGCTTAAATCACCGCACAGCCAGAGCTACAGGAATGTGCCATCAAACTTTTAAAAAGGATCCAGGATGAGTGATTGTATTTCTTCCATACCCAGCATTGGAAGAAATACGTAATAAAAATGGAAGTAGTAGACTCAGGGATAAATATCATACGTTGGGGCTGAGTCAACATAGCTTTCACAGAGCCTGAAATACGATCTCCTAGAGATTTTTGGATAAGGCTGTGATGATCTAGTATGTGATCCGGTGGATATAGTTATCTAAGCTGCAGTTGTGTTCACTGGACTGTCCACACTGGGATATAGGGAGTGAGGAAGGCCGCTCTGCAACATGTTACAACTTTTAGGGATGGAGGGTGCCCACAGACCTGAATGGCTTCTGACTGGTCTCACCTGTGGCCTCTACCCATGGCCTCAGCCCATTGGCCTGAGGGCTCTGTTTAAGCTCTGGCCTTAGCCTTTGCTCCCTGCTTGGGCTGTGCTATATGGGTGCATATCTTCAGTCTGGTCTTTGGTTCCTTGATGGACCCCGGATCTATGTTGTATCCTTGTCTTTAGTCTTGCCTCTGCCTTCAGCTTCTAGATGGGCTCTGGACGTGACTCAGCAGGCTGTGCTGAGGTACTGTGACACTGTCCTGTAGTCACAGCCCCGAGGGAACCCCCCGTATGGAGTAGCCCTTTCCTTGCTGCGCCCCTCTGGCCCATTTGTCTTCATGCTCTTTCAAGACAAACCATGGAATGGGTAAATAACCTATGTTGTGAAGTTAAACGTGGAACTAGGACAGAGCCAGAAGAACATATGGGTTTGGCAGTATAAGTTTTCCAAAAGCTTTCAGGAGGACATACAAAAAAAAAAAAATCCTGAGATTTAAAAATCCTTTAGGGAAGATGGTACAGGTAAATGGTTCATTTTCCTAACTGGCCATCAGAGCACCTCAAATCTGTTGTGGCATCTATATGTGTAATTTAAGTATCTGGAGAAGGTGAATAGTGAAGTAACAAGCTGCAGATGCTACAGCAAAGTTTTGAGATGGTTTGGGCTAAAACCGATTACTTCTTTGCATGGATTACAGGACAGACTCTTCATGCTTGCAAGCTTTTTCTGCAGGAAGCTGTTACTGACTGTACTGTGCAGGCAAGGATCAAAGGAGTGAACAGGCTGAGAGTGGTGATGAGGAGTTCCCGACCATTTCTGGAAACATGTCCCACTTGCACAAATGGCAAACCACTAGAGAGCAGCATTAGATCAAGACTTCTGTTACGTGCCTGAACAACAGAACAAACCATTAACATTACAGTGATTGTGCTGTTTTCAGACTAGGTTTTATCAAAACCAGGGAAGCCACAGACCAGCCAGTCCCATCTGGATACTTAGATACTCACCAGGAACCCAGCTTTCCTCATGCATCAAGTTCAAAAACTGTAGTAAACTTCTCTTCAACCTACTACTACTGCAGATAAAACCAAGTTAGTTTTAGCAGTTTCAGCTGATTCTTGTCTCTAGCCATCATCTCAGGTTAAGGCTCAATGACACCTGTAGTTATCTCCAGTGTAGAGTCTTTGGACTTGTGCCTCTCCTTTCTAACGTTACGGTATCGTTTTGACACTGGAAGGGTAAAATCAAATGGTAAAATAGCAGAGCTCACGCTGCTGCAGGAGTAGTTTAGGAGGATCAGAGTCCAAACACACATTGTCTTCAAACAAATGTCAACATATCTCAATACTTACACTGGAAATGGTTTTCTTTTAAAGAATATATCTTTCATTTAAATAAAAACGTACGTAAAATGTGGAAATATGTCAATATATGCTATGGCATAAGATACTCTAACCTACAGTAAAATCGACTCCTTCTGTTAAAATTAGTGTTCAAGTGTTTATGTATCAACCATAGATTATGCTTGATAGTAACCTTTTCTGTGAAATGTTTTCTTTTGCTGCCTGGTAACTGAGGCAAAGTAAGGACTAGGCACCAGGGACCATCTTATTTTTGTGATTTTGACCTTTTCTGCAAAAGCCAAAACATTTTTTTTGCACTTGAACAAAGTCAATGATTTAATTATTCTAAACCGATTAACTGACTGGCAACTTCTGCTCTCTCCCCTGTCATTTTGTGATGTGTAGCAGCAGAAATGTGCTCCTGTGACTCCCTCTGTCTCTCTTTTGAACCTGAGCTTGAACAGAAACAGAGGTTGCTCTGGTTAATGGAGTAACAAACTAATGAGGACTTCTGAACTTCATCCTCTTATCAGTCAAAGCAAAAGGGGTCCTTTATGTCTGTACATTGTTACTACAGTATAATCTACATGGAAATTCTAACAGTAGATGAATTGTGGAAGTCACAGAAATCTGTAATATTTTTGAAAGTTTAGGAACAAACCATACTGTAAAATGAAAACATAAGTAGCAAAGCTTTATAACTTCAGCTAAAATTTTCCTAGCAAAGTACTCCTTAAAAACAAAGGACCAGCCCATACATGCATCTGGAAAGGCACTGTCTGTCATCTCAATCTGCTGTGAACCACATAGATTCCTCTGTATTTTGCCTTTTCATGCAATTCCAAAGGTTTTCTTGCTTGTCTCTTAAAGATTTGATGCAGCAAATCCTTAGTATTTTCTATAGCATCTAGGTACCTGTGCAGGGGCTGAAGTTGGGAGAAGAAAGCAACATCTGCTTGCCTATGGTGGGGTTCATGTGGCTTCAACATAAATATTTCTATTGTGTAGTTTACTCTTACACTGTGGGTTTTCTAGGATTCAGCCTGCCTTTCTGGGCTTGTTTCTATTTGTGGACATCAAAGAAAGGAGGGCTTCCCAGAAGATGGGAAGCCAAAACTCTTGGAGCTGGGGGTTTTATTTCTATGTAGACTCCAGAAAGACACACAATCACTGTTAGTGATATGGTATTGGAAAAAAAAAATTTCAATCAACAGTCAGATTCATCTCTGGCTCCAACAGATTTCCAGCACTCCTGGCCAGCAATGCCTGGGTGAAAGCTGTGCACAGAGGGGACATGCTGACAGACAGGCTCTGCGGAGTGGGGTGACTCCTGGCAGCAAGATAAGGAGTTTCTAGGACAGGTAGTCCATGTGGATGGATCAAAGAGTTCCTTGACACTGAGTTTTGCTCTAAGACTTGTACTGGATATCCTGCCCCTTGGTCAGCAGTGAGGGGACCTGCAGCAGCTCGTGCGTTCTTCTTAGAATTAAAGATGAGTCACTTTAAAGTTACTGGATCTTCTTTCCTATTGCTCCACTTCCTCTGTTTTCTGAAGATAAATAAGAAATGAGAGCCTGGAAATTCTCTTGAGAGGTTGTTTGTTTTGTGGAAATACTTTTTGTTATCTAATTTTGTTACACTTGTTAACAGCAACAGCAGCAGCTTTCCCATAAAACTTGCCCCAAGTAAACTAACCACAGCTTTGAGAACTGAGCTGCAGAGCAGAGAAGATCATCTTGGAAACTTGAAGATGAAGTACTTTCTTCTGCCAACTCATTTAGCATTTCTCTATAGCTTTGCACTAAGTAAACCTGTCCAGGTGTGTCCCTGCTCTCAGATGTTGAGAATTTACACTGCTGATGCTGAGTTGCTCTGACTATCTTAAAATTACTTACAAACTTTTACTTCTGTCATTCTACATGATAGCAGCTTTCTGCTGTGGAGATAAGCATGTATTAAAAGACTTGTTTTTTCTTTTTGCAGATAGCTACAAGAAACAATGACTTCGGTGAGTCTGATTGTAATTATTATATAAATAACTGTAGGTTTTGGTGGGGCTGCTTCTCTATATCTCATTCTTATTATTCTGTATATTTTTTTTCTTTGAAAATATTTTCCAGCATCAGTGGAAAACAATTCACATAGTTCAGATGTGTTTTAAAGTCATATTCAGTGTGATTATTTATGCTGTCATGATATAGAAATTAAGAAGACTTACTGAGCAATTGCTACATGGAATGTTCTTTTCCATCAGTAGCCTCAGCAAATCAGAATACTTTTCACTTTGATTTCTTTCCTTTGTGATATAAGGTACTTCTGTGTCTGCTGTACACAAGACTATTGTACATTTTTGGCATAAATAACCAATAGGTCTTGTCTGTGAGGCATGTATTCTATGTATTTTGGAGTCACAACTGTCACAATGTCTTATGTCAATTTAACAGCTTGCATGCATTCAATATGTATGATAAAAATAGTAATTTATTTTGTTTGATTCATGCCATTTTTGCAGAGGTCAGTTATGATTTTTCTTTAATTCCAGAAGCTCTGATGAAGAGAACAATGATGTACAATGCTTAGCCTTTCACTCTGAAGGCTCCCAAAGCTTCTTAAGCTAAAATATATTTAGTCATGACTTTGATTACAGGTGCACTATGACATCTGTATTAATATTAATCTTTTCTATCCAGGAAGCAAGGCCGGCCTAACCAGTCTTAGCATATTGTGAATGCTACAGATTCACTCAGTCTGAATTTGCTAATCTTTTTTCAGATTACTGGGAAATGAACTTCAGTGAAAGAAATTTCCAAAGGTACAAAAGCTTGGCTAGTTCCCTTCTCAGTGCCTTGCATATTCTTTTATTTTCATCATCTGCCAGGTAGTGAAATAGCTGTGTATGAAGGAGACATCCTTTTGAGAAGAGGACGACGCAGTGCAATTAACTGTGAGAGTTGTTTATGGCCCAAGTCACAAGATGGACTAGTCAAGGTTCCAGTTAACATCTCTTCTGATTTCTGTGAGTATATGCAAATGGATGATGCAAAGTTAGCATTGATCTTCCGGTTCCTACACTCTGTTGTTTTATGTTTCTGTGGCATGCACCAAAAGCAGTCTTTGTCCAATGAGAATTTATTAACATGTCTCTTTTGCTAATCTGTTAGTCCAATGGTAGATTTGCTAAGACTCCTAACATTTCAGTTACAGACACTGAAATATGTATTTACTTGGGCATTAGTAGTTGTATAGATACCAGCTAATTTAGCAAGTATAGAAGAAGAAATCTGATTTGTTCACATTCACATTATTAATGTATTTTTGTCAAAATTGCCACCATGAACACTTCTTTGAACACTATAATTTTCCTTCAAATCTCACATAGAAGTATTCCGGCACTAGAAATCCCATAGAGGTTAAAAAGGAGCGAGTTTGGAGATGTTTTTTTCCTTATTATTTCCCCCTAGTTAGTCAATAGCTCTGCCCCATGCAAAAGGCTGCAGGACCAATGCCTTAATCTCAAAAATTTTGCTCCAGAAGGCTTCATAAAGGCTGAAAGGTGTTCCATCTCCCTCCAGCTGAGGCTTTTCTGGTCTGAGGCTTCCATAGAGACACTTCTTAAAAGGTCTTACCTTGAGAGAACAGCAGGGAAGCGAAATACAGGCTGTGCCTGATTCCCATTCCTGGGGAAAGGGAACCTGTGTTATCATTTGAGCTGAGGAAAGCCCAGTCTTTGTGTTACCTAGGCTGCCCATGTGCTTCCTGAACTGCAGCATATATGTTGTGGTTAGGTGAGGGTTATTCTATCTACCTCCCTCTCTGCAAACTTTAAAGATGAGGAAATCGAGATGCAAATCAGTTATAGATGATTCATAACTGAGGAAGCCAAATTAGGCCAAAATGTTCAAAAGTAGATAAACACTGATCTTTATTTGGTACCTGAATAGAAACACTGTGCTCTTCAGAGCCTCTGAACACTGGCTGTCTCAAGTGACTCCAAGGGGTGTGTAGCAGACATCTGTTATCTCTGATAAACAAAATAGGTTTTTGGTGTTTAGCTACACTCAGATGGCTCATTTGGGATACTTTAATCCAATTATTTGTATCGGAAACTGTTTCATTCTTCCATTTTAATGAAAGAAACAATGCCAGTCTTTTGCTTTCTGTCAGCTGTCTCCTGTAGAATATGCATGAAGGGGCAGCTATAATTCCTACATCTCCCCTTTAAAGTCCAATCAAATTGAAGATCTCTGAAGGCTTTGTGCCCCTTTTTTATTATACTTGTATGATAAAAAGCTAATGAGTGCTGTGAAGTTTTAAAGGAATGCACCACATCAATGCACCTTGGTTTTGATTAACCAAGGAAGATTTCTCCTGGCCCCTTTCTCTTTCTAGCAGAGACAGAGAGGTCTTGGATTGCTGATGCTCTGCAAGAGATCTCCACGCTGACCTGTGTGCAGTTTGTAAATCGTACTACAGAAACAGACTACGTGTATGTTGAACGTGGACAGAGGTAAGCTCCCTGTCTCCTTAGAGTGGAAGCACTCAAAAGGTCTTACAGCTTCTTTTCTGTTTTCATCTGGATTTAAGTAATTGCCCTTTTTTATCCTAGGAGTCAAGATTCAGACAGGAAGTGCAATTTTTCATTTTTCTTTAGATACACTGGTAGTTACATCAGTTAATAGGCTGCAAGGATAAATGTATGTGTGAACTTAAAGATAAAAGGGTATAATTCAAAATTATGTGTTTTCCTTAATTGTTGTAAAAATTTAAAGAAATATAATCGTTTCCAGGTTCTTTGCTTAACTACTTAAACGGCTTCATCTTCGTTTGATGTAGCCATTTTACTCTATTAAAATTTGCTATACTCATCACAAAGGTTTTATTTCTCTCCCTGTTGAGTTTGGCAGCTTTTGGAAGCCTAGATATCCCATGCCAGTGACTATCTGCATCTTCTCTTCTGTGGCTACACATCTGGAGGCCTTGGTGGCATAATCAGTACATCTATTTCTTTGTATTTGCTGAATGTGATCATTTCAGTTATTGATTGCCTATTCTTAGCTGCTGGTCTTACTTTGGAAAAATTGGAGGACGTCAAGCAGTAGGCCTGGTGAAAAATGGCTGCATGGATAAAGGAGCAATTCAGCATGAAATGAACCATGCACTGGGTTTCATCCATGAACAGGCACGGAGTGATCGGGACAGGTTTGTCAAGATAATGTGGGAACACATTGTGGCAGGTATGTTCACTAAATCTTAAGAGAAAACATAGATAAAGGAGAATGTTTCTTCTGTGAACAGCCATGCAAATAAGAATCCTGATTAATGCTGGCTGAATTGCAGCAGCATCACATTCAATGTGATGGCATTTCTCATTCGGTGTTTGTACTAGGGCAATTTCTGTGGCTACACCTACATTAGTGTGGTCCTCCAAGGCAGATGCAGTCTAAAAGTAGCTCTACCTTCTTATTTTGATTGCCATCTTCAACTCATACTCACCTTATATCCAAAATACCAACATCATCAGGAATGCAAAATGTTGTTGAAAAAGACTTGGCCAGGAAGCAAGACTGTGGGACTTTTAGCTGAGGTGGGGTGAAATATGATATTCAGGGATCGTGGCAGGGAATCACACAGCAACTCTACCTCTTTTCCTTTTCCATGGAAAGCCATGGAAACAGAGAAGGCAGCAGGTAGGCCTCTTGGCACTGGCAGTGAGTGCAGTGCACATAGCCTGAAATGTAGATGAACAAGGGACTCCATGCAGAGAGAATGGAAGCACATGCAACCACTAGCATGTGCAAAATCCTGGGACCTGGCATGTTGTGAGAGGAAGGACTGCAATTATTTTCTCCTTGAGGAAAGACTAATATACACTGCCATGAAAAGAAGGAGCAACGGGGAGCAATCAGGACTGGTAAATATGTAAGGGGAAAACAGGTGAATGTTATCTAGGGAAAGGAATGCAGAAGGAATAGCTTGTGCACACGCCCTTGATCTGCGTGCTGGGAACACGGGAGCCTATACAGAACTCCGGGCTCTGGGGAGGGGAGGGGAGAGGAGAGAGAGTGGTAGGAGGCAACCTCCTTTTTCCCAGGGAAAGGAAGAAAGTCATACCTAGAAGGAAAGCAGGGGAAGAAATGATGCAAGGAATCACTTGTTTGACAGCTATGAGAGAGCTGGACAACACACAATTGTAGAAAGATAATAGTGTACTTAGTTCATTATAGAAAATAATAATAAATGAGGCTGGACAACTGAATATCAAATTCTAATAAGTCTCTTCAACAAATAAGATATTCAATTCTTCAATGTCATGCACAGCTGAAAATACATCTTTTTCTCCAGATGGAGCTTGATTGTTTTTATTGCAAATTCCTAACACACTGTTCTCCAAACTTTTTTTGGCTATTCCCTTGATATCTTAAGTAAATTCCATTTGTGCTGTTCCTTACCGAGGCTTCAGCTCTAGCGTTACAGTGTAATTTTGCTACGATTTGTTTGCCATTGTACAACAAGGGTGTACCATGTTTGAAATGCTAGCAAAGCATGTGCTAGGGGAGAGGAGTTGCAAACATGAAGTTACACCAAAGATACTAGAGACACATAAACTCTTACACTAGTTTTGCAGGGGGAAGTCCACGGGTTCAGATATCATCATTCCTAAAGGATACGGATTTAACCAAGCTCTGATTCAGGCACAGCATCATGAAAGGATAAAAGAGGGAGAAGAGCTGAAGACTATGCAAAAGGAGATGGGGTTGGTTAATATTCAGTGTTTTAACAGTATTCACCAGGAGTGGCGGCTGAGAAGATTGGCGTGACAAGGGAGTTAGATTGCAGTGTGTGTGCAGCACAAGCACTGTAGGGAAAAAAATGCAAAGATATACAGGGAGAAGGAAATGAAGAAACACAGCTATGTTCCTGAGGACTTGTTAGCATAGATCTCCTGTAAAAACATGCTGCTGTTTACAGTGCTGATGGCAGAGCTCCCACTGACCTCAGTGGTGCAGAACTAGACCTCAAGACCTTTTGCAGCTTCCTGGCTCTCCCACACATGATGTTTTTCTTTTGCCAACACTGCAGTACTGTGGATGTTTGCTGCGTTTTGTTTTTACCCAGCAATTCACCTTGGAAGCCATCCTACTTCTTTGTTTCAACAAAATGCTGCCTGATCGGTTGCTGTCCACTTAGCTACTTGAAATTCGGCTTGTTTTTCCCAAACTTTTGGGGGAAAAAACTTTCCGAGTCCTCAGCCAAAGCCAAAAACTATTCAGAGACTTCAGCCAAAGCTTCCCTTTTCAGCTTTTCTGAGTCATTACACTTAAATTTTGGCAGCAGTAGTCTTTTTAGAGTGGAAAAGATGGGTTAAGTCCCCACACATGTGCAGGTCTAGACAGCCAAATCTTTCTGGCACGTGATGAGGCAGATACTATTATAGTTTGCTGGCAGTGCCTCTGTCCAGCCAGGCTGCTGTTACTTTTTTTAGCAAACCAATTCAACAAAGCACTCACGTGCCAAACAGTAGCCATATGCTTAAATGTTTCACAGCATTTGAACTGTGTTCTCTGTTCATCACCTCAAAAGAAGCTGTGCACTTGCTGATAATTCTTTCTCAAGTCCGTATAGCAGATAAGAGGAACTGAGATAAAAACCTAAGAATCAGGAAAGCCAATGCTGTTGAGAACCAGTTTGAGCCTTAACCGAGTTTTTGAACTATGAAAAGCTCCCCAAGCATGACCCCAAACTTTCTATAATTCAGGATTTTGAAGCTTCTCTTTGCATTTCCTAGCCCTCATTGGGACCAGTGCTGAAGGACATTACTGGAAGAGACTGGCTCTGATTGCAAGCCTGCCAGCCAAGTTGTGTGGGCTCCAGAGATTTTTCTGACAAGTGTCCAACCCTGATCTCTTGTCCAGATGGTTTGTGGTATACAAACCACTAGTTACAATCATGAAGGTACAGATGTTGAACTGGAAAGGAGTGCTCAGTGGTTAGGGCATTAGCTTTGAGGCCAGGCTGACTGTATTCAGCTCCCTGCTCTGACATTGCCTGCTTGCCTGTCTTACCATGGACAAGAGACCCAGGGTGCAATTTGAATTCATGCTCTCCAACCAATGGAGAGAAATAGTTGCCTTCAGATGAAACTCCCTCCAACTGTGTCTCTTTCTCTCCCTCTCCTCTGACTATCCTGGTAGCTTTGATGAATAACTTCAGTGCCTAACTTCGAGAAATAAAGCTAGGTGACATGAATTCCATTCTGTGTCTCTGGGCCCCAGTCCTGTATCAGCATAATGCTTCCTTACCTCATATGGGCTTTTTAAGGCTAAACAGATGAAAAGTGATGAGATGCTCAGCAGCTGTGATGAGTGGTGCTGTATCAGCAGCTGTACTCAGAATGTTTTTAGCTGATCTTACTGATTCCTCTTGCATCATGTGAGTCATATCACTTCAGTGCTGATGGGTCTGACCAGAGACAAAGCCAGAATACAGCTGATGACACGTCCTTTGGGGCAAGTAACAGGCAAACTGTATCCCCTTCTTTTCTGGTCTTATAACCCTATGGTGGAAGGACTCAGCAAGACCGGTTGGTGGTCACCCACCCATACCTATGAATTTTTGATCTAGGTGGTCAGACAGATTTCCCTCTCAAGGTATGGATGCAGCTCTGGGGACGTAGGTTGGATGCTTATAATCTTCAAGATAATGCACTGAAATATACTTGGAGGCACCCCAATGAAGATGAACACCTTTACTTAAAAGTGGATTGGATTCATTGATTATATCAAAACTTTGACTTATTTGACTCAGTTTATATTCTGAAACCTACTAGACTGAGTGAAAATGGGTTCCCATGGACTTCAAAAGGCTCTGGTGGTTTCGATAGATTGAAGATATCATGATAACAAGGAATCATAACAGAAATTACTCTTAGGATTATGACAGCAGGCAGTGTCTATTAAAGCAGCAATAATTGTTCTGTCTGAAATGTTGCTTTCCTACCTTACAGGGGAACAAGGAAACTTTGGAAAAATGAATTCCAAAAATCTGGGCCTTCCCTATGACTACTCTTCAGTAATGCACTATGGCGCGTAAGTTGTTTTCTGAGATGTCTTTTCAAAGGAGCAAACAGCTTTCAGATCTACTCAGACCTAGGAAGATGGAATTGCTCTGTGCAGGGCATGACTTTTGCAGTCCACTTAAAAGTGAGTGAATGGACAGAATTAAGGGTGAGCATACTTCCTTCGTCCGCAGGATTCCTGAAAAACAGAGTTAATATAGATAGAAGAAAAAATTAGGACTTTTTCTTTCACTGTACTCCTGTCTCTTGCTAGAGGCCTTTGACATGGCTATGGTCCAACGTCTAACTCTACTGGGTCACTGATCTAAACCAGTTCTGAAGTCTAAATGATTTCATTAACGTAGTAACAGCTGATCATAGACAACAATATTTAGGTACAGAGAGAAAAAAAAAATGAATTCTTTTATATCATTAAGATGTTGTCCTGCCTCATATTCACCTGGGAATATGAGGCAGGAACACTAAGGCTGCACTTCAGTC
Organism: Athene cunicularia; assembly: GCF_003259725.1. Classification (NCBI taxonomy): domain Eukaryota; kingdom Metazoa; phylum Chordata; class Aves; order Strigiformes; family Strigidae; genus Athene; species Athene cunicularia. The sequence goes on along the minus strand of NW_020799101.1, from coordinate 41,755,758 downwards.
CATAATGTACAAGCTTGTAGCATGTACCTTCTTTATTTCTACTAGCAAGTAATAACTTCTGAACAAAACTGTGAAATGAAACTTGTCTAGTAGGAGGCAGGAACTTGCAGTTAGTAAATGAACAATTACTAACTGAGACAGAACGACTCCTGCTCCTCTGCCTCTGGAACCATGAAGGTGGGAATTCAGTTCATTTGCCAGGTCATTGGCGAAAGCCCTCCTCACTCAGGACAGTGCATCTTTTTCTTGTTTCTTGCTTTTAGCTGCTGCACACAAAATGGCTGAAATGATGGTCCTCTTCAGGGAAGACTAACTGGTGTCTAAGAAGCTTCTTGCCCTTTTCCACTGAAATTCTTTGCATGTGGTACATGAATATGATTATGCATTTAGATAACTTCACTGTTTAAGAGAAGCAATCTAGAAATGTGATTCCCTTATTTCTACAGGTATGATTTCTCCAGCACTCCAGGGAAAGCAACTATTGTACCAGTTCCTGACCCCTCTATACCCATTGGGCAGAGAGAAGGTCTGAGTAACTTGGATGTAGCTAAAATCAACAAGCTCTACAAGTGCAGTAAGTGCTGTAGATAAAAGGCATGTGAATCCTTATACAGCTGATGTCTGTAGGCACTGTCAGACATCCCCCAAAGGAATTAAGCCCACAGTCCTTTCAATACATCTCTCCCTCGCCCTATGAAAGGGCTGGTATGCGTGTAGAAACAGAACTGTCCTTGTGCCAAGCTGCTGCCTTAAAAAGGACAATTTACTTTCACTAATTCACTGTCATTCTGAGTTATCCTTACATAGTCCCTGCTGTTTGACATAAGCAATATCCATCAGAGAAATCATGGTTGCTATCTCTGTCAACTTCACATTTCAGGAAATCTCTGAAGGTTGCAAAGCATGTAAGCTATCCTCAGCCATGATTATAGCTTAGTCGTGTGCATCAGCAGTGCCAGCAAGTGTGTGATTTCTTTCAGTTAGGAATTTACTACAGGTCTGTAAGTATGGGTACCACTTAGGCTGATTAGAACATCTCTTTGAGGAGAATTCCTCAGGCCTTTTGTATAGTTATCTACTTCCTTGCCTGGTCCATTTCTTAACTCGTCCCTGTGGCAAATTAAGGTCTAGAAATACCTAGCATTCCTCTGTAGCAGGAACTCTTCAGATGAATGCACAAAACACAGGTAAAACACCAGACGTGCTCCTGCAATGCACAAGTTTTGCCTCAACTCCCAGTACATAGGCTAATTGATTTATACAGTATTTGACTTTGCTGAGATGTTATTCAATTAGTTTCCACAAAACGAGCAAGAAACGTTAACACGGCCTAAATATTAGTGTACCACATTCTGCTCTGAACTGTGTTAGTACTTAAATAACCATCAGTTACTAGTGGGAATCAGCATTCCTTCAGCTGGCTAGTTAGGTACAGAAATCATTAACCAGAGTGGTTCCTCCCCAGTTCTTAACTTCAGATAAGACTAGTTTACAATTTAAGTGTCTGTCATGGTCTCAAAGATAGCGATAACAAGTATTTAATGATATTTATTCTTGATTGTGGGGCTGGGAAGAAATCACTGCCTTTATTATATAATTTCATAATTAGATCTGTATGTTTTGGGAAAAAATAGCTAAATTTTTAAAAAATGAGAAAATTTTAATTTTTTTTTAAAAAGGGCTTGAAAAGAAAAGGACAAAAAGTCCGGTTGTCTCAGGGAAAGTAGAGAGCAAAAGAAAAATGTCATAAAGTCCTATGTTCAGGTGTTACGTATTCATATTTTGTAATTGGAGGAGTTACATATAGTGCAATAAATGAAGACTACATGTGGAAAGACGAAAGCAGATGAGATCAGCCTTTGTATACCAGTCCCTAGGTCTGTAGCTTGACTTCAATGCTCTCTCATTGTTTTTCCCCCAGTGACTACCCCTTTTTGCTTTTAGACAGAATCTAGTTTTCTAGCTCGATTTTTGCATATACTTATGACTACTCACAGATTTGCTGATGGGAATTGATGTACTGATGTCATTGAAACTACTCCTGTGATTGAGGTTAAGGAAGTTCATGAAAGATCCAGGCCTTTTTTAAGGCCTTTTAAAATATGTGAGTGAAGCCCTACTGTCTTTAAAAAACATTAGTAGCTGAAGCAGTGAAGTACCTTAACTAGTGTTATTTCATTCACAGGTTTTGAATAACTTTTATACTAGGGCCATCAACACAATTGTAAGCATTATAATTCCTTTCTCTTTTACAAGCTTGACTAATGTAAATGGTTGGAGAGACTTGTCAGGTGTTTCGGGAAGATTTTTGTGCAGTTTTCGTTCTCTTCAACACTGTTTGGTTCTTCCCTTCAGATTGCTGTAGCTATGTGTTGCCTAAATCCAAAGGCTCGTTCTCCTCTGTCAATTACCCATCCCCATACCCGAACAATAGCAGCTGCCTGTGGCTGATCCGCATCCGTCAAAGTAAGGTAATTTTTATCAGGAGAAAATATGTTTGAACCACAGTGTCAAGGCTACACAGCATTATTTCATTAATATGACTACCCTCTGGGAGTCGTTTTCATGGACTAAGACATTTATTTTGTTACACAGTGAATGAAAAGACAGTCTCAACAATTTTCATAAGACTTATTAAAACTATCGGATGCATTATTTAACTTGATTTTTATCTGGTTAATATTGGATGGTTTTTCAGAGACAAGCAATAGTCAAACATCAATCACTGGGCTCAATAACAGGGTATTTAGATGAAATTCTATGGTCTTTTTATACAGAAAGTAAAATTTCAGTGATACATAGATAGTAAAATGAATATGAAGTCCTAGTTCACTTCATCATAATTAGATAGTTTGAATCTTTCCCTGTGTATAACACTAAATACAACAACTGTTTTCTTGTTTCTCAAGATTTTCCTACAGTTTGAGGCTTTTGATCTCCAACCCTCCTCAGGCTGTTCTTCTGACTATATAAAAATTTACAATGGAAACAGCAAGAATTCTCCTGTCTTGCTGGACAAATACTGTGGGAAGGGGCCGCTGCCCTCCTTAGTGGCATCTGGATCAACAATGCTGGTAGAGTTTGCAAGTGATGAAAGCATTACAGCCACAGGATTCAGAGCCTCCTACAACAGGGGTATGAACAGTCCTTTACAGAACTTGAGGAACAGCATTAATAGTGTTTGTATGGAAGAACTGAAAATTTTGAACTCCAGAGTGTTTTTTTTTCCTGTGTTCTTATTTACACTTCCATAGCAATTGCTAATGCAGAAGGCTTGGCAATGATGGGGCTGAAGGTTAGCAGGACACAGAAAATGTCATGTTGCATGGGTCTCATGTTAGTAATCCCAAGAACCACGTACATTCTTCTGATTCCCTCTGCTAGGCTTTTTCACATCTTTAGAACAATTTCTTTAAATAAAAACAATGCAATGACTGTAACTAATAGGAGCAGTGCAGCCAAAGAGCACAAAGACTGCAGAACTCAACAAGAAATCTCAAACAATGAGATGTAAAGCCAGTATCTGGGCAATATGTTATTCAAGGTTTTGTGGCTTTTTATGCAATGGGAGAGGTACTAAACTTGGGTAATTTACACTTTCTGAATTCAAGGTTTTTATTATGTTACATGAAACACAGTGCTTACTGTAGTCACTTGAGAGCTGTCTGTTTTACAAACGTACAAATGCATTATGGACTGCTGGATAAAATTCTGTTGCACTGCAATATGCTTTCAGTTAGAAGGCACTGGGCATTAGTAGCCCAAATAACTTGTTATAGTCTTATTTCAATTCAAAATGCAAACTTTTATAATGCAGAAATTGAAGAAGTCTTAGAAATGTGTCCTTTTTACTCTTCGCATTAGTTTATGGAGTAATTTCCAGATAGCATTAGAACTACCTTGATAGTGGAATCTTGAATATTTAAGCTAATTCTTTTCTGAAAGGGCAGTGTTAGTACCATTAGAATGCTAATATGGTAACACTCAATTGTAAAGACAGATACAGCTCTAGATGCAGCTGTTTCCTGTCCTCCAAAGGTTATTTAGCAGCCATGTTTTTAGTTCCTTCAGTACAGCTGCTGATACAAATACTAAGCAAAGAAATAAAATATTTCAGCAGTAGACTTTCATGGTAGCACTTTTTTTTTTTTTTTTCCTGGCTTGAATGCAGAATACAATAGAGTATAGGCAAGCTCACTTCTACTACCAGAATACTCTTAATATGCCTTTCTCTGTTTTTCATCTTTACTCCTCAGTGAATTGTGGAGACACTTTCACAAACTCAGATGGAGTCATCACCTCTCCAAACTACCCCAATAAATATCCAAATAACCGAGCATGCTTCTGGGTCATCAGTTCTCCAGTAGGATACAAGGTGAGGCTCAGATTAATTCATTTGAGGGTTTCATCAGTGTTCTCTAATGGAATCTCTTTTTGCCTTGGAGAATAATAGCTGTAACATCACTCTTTGAGCAGGCATTCTCAGAGTAAAAATCTGAACATAAAAATCCAGTTTAAGAACTTATGCTGGATCTTGGTATCTGAGGTGTTCAGCAAGGGAAAACCTTTACAGGTGTGTGTGAACTCATATGAATTTAGTTTGTACCAGTAGGTGGTGTTCAGAATAATCCCTAGGTAAGAGTTCCCACTAGAAAATGGAAACATTGCACAGGTGCTGTTTTTATATTTCTCTAGAGAAAAGAATTTAAAACGCACAAGATCAATCTTGTCCCTTGCTTCTCCCTCCAATCCAAATGATGATGAATAAGCAAATAATTTGCTACTAATTTGCATTACAATATGGGATCAGGATGTGGTGCAATCACAGAATAAATAACGATGCCTGCACATAAGGAATTTAAACTATTTGGGCTTGTTAGATACAAGGGGTAAGAGAAAAGGACATAACCTGGAAGCAAAGTCCTTTGGTTGTATTTTCTCCAGATATCTCTCAAAATGTTATTCTTTGAGCTGGAAAATAGTGACAGATGCAGCTATGACTACTTGCTCATACATGATGGAAGCCGACCTACATCACCTGCAGTTGGCCCTTATTGTGGGACAGAGAAGGTTGCAGACTTTACTTCCACTGGGAACTTTGTGCTGGTTGAATTTCATAGTGATATATTTTGGGAGTTGCCTGGATTTGTGATGAGTTACACATTCAGTAGGTAGTACTATACAGATGGGAGAGGGAAAACATAGAACGAAAGTAAGAGACCCGCTAGCTACAGGTAAAAGTCAAGATGTCACCAATTTCCGCAAAAAATAGCTCCCTGATACCTTTAACACGCTTGAAGCTTGATCTCTTAGTCTTACGTCTGCAGTGGTGTAATTTGCATGGTGAATTATGGTCAAAAATGTTCTTACCCATGGGATGCTTCTGTCTGAGACTGTAAGCTTTTTGTTATACCCATTGCTGGTGTTGCATGGCCAAATACAATAGCAGAACTGAAACTAAGCAGATTTTCATGGACTTCTAGTGTTAGAAACTTCCCACAAAAATTTCAGAGTATGGCTATGTAGCAACTTTAACTTGTATTCTGACAAATGTTACCACCCAACCCTAACGCACATTCCAGTATGCATACAGAAGAACCTTCAGACACGTTTATTTATGCTTTGAAGCCAAGTTCACTTACACAGTTTGTATAGGCACCTTAGCTTAGCCTGGAAATCACCACTTTACACTTTACACTAGATGTTTGTACTGCATCTCAACTCAAAGAATTGAACTACTGTCTGTGAGACAAACAGATTTAAATATAGAAACAGTTAAGAGTGGCAGGAACAAGCAGTAAAGGAGGGGGAACAGAGTGAAGCACCTATTGTTACTTTGCTGTGGCCTGAGTCAGGTATTGAAATTGTCTATGGGGTATTACCAAAATATTTCTTTAAAAAGAGGCCTGAAAACCTAATGCAAAGTCCACTGAATGTAAATGTAGCCAGTCACTTTGGGGAACCTTGTCTGTAGAAAGAAATCTTCCACCTCTGAGGAGACCTGTGAAGAGGAGAAAGAAATCACCACCGTAGACAGCTAACACTTTGATGTATTCAGAACTAAATGCAAATGTCAAACTGGAAGATGCCAAAATGTAATAAATAATAAAAGTTCTTGCTGCAGTTATACTTTTGTGAAGAAGAGCATGTAGAAAATGCCAGTTTGTTTTCCTAGACCTAGGAAAGCAGCCAAGAAAATTTTGAATTTTACTGACTTTTGGGTTTGTGGGTTGTTTTAGGATCTGTAATGCTTTCCTTTCTAGGCACTGGTTAGTTTTCACCATACAAAGAATGATAATTGATAAGTTGTGGACATCAGGGTCCAGGGCTTGATTGCTTCATGGTGGGAAAGTGTGTGCACAACAGGCAACAAATAGTTGTAGTTCTTACAAGCTCCTGTCTTCTGGCTATAAAAAGTATTCCTTCATTTAATTTAGCTCACTATTTAGATTGGCACTTCTTTGAAGGATGTAACAATTTCAGCATCATGACAGAAAATTAAACTCTTATTTCAGTTTTTAACTTCAACTTCAGTCTGTACAAAAGCTAATTCTTTTCTCTGAGTCTGAGGACTTTCTTTTCTCTGAGTTTGAGGAGGTGCAAAAGTAATAACCCCGTGACAACTGTTATTGTATACAAAGCTGAATGGGTCCCTATTTTAAATATACAGTGCTGAACAGCTTTGTAACTTGAGTATTACTTTAGATTCCCTTCCTGTGGCCTGATATGGGGTTCTACATAGGTCCAGTGTTTCAGACGTTCACCCAGGTTTGGTAAAGGAGCATGAACAATATGTTGAAACAGCAGTGAACCACATATAGGAATACTGGTCTTGCAACTTGTCCCTAGAAATATGGTTTTAAGTAGGAGTCTGAGATGTAGCAATGTGACTTGATCAGTGTGCTTTATTTGTAAGCAAGCCCTTCAATAGTAATGATGTAGAAATGCATTCCTGAATTTACAGACAGGTTGAAATATAGTGTGATGAATAAGTTCTCCCTTTCTAAGAAAGGCTTTTCAGTCTGAGATCTAAAGGTCCTGCTTTTCATAAGTTCTGCTAGGGGTCCTTGTTAACTGCTTTCCTTAAGGGGATATGAACATTAGCTGGAGTTTCCACACATGCTCTCCAAACCACCTCTTGACCCTCCGCGGATATCAACCCTTCAGCTTTCCTCTAATTATTGCTAAAATCTCTGATTTCCTGCCAGCAGTCTCCACTTTAGTTATACATTACTCATCTATAAATCTGTGGCCCACCAAACAGGAAAATGCAAGATACAAAACATCCTGATGAATGGCATCCTTCTTATAATGACTGCTGCTCATTTTCACCCAGTTAGGTGGGAATCTTAAATGAGAGGCTGTAGAATTCACAAACCCTGATAAGAGGTTAGGTGTACCCAGCTGTACAGTGTAAGGGGACTTGCATCTAACAGACAATAACTCTCCCAAAACAGGCATTGCCAATATATAACAATTATTTATAAGCTTGCTATTAACATTCATATTCTGAGATATATGAATTAAGAGTGAGCAGCCAGTAGACACAATGGACAGTATAGCCAAAAGTTTAGGATTCAAATACCACCATCGGAGGATTTTGAGAGGTTCTAATGAAAGTTCAGCATTCACTTAACACACCTTTGAAATCCAACATGTAACGATTTAACCTTAAAAACCAGAACTATCTAGAAGTGATGAATATATATATGTATTCCCATATATGTGCATACCTCATGACACAAACAGGTATTACCTTAACTGCATAAAAATTAGATCTGTGCTAAGAGGCACCCACTTCCACAAGCCTGGGCATGTGAAAGAGACAAGAGTGTGACACTGTATTCCCATCTTACTTGCTTTGGGACTGTCCAGGTTCCCATCTGGAAGGCAAATCAAGGCCTTCAAATGGTATCCTTCTGTAATCTGTAAGAACCAGAAGAGAGATCTGTCAATTACTGCTGTAGGAGAAAAGCAGCCTGGAATAAAGCACTACAGAAACACACAAAAAATGTACTACTCATAAGTCTTTTTTTAAATTTAAAACACATTTCCCTTACATAAGTAAATAACTGTGGTTGAGATGACGCTTGTTTGCGTGACTAGAACCTGAATCATAGAATGATAGAATAATTTTGGTTGGAAGGAACCTTTAAAGGTCATCTAGTCCAACCTCTCTCTGCACTGAGCAGGGACATCTTCAACTAGATCAGGTTGCTCAAAGCCCCCTCCAACCTCACCTTGAATGTTTCCAGGGATGGGGCATCTACCACCATCTCTGGGCAACCTGTATCAGTGTTTCACTACCCTCATTGTTAAAAATGTCTTCCTTGTATCTAGTCTAAGTCTACCCTCTTTTAGTTTAAAAACATTACCCCTTGTCCTATTGCAACAGGCTCTGCTAAAATATTTGTCCCCATTTTTCTTATAAACCCCCTTTATGTACTGAAAGGCTGAAGTAAGGTCTTCCCAGAGCCTTCTCCTTGTCCACTGTAACCAGTTTGCTAGCTGTGTTGATCATGGGGGAGTATGCTTTCTTTGATGTTTCTTTTCTGGCTGATATACCTGTAGAGGCCCTTGTTACTATTCTTTGCATCCCTTGTCAAGTTCAGCTCCAGCTGTGCCTTGACCTCCCTGACCACATCCCTGCCTAAGCTGGCAGTGTCCCTGTACTCTTCCCAGGATACCTGTCCCTGCTTCCACTGCCTGTGCATTTCCTTCTTGCCCTCTAGTTTGACCAGCAGGTCTCGACTCAGCCATGCCCATCTCTTGCCTTCCTTTCCTGATTTCTTACACCTGGGGATCAAGAGCTCTTGCACTCCATGGAAAGCGTCCTTAAGGATCTACCACCTCTGTTCTGCTTCTTTGTCCCTGAAGGCAGTTTCCCAGGCAGTCCTACTGACTAACTCCTTGCACAGCTAAGTTTGCTTTCCTAAAATTCAGGGTCTTGACTTTACTCTTTGCCTGACCCATATCCCTCAGGACTGCAAACAGTGCCTGAGAGAAAATATGGGCAGCTTTTGGCATGCTGATAGTACAGTTGGTTCCTCATCTAGAAGAAGAAAACGAGCCTGCTGAAACAGCAAGAGAGTACTGAAACTCAGTTTTCAATTTCACTATGGTGATGATCTGCCCTTTTTATTACACTGAACTGCAAGGAGAGATATTACAGCCTGGGAAACTTAGTAGGCAGTCAGCCACATTTTGAATTAATTTGAACTTTTTCAGACTAAACGTTTTACTTCTACATGCATTCCATTATAGTAATCAAGCCCCAAGATTATCATGGCCAAGTCTAATACACTGGGGCAATGTTTCACAGCAAGTTAGAAAAGAACACAGCATTTTCAGCTATAACTATGTAGGACAGAGTACAACTTACTGTGCAACAACTGAGTTTGGCAAGGAGAAGACACATGAACCAAAGACCATTTAATCTCTCCTACACTTCAAACAGAAACTGAAAACCTTAGGAGCTAAGTCGTCACGCAGGATTTTAATAATCGGAGTTCCCTTTATCATGGGAAACATCAGCAGGCAAGAGAAGAAATAAAGAAACGCTGCTGCTATTCAGCTGCCAAATAGCTTTCTTGAGCAGGAGCCGGGAGAACTGTGGGGGCCGGTCCCCCTCTGGTGGACACCAGCAGGGGAACGTCACGGACCCTTGTTCCTCTTCTCCAGACACGGCAGGGTGAGGTTTTCTGCACTCATCGCGACTCTCAGTTCCATCCCGTAAATTCAGCCGAAGTGTTTCTTCTAAACAGATAAATTCAATTTCTTCAACTGTCTTGCTCCCTCCTGTGTGCCTCTGTTGATGGCGTTCTCTGAATAGGAAGGTTCTTTGAGTCGCTGCTTGTAGTTTGTATTAAAGAGCAACAGTCCAAATTACACCTGTCAATCAGTAAGTTGCACTGTAACATTCAGATCGAAACTTCCTCTTTTCCCATTGACAAGTTCAATAGCAAAGACATCAAAGGAAGTCTTTTATTTGATTAAATTCTGGTTTTTATTTGTCTTGATTCCCTGCTTTATGCCTATAGTACCCGGAATTTCCAGGTGATGTCTAATACAATTGCTGGGCAGGTGCAAAGTTTAGCTTCCAAGTTTTATACAGTTGTCTTTCCAATGTTCTTTATCATTAAAAAACCCTGAAAGCACAAGAGGGGAAATTGAAATTTTTTGCCTTTGAGTTTAGCTTTGTTCAGACACTAATGAGTCATACTTTCTTGAATAATCAGTCAGTTTTCTAATTTAATTGTGTAGGTCTTTACAGTGTGGACTTACCTATTAAACAAGTAAGAATGCAAAATGTTAAGTGCAAACCCAGGCAATTAACAAGTTAACTCATGGAAACCAAAGGTACACTCAGTAACTTTTTTTTTGACATTCATTTCTCAAGGATTGCAAACAAAACACTGGCAGCAGAGGTGTCGCCTGGGGATTAACTGGAGTTTTGCAATTCAACTGATTTCATTGTCTTTGGAACCACGATGTCACCACAGGTTTAAGAAAAAAAAAGAAAAAAAAAATAAACAACCAAACAAAAGTAACGTGAGTGCAACCCTGTCAGCATTAGAGAATGCACCTTTTTTTTGGTCTTGTTAACATCTAGTAACGGCTAATGGGCAGAAATGCATCAGCCCACTAACTATACCTGCTGCACTGGGAGTATGGTGAGGCGCCCACCCTGACCGTTCTCCTCCCACTTCAAAAGCGGCAGAGCCCTTCGTTACTGCGGAGACAGCGAACATCCCGCAAAGACAGCTAGGCCGCGGCAATGGCGCTGAGGCGGCCGCCCGCTCTGCGTGCCCCCCCGGCGAGGAGGCGGGCAGGGCAGAGGCTCTACCGAGCCCCCCCCCGCTCCTCCCCGACCCACAGCAGGG
>NW_020799101.1:41666877-41744825 GCF_003259725.1 Athene cunicularia | reverse complement strand
CTCTTATACACATCTGTGCAAGGGTCCTCGGGGCGTGGGGGAAAAGTGTGGAGCTCCTCCGGTAGCGCCATGGATCGCCGGTGCTATGGGTGTGCGTCCAAGTTCTCTGTCTTCAAGAAAGAGGCAAGTCCGGCTGAGGGGGGGGCAGGGCCGGCCGGTCCCGCGGGTGAGGGACTGAGCGGGGACCGGGGGACCCGCCTCGCCCGGCGCCGAGGCATGCTTCCCCACCGGCGGCCATCCTAGCCTTGCTTGCCTACCGAGCGCTTGTGGTGCCTGGCATCGGTATGATGTTAAATATGTGCCGTTACTGCAGAAAAACAAAGGGGGAAAATCGTCATTGGATGTCATCCTCTAATCCAATATGCGGTCGTTGTCTCCGAGAATTCGCCTCACACCTTTATTATACTATGGGATGAAATGGTGTCTCTGCTTCCAGCAGCAGTTACGTGCTGGTGCTCAGAGGCTCTCCAGAGTCTCCGTGTCTTCAGCAGCAGCTGACGGTACAGTTCTCTTAACAAATCAGCATAAGCACAGCGTTACTTTTAGCGCACCTTGGCACGGGTGTTGTTCCTGTATGTGGCCAGCCAGAGCAACGGGGTGTACACAGTGACTAGGTGACAAAACCCTGTCCTGCCCTCTCCTGTCTCTCCGCAGTGTGGATGCAAGAACTGTGGACGGTCGTTCTGCTCCGGCTGCCTTAGCTTCAGTGCCGTTGTTCCCCGCTGTGGAAGCACTCAGCAGAAGGTGTGCAAGCAATGTCATGGAAAACTAACTGGGTAAGACAGCAGTGTTCATTCACCCAAAGGCAGTGTCCTGCTTTGTTTCTTCATTTTGCATCCCGATGTTGTGTTGCAGATTTCTGTGTGAGAGCTATGAGAGCTATGCCTTGCACTGTGCATGTGTGCTGTATGTACCCTGGAGTTTCAAGCCAGGCCATTACTGAACTGCTGTTACATGAGTTGTACGGTCCAAAGATAGGGATCAGGATTTGTGAAGCTGTTCTCTACGGTTACCCTGTTTAAACAGGGTTTAAATCTTCATGGATGGACGCTGAATGCCTTATATCTTCACTGCACGAGACCAGGTTAAGCCCCACTGTGTTTTTGCCCAGAAATCTACACCCCTTTGAAAGCTCTGGCAGTCTTTTCGGATGTGTAGTAGTTGAATAACCTTACAAGATGCTCAAAGCATTACTACCTCTCTTGGCAAACAGTGACACAAATGCTTATTGTTGAGAGGTCTCTGCTATGTGTAGCCTAAAGAATTAACATTTTGCATCATAAAATCGGTTTGCTTTTAAAAGTAAAAAAAATGTCTGCAAACATAACCTGTAGATTGCCTGTTCAAAACAAAAAAGGTGTAATTCAATAGCAGTATTGGTTATACACATGAACAAGTAACACAGAAGTACAAGTGCACACCAGAACCCTCTCTCAACCAATTCGTCTGTGTCCTCTTCCTTCTCTTAACTCTCTTCCTCACTTCTCTCATACAGGAAGGAATTTTCACCAGTGAGTGGGGAATTTTCTGGCTCTGCAGGTGTCTAAAGGATGAAGGCCTCTCATTAGCAGAGGTCTTCATTTTGGAAGCACTGGCTCATGGAAACAGTGTGAGCTACTGATGGTGAAAATACAGTATTCAGTCTTAAAGTTTTGAAATGTCCTGATTTCCCTTTACAACTCCAAAGCCATTAAGAAAACACGGCAGCCTTTCTCCATGTTTCTGTTGTTGTTGTTGTTGTTGTTTTTTTTTTTCCCTCATCTGTTTAATCTCAGTACTATAGAGTTACAGCAGAAAAAAATCCTCCCTGACTGGATAGCAGGTAGATAATACATGTAGGCTGCTGGTCTGTAAGCTGTATGTGTTATTGTTCTTCATGCAAATAGCTTTCAGAACTGAAACCTTAGAACTGGAAAGCGGTTCGACAATGTTGCATTCATTTGTTGCTATACAGGCCTTAGCACAGTGCAGATGTGTTTGTAGCTGTGACTTCTAAGAATGAATAAAATATGCCAGCTACCTTATGTAAGTGTGTAGTTTAACAGCTCGACCTGAATACAGCAAAGTAGAAGATAGTTACACAACATGTGTTTGTGGTGCGCCATGTTCAAGTGTGCTAGAAGATGTCATTATGATACTGGTGGTTATATAATGATTTTTTAAACATTTTGTTTAGCTTTTACATTATATAATAGTGTGTTTGTTGCGTGCCACAGCTCCTTTTGGAGTGTTCTTGCTGCGTGGAGACTAATTACACTGGGAGTCTTACCTAACTATTCTATCTGCTCTCTGAACTGGGAGGTGCAGGCTGTGGGAGGCAAGAATATTTCAGCCCCTCCTCCTTTGGATCACTGGTGACCATATTAAATCACATTTCATCCAGATGCAAAATAACTGGACCAAAGGACCAGAAATGAAGTCACCTGCTGTCCCAGGCAGCTATATTATCTTAATCCCTTTCATAAGCTGATCGCTCTCCATATTATGAAAGGGGCTGTACCAGGAGGTTGAGAAACTTATACTCATTCCACCTGAGTTGAGGGACTAAATGAGTGGAGCAATGCTAGTATCTTGAGTTCAGAGAAATCATTGTTTTTGTCTTCCAGAGAGGAATCTCAAAGCAGTTCAGCAAAATGGTCACCACCAGAAAACTACAAAAAGTGAGTTGCACTTGCCAGTCAGATGGTTGTTTCTGCCGCAGAGTAGCCTTTCAGGCCCTCACTCTTCATCCCCTATAGAGGCCAACAAAAGTGGGGCTTGTGATGTGGGTATTTGCTTGTTTAGAATTAGATTAAGGATGGGACTTTTGTTTTGTTGTTTGGGGGTTTTGTTTGTTTGTCTGGGGGAGTGAGCTGTGTGCTCTTTTGAATAGATTCCTGGAGAGCAACCTGCCTACCTCTGATCGGGGTTGGCTTGGAAACAGGAATGTGGTGGTGAAATGTTCCTTGTCTCCTTGGAAATGGTGCCAGATGTGCTGCTCCTGTGAGATAAGGTTTTCCTTAGTTTCGGGAGTACCTCACTGTGCCATTATGGGAGATCCTGGTACAGGAGGGAGTGGTTTCTGTTCTGTTCTGCACTGACATTCTTTAAATAGCCTGTTGGGTTGACAGAGGATGTTTTCATATCTCAGGGTTTAAACCCCTGTCTCAATTGTATCTTTTTTTTTTCCCCATCCTTGTCACAGGCGTGTAGCAGCTTTGGAGGCTAAACAAAACCAGCTGAAAGAACAACAGAAGGCAGCTGCAAAATCCTCGGGTCAGGGAGGTTCCAGATACCAGGGACTCTCAAAAGAGGATAGAGCTATTGCAGAGAGACTGGAGAGGCTCAGGGAGGAAAGGAAACCAAGTGAGTTTTGGAGGATACCAGAGATTTCTTGGGTGGGAAAACTGCTACTTGGGAAACATGGAACCTGGAGGGAGAGGGAAGTGCTGAGCTTTCAGAGCCTGCCTTTTTAGGGTTAAAGTTGGACAGAGCATCCACATCCTGCTGCAACAATGGCCAAAATCTACAAAGATTTTAGATTAACATTCCAGCTTCTTTTTGCTTCTTGGGTTTTCCCTTGAAACTGCTTCTCAGTTTTGGGGTAGTATCTTATCTGTAAAACCACCTTCTCATTTCTCATTGTTTGGGGTAAAAACCTGTGTGAAGCCCACTAGGAGCAGAATGAAATGAGGGTCTTTGGCCAAACTGTTATGCAGAAGATTTCCTGTGGGTCGTTGTCCTGGGCAGCAGCAGTGCCAGTCTGTGCAATAATGTTCTGGCTAGCCTTGCCTCACAGAGGAAGAAAAGAACTCCAATCCCAGTCCACAGCTGTCAGGTTCTGGGACAGCCTTGTGGTGCATGTGGGAGAATAAACTATTTAAAAAATGATGTGTTATTGCTAAAATGGAAGGAACATGATGCAAAGTGGTTACCTGATTATCACAGAATCATAAAATTATTTAGGTTGGAAAAGACCTTTAAAATCATCAAGTCCAACCGTTAACCTAACAGCTGCCAAGGCCACCACTAAACCATGTCCCTAAGCACCACATCTACATCTTTTAAATACCGCCAGGGATGGTGACTCAACCACTCCCCTGGGCAGCCTGTTCCAATGCTTGACAACCCTTTCAGTGAAGAAATTTTTCCTAATATCCAATATAAACTTCCCCTGGCGCAACTCAAGGCCGTATCCTTTAATCCTGAAACCCGAGGGGAGGGTTTCAGTCTGATACGCCTAGGATTACATTAAGAGGAACAATGGACTGTACTACTTAAATGACACTTATTTCTCTGCCTGTCCCTAGTATCCCAAGTCAGCTGACTGCCAGATGGCATTACCCTAATACTAGCCTTATGGATAGGACATAAACTGTGAAGGAGGCAAGGACTTGGAAGAAAAGGATACCAGTTAGGGTGGTCTCTAAGTCACTGAAGTATGATCCCTCATTCACATCAGGGACTGAAGGAGGTTTTTGCTCAGGTGTTCAGTCTGATTCCAGCAAGAAATACAATTTTAAGAAACCAAATTTGAAACCTTTTGTTTCCAATAATGGAATAATCTCCTCCCTTGGGTTATTCTGAACTGCAGAGTCCATCCCTACTCAGGCTGAGATCGAAGCTAGGCTGGCTGCCCTGAAGGAGGACTGCTGGAGGCCTGTTCCATCCACAGAAGAAATAGAGGACCAGTTGGCTGTCCTGCAGGGAAGAGATCCTCCTTCCCAGGCTCCCAGACCTGTAAGCTCCCTCAGCTCTTTATCCAGCAATGTATTGTGAGCTGACACAGTAACTGGTGTTCTAGCACATTAGCCATTCTTTCTTCAGCTTTTTTTGTGCAGGTGGCTTCCTTCAGAAATCTGTTTCCTGTCTGTGATATTGCTCCAGAAGCAAATGGGTAGCCTTTACCAGTGCACTGCTTCAATTTGAATGCAGTATGTTCCTTTACGTCAAATGTAGTTCATGTGTTTATTTTTAACAATAGATGCTAACTTTTTTCCTCTCAGCCCATCTGTATACCTAAGTGATCTTTTTTTAGAGCTGTTTGTCTGTGTTTGGAGCTTATCAACCCTACCTTCTAATTGTATCTTGTAGTTATTACTGCATCCCAGCTGGCCAAAAGCTTGTTAATTATTCTGGGAATGGAAGCACAGAGTGGTTAGTCTGAGATTGCAGAGGAATGAATTGGACATATGCCTTCAAAGCCTATATGAATGATCTTGTCCCCGAGGAATCATTTCTCATGCTTCTTTTCAGCAGTGCTGCACACCAGCTGTTACCATTGGCCTTGACAAGGCTGCTGGCTGGCACTGTTGAGAATGGCACTTCATTTACATTTGAGGTAATGGCAGAGCTGGGGTTGGGACCCAGCAGCATATCCTATACATTCAGCACCACTTTGCCTTGTTTGGGTAACTGCTTTTAGTTGTGTGTGTTCAGCACCTGAGAATGAAGCCCTGAAAGTCCTACACCAGGTAACTGCAAGCTGAGACTCTCAAGATCAATGGATGCATCTTTTTATGCTGCTCCCATCTAGGGTGATCTTAGTTACCAAACTTCTCCTTTGATTGAGTATGCCACTTTCCTCTCATGTGCTTTTTCCTGTGCCTTCCTTGTTTCTTAGGTACACCAACCTCCTGATACCAGAAGTCTGGTCCAGCAGACAGATGACCTGTTAACCCAGCTGTCTGAGGAAGTTGCCATTGATGAGCATTACAGGCAAAGAGCCCAGCCTCAAGGTATCTCTTCTGGGTTCCAAAGACCTGTTTCTGTCTGATAGTGTAGGTGCTATAGTGAGAAGGGAATATGTCTAGCCTACAAATGAGCTGCATGTCCAGTTTTCCCTTATCTCCCCTTACGACTCCCAAACTGACCAAGAGCAGTCATCCAGCTCCATACTGGGTCTCACTGTCTTTGCCTGGAGATGGTTCTTCTTCTCAAGGTTGTATTATTCGGATCACTCCTCTCTGTTTCTCTGAGGTGACCCATCCGTGGGGAGGAACTGTTGCTACTCCTAACACACCTGTGCTTTGTTACAAAACATCACAACCTTGGGATACTATTATCTTCCTAGCTGCAGTGCTTTCTCTGTAATCTCACTGTAAACCACAGATTAGCTCACTCTCATATCATTGCTTTAGTCGTGTTGTCTGTGCCCAAGGAACATTGCTGCTGAGTCACCAGCATGTTCTCTGTGTCTATTTGCAGCTGTTAGTAGCCAAAGTTTGAATGATCTCAATCGGGAGAGTGAAGATTGTGTTTGCCCTGCAAATCTGGACCCAAAACAGCTAGAGGAAGAGAAGAATAAACTTCTGGCAGAAGCTGCTGCTGAGCTGCGGGAAGAGAACACTAGGCAGGAAAAAATCCTACAAGTTGCCAAGAGACTGGCAGTGCTCAGAGGCGAGGACCCAGAGAAAGGTGGGTAGCAGACAACAATACAATGCCAAGAGAGGAACCAAGTTCCTGTGGCAGAGTAATTTTTTTTTTTTCTGAGAGACTTTTATCCATTTAATTCCTCTGTTCTTTCAGAAACTGACTGAGATTTGGTTGTCTGTAAAGCCATACAGGTTGGATCATCATAAAATCATTATAAAAGATCTTAGTTGAGGGTAAGGCTGGAGCTGTAAGGTCAGGCTGCTTTGTCTTGCACCCTTCTTTGAGATAGTTCTAGCATGCTCTGGTGAGCTTTAAAAAGCAAATCTCTGGGTTTGGGAGGAATTTTTTCCTTCCTTCTTCCAGTATTAAAAACAAACAGTACACCCTTTTTGAGGAGTTCCCATCTGAAAAATCTGTCTGTGCCAGAATGCCAAAACCAGCTCTCGCCACAAAGGATTGCCTCCAGCACATAAATGGGCACAAGGTTTGAGGCAGGTGTGGGTTACAGTCTCCTGTCTCTTATCCTGCAGTTACACTGGAAACCTATAAACTCCCAGACAGTGATGAGGAAGTGGCTGAGGAGGAAGCCATTCGCCGAGTGCTAAAACAGGTCAGAAATGGCAGCTGTGGCCTTGTTTTTCTTGCTCTCAGTTTTTTCCAGTGTGTATGTTCCTTGGTGAATGTGCAAAGGATGTGTTTCTGGTCCTGGGCAGAGTTTCATTCCTTCCCCTCCTAGTGCTTTTCCAGTACTAGTTCCCATGGGCCATTAAGCTACAGGTGATTGATGACATTACTTCTAGTCTGTCACGTTGTCTTTCTCATACATGCTTGGTGTGTCTTGTGGTATGTGTCCTCTCCAACCCTGCTCTTCTGGTGCTTCCTTGTTCTTCTCCCCCACCCAACTGGAACATGGGTGATGAGATGTGTGCTGTTTAGCACAGCTTATGCCTAGATTTCTCTCTAGAATGTCTATGATTTGTCTTGGAGGTAGACACAAGCTTTCTGTGCTTAAATTTCTGCATGATTACAGACCACATGCCTGTGATTAGCGTGGTGTGGAGGGTCTGCTGATAGCTGGACTGCAAAGCACGGTGTGTTAGCTGAAAGCCCCTGCTGCTACCCTGCCTGTTCACAATGTACACACAGTGTTCAGAGCGCAGAGCAAGGTCATGTCTGCCTGGACAACACCAGCTGTATTCAGACTTGTCATCTCCTGTTACTGCCTGAGAGAAGGGCAGGAGGTTTAGAGTCTAGAATGAGGCTTACACTGTGTTTGAAACAAGAGGCTTCTTGCTTTTTGTTGTTACCAGCTCACAGAGGAAGCAGCCCTGGATGAAGCAAGTGGATTCAACATTCCTCCAGATCAGACCACCCAAACAGGACCCTCACAACAGAACCTGCATATGAAAGCAAAGCAAAAGGTCAGTGAGCTGGTCAGGACCTCTTGAAATGACATGTTCCAGTGTGTCAGGAAAGTACAGTTCTGCAGCAAAAGTTTGCTGTATCCTAGGCTTGATGCAGGACAAAAAAAAACTTCAACCAGCTTCTCCAGAGCAAATGAGCAGAATGGCTTCTGCAAGGCTGACCAGCCCTGAGCACAGCTGTGAGTCATCCTTTTTACTTTTAAAAGGATATACTTTTAAAAGGAATTGCTCCCTGGAATACAGTTGCTTTCAAGCTGGCTTTATGCTGAGTGGGATGGTGTCCTCTAAACCCAGAGAAGTTAGCACAGACCTCTCAAGATGTATATTAGAAAAGGGATTTTTAACTCACTAATATATTTCGACCAAGAAGGCCATAGTCTAGTACGATACAGCCTGAACCAGGGTAAGTGGGAGGTTTGCCAGGGCTTTCAGCATGTGCAGAATAGAACCTCTAGATAGTAATCGACTGTCTGTATTCTCATGTAACATCAGAGGAAGGAATTAGTAACAAGATACCCTATGCTCGGGTGGATTCCAGCCTATTATGGAAATACATACACCTTCTCTAATATATATTACACAAATTAAATGGACCTGTGACTCACAGACACCTGACAGGCCTGTCCGCAGTGGAAGAAATTATTTAATTGTAAGCATTACTGAAAACATCCATCTCATAGATATGCCACCTTGCGCTTCTGGACTTACTGATGTAAAAGATAGTGTCATCTTATTGCTGTTGTGTTAGGAAGCTGCCTTTGCTAGTGTCCAGGCACTGTGTCCTAGTGTGTGTATGTCTGTTCAGTTCCATAATACTTCTCTGTAAAGCCGAAGGAGACAATAGATGACCTTATGGATAGATTTTTAGATTATGATTTTAGAATATATTTTTGGCCCAACCTCAGCTACAGATCAATGATAGGGGCCTTTTGGCAGATCACTTCCTTTGTCCCTCAGTTTTCTTTCTATAACAGGGCGAAAACAAACCCCTCACCTTCCCACTGCTCTCCCTTCCCTCATAACCGCTTTCAGCAGAACTGCTTGATTGCTTTTGCAGCAGGGATTGTCAGTCATATTTGGTATTGCTGTGGTGCTACCAGAATATCTGGGCTTCATGCCCTTAACACAGTATGGACAATGTTGGTATATATTGCTGTAGACACTAAACGAGGGTCAATACCTGTTTACCTTCTGAGCAACACAGATTCATGAGGAAATGATAGGGAGTACCTTGGGTTTTTATTTAATAATCTAGATATGAATGGAGCCTATCCTTGGTCTCTAGGCAAGTTCATCTCAGACTCAGTATCAATAGAGAGTGAACTATGAACCATGTGACATGTCATTGTGACCACCATGCATTACAATGAAAGTCCTGTATTGTCTCTGCTGGCATTTGAATTCTATGTCTCTGTTTTCTTTGTGAATTAGAGCCATGCTCCAACTACCACAGCTCTTGCCAGGGCAGATGACAGTGATGAGGATGAGTTACCCTGGTGCTGTATCTGCAACGAAGATGCTACTTTGCGTTGCCATGGCTGTGATGGGGACCTCTACTGCCAGCGCTGTTTTCGGTAAGTCACACAATTCCTCTTGGTCTGAGAGGCGGGTCACAGGTAAGCTTGGCTGCTTTTGATTGTCCTTCCCATCAGGCAGAAAAGCAGGCAGTAGGAGGGAAGGTTTGAGGAACCCAGATCTGAGCGGAATGCTAATCGTTACGGAAATACTTTTTGCAATCAGTAGTTATCCCAGGCTTCAGGGACTCAACTGGTCCTAGGCGGAAATATTCTCCAGTGCATGTTTGGGCACATTGTCTGAGTGTTCTCTGAAGCAGCTGATATGCTGCACTGTGTGGGATGGGATAAGCGAGACTATTGTTCAGCGACTCCTATGGCTGGATTCCCATAAGAGGAGAAATCAGATAGCATAGATTCCTGAGGCTTTCCTTAGGTTGAGACTCTGCAGACTTAAACCAAAAATCTTTGATTTATGTTGAAATATATATGGGTGAACCTTTCTTCCTCATTCAGGCCTTGCAGCAGCTATAGTTCTGATTCTTAAAAATCTGTAGCTTGATTTTTGACAAAAAGGTTGCATGTCTCAGGTTTGGAGGGTTAGTTGCTCATACAGATTGTGTGGCTTCTCTTTTATATTCCTCAAAAGTATTAGGTAGTTGGCTGAGTTCTCAGTGTAGTGCTGGATGACATTTAGACAGCAGGATGCTAAGAATCTGGTTGGGAAATTAAGACATGCTTTTGTGTATAGTCTCTCATTTCCTGCAAATGTTTTTGTAGAGAGATGGAAATGGAGTGGGAGAGAACATATGAAAATGGTAAGAAAACATTTGACTGGCAATGTTAGTTAAAAACAAAACAGACAAACAAAAGTGTCAGACAGCAAAAATCAGTAGAAGCAGAATCAGCAGTCTGGCAGGTGAGTGAGTGTATCAGTTGCATGCTGCAGATGCAGCTTGTGTCTTACTCAACACTGCCTGCTTCTGAGCATAGTTTAGACAGCTGTCAATACACTGTATTTTAGCCACAACAGTTAGTTTTCCAAGTTGTGTGGAGCAGACTGTCATTTTGACTGTTCTCATAGGAGTTGCTAATGTGCCTGGAAATCACAGACGTGGTGCTGAAATGAGCCACCAGTTACATGAATCTCTCAGAGAGAAAGAGACACAGGGACCTGTTGTCATTTCCCATTCCAGCAGGCAAGGATGAGCAGACCTTTCCACAAAGCACCTCAGAGGTTTCTGTTATAAGCAAATATCTTAAGTAGTCAGTCCACGTGGCTGTCAGCAAAGTTGAGATTCCAGAGATGCCAGTCAGGTCCTCACAGCTAACCCTTGGGATATGTTTCTAGTTAAGGGCTGCTGGGAGACATCTTGCGCAGTGGCTAAGGGTGAGTTCCCTGCCTGGGTATTTACTTCTGACTGCACTTTGTGTTTACTTCTCAGGGAAGGCCATGATGAGTTTGACCTGAAGGATCACCACACCTCCCGCTATTATTTTCCTTGCAAGCAGAAGTGATCACACTCTTCATGGGCAGAAAAAGGGATGGAGAATGGGAAAAGAGAGGAGTCGGCCAGATGGGAAGAGGCCAAGTGGAATTGCAGCCAAAATGGGTGATGTTTTGGACAGTTAAAGGATGTGCTGTAATCTGAGAGAGGCTTGGAGGGCGTGTGACTTTGTCCTCACAAATACAGCCAGAGAAGTGCAGGGTTTGCTGTGCATGCTTGGGGATAAACGAGGACTTGATATGAGGAGGTGGATACAAGTCTATAAATACAGAGGGTAAGGCAATGTGGGTAGCAGTAAAGATGTGTAAGGCAGTACTGACTGGCTGATAAGTAACTTCCTGCTTTTGCTAACAGCTTACACACTGGTTTAACAGGCAGAAAAGCACTTTGCACTAAGAAAACTGTCTACATCATGATCACATGTGTGTTGAGAACTTCCAAAGCATAATAAAAACTATTTACGGAGGCCTGTGGTTAAAGTCTCTCCTGGAAACGCCTGATAGCCCTTTGCAAAGTGTTGCCCTCTTGTAATGGTATGTTAGTCCTAGTGTCAAGTGGCTTAAGGAAAATGAAGGATCTGTGAAGTCGTCAAAAATGTTTCTGTGATGTGGCTGGAAAAGGTGCAGGGGCTACACTGCCTGGATGGGCAGTGTGGCTGATGTACTCTAAACGAAGGATGATTTGTAAAGGTAATCTGCTTTAGATGCACAGCCTTGTGATCTGCAGTGGCTGCGTCGAAGTTCCACGTGGTCTGTAAGAAGAGCATATTAGTCTGAAAGCAGGGTTTGGCTCTGTCTATTATTTGGTCCACTGGTAGGATAAAGACATTACCTGTGTGATGCTCTTTATCTGGCTGTGAAAGGAGCTCAGTTTTATACACTCATATGCCTCCCTGGAGACAGTCCAGATGCAAGCGGCACTTGCTGGTAACCAAAGGACCCAGAATTGCTTCAAATATCCAACTAAGTTTGCCCTGAATTTGCTTTAATATCGCATCAGGATGAGCTCTTCCCAGGACTAATGAGACAGCTCTCTAAGGCTTAGAAATTCCAATGGCAAAAAAAAATCAAGGATTTGTCTTTGACAGGGAGTTTCCAATGAATCTTGCCTATCTGGTTTGACACTGCCACTCCCAGCTGTCTGCCCTGCCCCTGTGCTTAAGGTCATTGCCTCGGTAGGGGAGTTGATGAAACAGTGTTCACCTGCGACTCAGCCACCCCTGGACAGAGCACAGCAAATAAATAAAGCTACCGCTGAATGTGGATTTGTGCTAACATGCTGGACTGGATCAGGCCCTTCAACAGAAACCTGGATCAGACAATGTAGTATAGTAATATTGCAGGCTAGCACCCTAAAAATCCAAGTGTATCAAGCAGTGCATTCAAAACACTTTGTTAGGAAGGGGTGGCAAAACCTGACTCATGTGGAGGATCTTCCTTCTCCTGGCAGTCCTTGCTTCACCAGTGCCTGCCTCTTTGGGACAGATAGACAGGAAAACTACTTAAGTTGTTCTGGTGCAAGAGCTCACAATGAGCCCTGTCTTACACAAAACTGAAGCAGAGAGTTACTGCCCTGAGGAGCTTACAGTTGTAAAAATGAAAACAAAATGCTGTTCTGGCTTTGTGTTACTGTAGGAATGATGCTTTTTCATTGCTATTTGACCCGCCTAATTAGTCTGATAATAGCCCAGTTCTGTCCTGGGTTAAATCCTTCGTGTTTTGCATGTATGGGAGAAGATGCAAATACCTGGTTTTATACCTCTTCTAAGACTGATCCTCAACTTTGGGCTTCAGCCTGTGTCCTTTCCAAGCAGTAGACATTTTCATTCTTCCTCTGCAGCTGCTTTTTTTTCTTTTAATATCTTAGTGTAAGCTGATGTGCTACTTGCAACATTTTGAATGCTTCATCAGCCACAACTAAACTTCACGCTCCTTGTGCAGATAGGCAGCCTGTGTCTCGTAAGCCCTACCCTGTTCACAGCAGTAATAAAGGAGCAGGTTACAGCCGGAAGCAGTCTGTTTAGTTTCCCAGATTGGTTTCTGTCAGGCCATCCCAAGGAATCCAGAAGTGCACCCAACCCAATACCTGAAATAGCACTTAGTCATACATGGAAGAGTCTCTTCAGTCATACACACACATGCTGATGCTTTCCCTGTACCACTAATGGACATTTTTGTGGCTGCTGAGCTTTCTGCATGTAATTGGCCATTTTAGTGACAGCCCAATCACTTTCCCCTGCAAAGCCA
Organism: Athene cunicularia; assembly: GCF_003259725.1. Taxonomy (NCBI): domain Eukaryota; kingdom Metazoa; phylum Chordata; class Aves; order Strigiformes; family Strigidae; genus Athene; species Athene cunicularia. The sequence continues at coordinate 41,731,779 of NW_020799101.1, read as the reverse complement.
TCCCCACTGCAGCTGTTGCCTCAGAGACCTCCAGGTAGGAGGGGTAGAAGGGGAATCTAGATCAGCTGACTGCAGGAAGCAAACCTAGCTGAATCTGTCATTGTGAAGAGGAATGCTGTGTGACCTTTAAGTGGGCAGTGCACTTTTAGCTGTGTTGCTTACTGGCTGTCCTTGTCTTTGAAAAGGTGCTGGTAAACAAGGCAAGATCAACTTCAATTGTAGCCATTCAAAGACTGAAGAGAGCTTGGGATCTTCAAGAAAGAGAATCAGCTTCTGTCTGTAGCATGCCATGAGGGTACAAGAAGATTTTCTTTCCCTCAAAATGTTTTGTATGTGAACTATCAGATGTAGGCTCCATCTCAACAAGAATTCAAAACAATGATAACACAAGATTGAACTCAGATTAGCTTACAAGAGAGGTCCCCACTTAGTTAAAGTGCATTTACTTGCAATTGCTGTGGTTCATGAGCATCTCAAATGCTGTAACATGGTCATGTGTCCAAGTGTCACAGCCAGAATATTTTTAAAGGCAATGTAGGTGTTGATCATAACTAGGGAAAAATTGCATTAAAGGTTTATTTTATACGCCTTCATAAACCTTCCATTAGGAAAGCACATGAACTTCCATACATTCTGAGTTACCTTGGTATAATCAAGAGGACAAAGTTCCTTTAAAGAAACATTCTTACATGGTATCTGTATACTAAACAGTACAGCCTTATGCTAGTGATGGTGCTGAGAAACAGCAAAGTTAACCAGAAGCTGTTTGTTAAAAAAAAAAATTAATTTAGTCTATTGTCATAGTCTAAGCTGAAAACAGCCAAAAAGTAAATAAAAGCAAGTACGATTTACTTCTTTGAAGAACTACATAAAAAGAAGTTGTTCTGATTGCTTTATGTTGCCTTTTCTTTTGCACTAGTGAGCTGAGAAGTCAGATGACAGCACTGGCCACATCTTGCTTTGCTCCCCATGATCACACCGTGCTCATCTGAAGCACTCTCATGTGGTAGTAATGTCCTTATGTATCAGAACCAACTCCACGTCATAGGAGCTGCAGCTTACTCTTTTTCTGCTACTTGCAGAATAAATGCAGAGGCAACTTCTGTCAAGCAGTTTCAAGAGCCTGCTTTTTCCTGAGTGTTAATAATGTCTGCCTTAAAGCATAGACAAAAATTATCTTTGCATCACTCCATATTGAGGGAATACAGAAGAGTGCCCAGCGTGGAGAAGATCTGTCTCTTGGGCCAGAGGAGAGGCATCTCAGGTCTTTGTGCTATCACAGCTCAGCAGAATAAAACAAAGCTTCCTCATAGGGTACGTAATTAATCTGGATTTCTATGCTGTGGCTAATTATAGCTCTAGTTTAGGACACTCAGCTCATGGCCTGTCCACCTAGATCTTCCACCTGAACTTCTGTTTGAACTTAGTCTGTGTTTTTAACAGTGCTCAGAGCTCTGTCAGTGGGCTGCTCTCCTTTCTGAAGAGTGTTAGCAGGTTATCAGTCCATGAGCAATGCCACGTCCTCAGCTGGTGCAGCTCTGGATTTAATTTTCTTATTTTACTCACAAAGTTGAGATTCCAGGAGGACAGGCATGTCCTATTAGCTCCTTACTAAACCAAAAATGGCATGTCCCTAGGGCTACAATAGATACACATGGACCTGATAAAGAAAGACCATTTCTCCAACCTAGTGGGTGAGGCTTAGAGCCTCTGGGAGCAGCCTTAGGACAAGGTGTGAGCTGCATGGCTTGCTAACTTCCAGGAGGCTGTTGCATACAGGAACAGCATGTGAAGGGGAGCAAGCCCTTACATCACAGTTGTTACTGCAGCTTGGATTTTGTCCTCTCAGAGATGTGCACAGCCCACAGCTTGTCCACTGACACTTCTGCTGGAAAATATGAGGGAAGCAAAAGGTAATAGTTGTTACCCTGTTACTGATAAAGATGAAAAGATTAATGTATTTAAGATGAAAAAGACTAATGTATTTAAGTCCAAATACGTTGTCCAGCCCAAGAGTCCCTGTTTGTTAGCTAACCTGCATGTCCCTTTTGTTCCAGAGTTGGCTCCTTCTGTCCCTGTCTGACAAAATGTACTCAAAAGCTAACCTTGAACATACTGGTACATAGGAACCCCTCTGGGTGCAGCTCAGCAACTCATCTCTTGTGTCTGAGTCGCAGGCATGAGAGCATAGGGGCAGGACACAGTGAGAGTTTGCTCTGCCTAAGCAATCAGCCTCCATTTGCTGTAGTATTTCCTAGCCACATGTGTCAAGTTACTGACTTGCTGAGAGGCTGGATGTAGTTTCCTCTGTATTTTTCCAGCCATACATTAGTTCTGCCCAGAAGAGTTTGTGCAGCAAGACAACGTGTCCGACTTCATTTCTCATTTGGAAGACCTACCTGTCTGCAAAAGACTTGCTCTGAGATGCTCCCTGCAGGGAAATTGGGAGTAGGTATTTTTCACTTCAGTTTTTCTTTAGTTGAAAAAAAGAGCAAAAGCAAGCAGTGCATGACTGTTTTTCCCTGTTTTAATATATAAAATAAGCATTTTCCCAATATCTTTTTAAATTACGAGAAAATTCATTCCCAGACCTTGCTGCTAGATTAAGTCCTAAATTCCACAAAAAGGAAAAACAATCTCTCTTCCATTAGCCTTAGCAGTTGTTTCACTAACTTCCCCTAAAGTAGACCAGGTGCACTTGAACATTTTCCTTCCATCCTACTGTATATTTTCTGTTCAACCTTCATGAATAACAGAGGCTTAGTACGACTTACAAAGTATTTGCAATGCTGTAGTCAGGTACAGCAGTAACAAGCAGGAGATCACAGCTGGGTCCGAGCCAGACTGAAACAGGGTGCAGCTTAACAGTAACTGATTTTCCATGTTGATGAATGAGTGATAACCAATGCCTTGTTTTCCTTGCAGTGGACGGAAAGAAAGAAGTCTTGATGAGCTCCTGAGAACTGTATTCAGTGCTCCTCAGCCAGCATGGAAATTCCTAGAAGAAACTAAAGGAAGGACATCTTGTCCTGTTCCCCAGGTTAGCATGCCCTTTAAGAATCAGGAAAATGTACAATCTAGCTCCCTGCTGTGTATGTAGATCTGGAAGGAGTGGAGACATCAAACCACTGGTACAAAGTTCACAAACTTGGTGATGTTTCTCAATAACAGTAAGTCCTAAACATATTCTGAAGTGATGTTGCTGATCCTGGTTTTTGTGGGGAAGATACACGTTTCCTGTGACTGAAGCTGGGTGTCCCATGTGGGCAAGGTCATTTCTTCTGAGGATTGGTGACTCTCCGGAGACCTTTCAATCGACTGAGCAATTCCGTAATGAAGTCCTACAATGAGAATTGTTTGAAGAAGGATGTCACATTAATTTCAGTGCTCACCAGCCCAGAGAGTACTATGTCACTTGCATTATTCCCACATTTGCCTTCAAGTTGAGCAGAAACTAGCATTTTCAAATGTATTGAGCAAACCTATCTTTTAGCTTAGGAAAGGAGACCTTTTGATGGATGAGAAGGGTCTGAAAGCCTCTCTACTTCCCTTCCCCTATCTCCCTCTGGAGCAGCCGTATTGACTTTCTCTCCAGAAGCCTGCCTGCCCTTCTTCATCCCAGATACCTGCTTTTCCACCTTGAGATGACCTAGGATGCTGTTGTCCTCTGTTAGGTTCCACTGCTTCCTGTTGCCACCATAACCTCCTGCCCACTTCTGCTGCCCTCCCAATCTAGGGCAAAGCAAGCTGTCCCTCTTGTTGAACCTGTAAAGCTCTGTGTTGTGGATTGCAAACCATCTCAAAGCTGTGCCAATTCTACAAGGAAGTGGCTGGCAGAGAAGAGGTGGAGCAAAACACACAGCAGGACTAATGATAACCTGGAGCAGAGGTTGAGGACAGGCAGAGCAGATAGATGAGCAGTTAGTAGAGATAAACCCCGACTACATTGCTGACACAGCCAAGGACTATGAACTAAACCGGACCATCTGGTTATTCCAAGCAGAAGTCAATGTGAGTAGTGCAAGATTTACCCTCTGCATTACAAGTAACATCACCATAAAGGAGTGTGCAGCCTTTCTTCACCCAAAGAGATAGCTACATGTCCTTGTAATTAGGCAAGGTCACTGGAAGTATTGCAGCTTGTCACCATTTGTACTGTGTGGAAGCCCAGCTTCCTCACCTGGATGATCAGAGGTTGCTTGCCACAGCATGCTTTGGAAGTAAATGCCTAGGATCATACACACCTTTTCAGTCAGTTCCTCCAGAGGAAACCAGTTTGTTTCCTCTCTGTACTTTCTGAAAACAGGCTGCTGTTTCAAGGGGACTAGATTCAAGATCACCAGGGTAAAAGCACATGTTTTTGCCAGTGGGGCAGCAGTATCTGTATTTACCAAATGCCATGCTGTCTGCAGAACACTTTGATGGCTCATGAATCAGTAGAGCAAACTCTTTTCAGTTATCTCTGGGAACGTAGGGTTCTTGCCTAACATCTGAAATTCAGACACTGAAAATTATTTCCCTGTTGCTAGCCTTGTCTGCTGAATCCTGCTAGGAAACAATCTGCAATGATTGCTACAGCCGAGTTTAATTTTAGTGACAGTCATGCATCCACCTCATTTTCTGTACGTTCATCACTGTACATAGGCTCCACAACATGTGGAGACCAATGAATGATGTCCCAGCACAATGTTCACATGCGGTGCCTGTGACTGAGGCAGTGGTCCCAGGTCTGCAGCGTAGTGCAGGCAACTGCTGTGTGGTGCATGCACTTCTTCTGCTAAGTATTGGGCTCCACTCCTTTGGACATTGTGACAGCTTGTGGGATTTCTTTTAACTCTCTAACTCAAAACCAGTACTTATAAAGTTCACATGGGAAAAAAACCCCCACATGTAAAACTAACTTATGTGGCCACTGCTCAACAATTACCTGCCCAGTCCAATTGAAGGCCATCCTACATTCTTGTCACTCATAACACTAGAGTGGTTTAAACTAAGAATACATTTGGTTAACAGTGTGCAAGATGATTATGGGCACTATATCACTGTCTATGGCTTTTCTACACTGAGAACCAAATAGCAACTCAGCCTGGTCAGCTTCAGATGTCCAAAACATGGAATGAACTTTATTTGGTTGTAAAGCATAATTCCTTATTTGGGCCATTGTTCTTCCTGCAGCTCACCCATGTAGATTTACATGTATTTTTCCTAACACAGCAGGATTAAGTGGAAAACACCTCCCGTTGGGAAAGAAACAAATCTGCAGCATCATGTTAGGCACAGTAATATCTTGGTGATTCAGCCAAGCAGCAACAAAGACACACTCTTACAGCACAGTATAACACATATATATGGATGGTGCTTTGCTCACCTCTGTTGGGCTGGAGCACTCATGGAGGATTTCCTAGAAAATCAAGGAGGAGTCATTTCAGTATTTTATGAGTTGACTTGTTCTCCCCTCCCTATAAAAAGGGTACATAATCTTACTGCATTTGACAGGCTAAAACACAGGGAAGCATCATGCAACATTGTATACGTATATTATGTACCCCACACACCACTAGTTCTCTTTATGAATGAAGTCCCTAACTTAAAGTCACCAAGTTCTTCTATCTGACCTGTAGTTTTAATTTCTGTTCTTCATTAGGGACCTCCAGGAGATCTTCAAGATCAATTTGTGGTTCAGGAGCTGCTGCCTCTGTTTCCTCTCTTAGCTAAAAAAGAAAAAATAAAAGGAAAAAAAATCAAGACAGTTAATAAACCTTTGAACTTTACAGAACTGAGCAGCTGAGAAAAAAACAGTTACAATAAAACTGTGCTGCAAAGTTGAGGCCAAGATACAAATCATCTCAAAATAAGGATGTTCTTAGAAAGAGGGCACAGATTACAGCTGCTCTATAGTATCTGCCACAGCCACACATCCTGAGGTACACATTCTTCCTCTTTTCCCACCTGAACACTTGATACCACTGCTCAAGGACTGTTGTCCATCATGGGAAAACCCTTTCAAGAATAGCCAACTGCAATTGCCAACTACAATGCAGTGTAAGCCAGCCTGGGACAACCCTCATCTGTGAAGAGCATGCACAAGCGTTCACCAAACAGAAATCCAGCAGGCTTGATCTTAGGCACAACTAATACAAGGAGATTTTAGGCTTTTAGACTAAATACATTCACGTAGTTGGTATTTATACTAAGGCTTTTTGCAGTAACAGAGAGAAAAACAATTACACTTTTGAAAGGCCCAACAATATTTTGCCAGCTTTCTCAGACATGAGAGGGATATAATAGTCTCCTTTAATGTAAGGGAGATCCCAAGCTTTGGTGAGTGGAATAATGACCTTGTAATGCATGGGGGTGTTAGTTGGAAACATTTGTCAACTCGATCACAGACACATTTTAGCTCCACACGTCTCTACAAGACTGTAAGGAAAGCAGGTTGTGGTTTCTAATGTTATTTGCAAAATGAATGTTTGACAACACAACACTAGTGATATTTTAACATAGTAATCAGCAGAATAAGGATACTGAGTAAACAGTGCAGTATCTGATTGCTGGGTAGCATTTATGGATGTGTATGTAAAACATTAAACAATAAAGGTAATACGGGAAAAAAAGAAACTTGTTCTGAGCAGTCTCTGATACCAACCCAGAGAGGAAGTAGAAAACTTTTGTTCAGCTTGGCTATGTAGCTGACTTGACAATAATAATAACACAGAGTTAAATATATTGACACGGCATTTCTTCTTAAAAGCAATAGTTTTCATGTGACTATTTAGACAACAGGTGTTGATCTAGCCTGACTCAGTCTCCAGCTGAGAAGCAAAATAAGCCAGGAGGGTGAAACAGCGTAGGAACTCCCTATGGCTTTCTGGTCCTAGTATGGATGATCTGCTGGCTTCCACATGCAGCGAGACCAAAACACTCTACTGAGTCTTAGTTTTGTTGTGAAAAGCCTCATGACACTAAATAGCATAGAATTCGGATTATCTGTATCATGAGGCCGTTTCAACTAACCTTGCCGGCATTTGAATCACTCTGTCACATGGGTTTCTGGAAGACACTGAGGAACAATGCACTGCCAAGGGCAGGTGGAGCAAAGGAAGAAGCTGACAAAGAGACAGTGTAATGGAAGTAGATGGATCCAAGGAAGCCCAGACTAGCAGGGCTAACAACATTTTGCTACAATGCACAGAGGAGAGCAGGAAGACCTGCTGGACACCTGTGATTACAAGTAATTTACTGTGGCACACGTATTTATTTGACAAGAACCTATGTAACCCCCTGTTCTACCCTATTAACAGTCTCTGACTTGGCACAGCATCATGTTACGTAGTTCCTGGTAGCAAATCTCCCAGGCTGGCCCAAATACACCAGGAAGTTGGGAAACGTGTCATGCTGGAGAGGTGCTAGCAAAGGCAATCCACCAGCAATCTGTTCCTGTAAGGGCATGGCTCTGTTTCTCACTTGTGCCTGCTGGGGTTCTGTAGTAGGAAAAAAAATATCCCCTTTGGTTAGCTCCTCTGATGACAGTAAATGGCTCCTAATTCTCAAAAAACCAGAAGTGGTAATGTAACATGACTTGGTTTTCTGACACCTTTACAAGTGTACATCTGTAGACTCAGGCAAGTAAGAGTAGCACACAGGGAGACTCATCTTGTTACTGTGCTTCTCATCTATATATATTAAAAAAAAACAGCCTCAAAATTTCTCTTCACAATATTTACAGTAATTCCCCAAAAGGCAAGATATTCTGTTACTTAAAGCAGCAGCCATTTTCCTTGCTTATCTCTGGCAAATCTCAATAGTCAGGCTAAGGGGTTTTTGAACTGAGCTACCAACCCAGGGACAGTGCCTTAAATGCCAGTGCAGGCATGGTTGGCAAGTGACACTGTCAGTGTCACTGTTCCTTTGAACAGCCTTCACTCACCAGGACCACTGCTCTAGCGCTTCGTATACACACTGAATTTTGCCAGTCTGACTAGGTTTAGCAATGACACCTGCTCCTATGTACACTATATAATGCTTCATAATGCATTATCAAGAGGCCTAAGATACAGATGAGAATTAATTATTATCATATTATAAACTATAGAAAACGATGATATTCACAATTAAGTCTGGAAGATATTATGAGCTTTTATCCTTTGTCATTTTTTACTAAAGAAGCTATAAAATTGTTTGGGAAGTCTAAGAATGTTAATTAACAGAACAGGAGCAGTAACATACTCATTTTCAGAGGAGCCATGCATTTGTGAGAGAAGGAAGGACCTTTTTCTCCATAGTTGTTTTCTGCTATATGTTCTTTGCATATTGCATAAATGAAAACAGAAAATAACTATTTTTCTTTCCCACCATGTCTTGAGAACTTGGTATGTTCCCACAAATATCAAAAAGGAAAGAGTCACACAGAAGATTATTATTATAATAATAATAATAATAAATAGCAATAACAATAATAAAGACAGCCTCAGAGTCAGTTACTGAAGTTTGGCTCTTCAGCTTTGGGCTGAGATCGTTCTATGGCTCTCAGGCCCAGAAAATCAGCCTGGGCAGGCAAAAGCTTCTCTGTACCATCATGGTATATAGCACAAAAATAGCCTTTCCTGGACTGTTCTAACATGTCCGCTTCCACTGTTGATTGCAATCTGAAACTGCTGATGCTCAGAGTGGAAGACTAAGCAATCATCAGCTCTTTTTGCCTTGTATCTCAAAAAACATGCTTAACACTGCACTGGGGTGCAAATACAGAAAACAGGGCAGAAAGGGCTTGACAGTTCATTTAGTCCATCCCCAGCCAGGACATGAATAAAGTGTTTTACGCAATTTGTTAAACCCATCTATGTCTTCTGTTGACAACATATTGGATTGTGAGTCAAGAAATCTATGTTCTCTTACTGCAACAGCCATTGCCCTACAGATAAAAGCAAAACCCTTAGTTAAGCTATTTAAATGGGATTAAGACCATGATGTACAATGTGGTAAATCCTTTCACCTTTTCCTGTACCACACTCCAAACAAATTATCTCAACCATGGAAAAGCACTATTCCTTCTGAAAGCTCTCACTGGAAGCACCGTCCATCTAAGCACAAAATATGAAGTGACACTACCAGATTAAAATTTCAGTGTACCTAGCCAGTGCTGGAACTTGACTTAAGCGTCACACCACCCTGAAGACAAAATGTCATGCACCCTGCAACAAGCGCAAGTGAAAACTGGTACCATTCAGGTGCTGGACTGAGGTACTCCTGGTTCTTTCTTAGTGGGACAGCTCTCAGACAGGCAGGAAGAATGTAGGAGGGACTGTTCCTGGTGCAAAGTGAAGCTCAGGAAAGGAATACAGCTCTGCAGATTTATGAAGATGAAGGCATAAGATCTCTTTGAGCATGGTTTGGCTGTTTTTTCTTTCCTCCCCTGCTGCCAGTAGCGTATTCAGACTCTGCAGCTACAGATACAGCTTTATCTGGAGCATCTCGTTCAAAGATCAGCTATAGCTATACTGTTGTGACCAAAAGGAACAAGGATGCCCTTGTATAACTCTAACCCAGCTAGCTTAGATACTGCTCACAGCAGAGCCACTCACAGCAAGGAGCTCAGCAACAAGCAGCATCCCGGTTTGTATATCTCTCGAGGTTCTGCTACTTGTGCTGAGCAATAGCTACACACCCCAGCAGGTGCAAGACCAGGCAGTTTAAAGCTAGTTGGATCATATCAGTGCAAGCTCCTCTGACTGCAGACGCAGCAGTCAGAGAGGTGCTGTAGCAGGTGGCAATAAGATACCTAATGAAGCCTGAAGATGAGAAGCTGTTTCCAGTAAGGCAGAGCAAGCAAACTCGTGTCCCAGCACACAGGGCCTCTAGTGCCATTCACCTGATGAGTGAGGGGCTGATTTGCCCCAGTGACTCACCCGGCATTGGTACAGCTCCTGCAGCTGGGCATTGATCCATTCCTCCAGGTCTAGCCAGCGCTGTAGGTCTTTGCGGTTGTACTTTATGGTTAACTTGCCCAGTTTCCTGTGTGATGATTCCTCCCCAGGTTTCTCTGGTGTCTGGAAAGTCACCCGTGGCAGTGCGCTGGAGTTGCTGGCCATGCTCACCACTTTCTCCTCTCCCTCCTCTGATAGCAGGAACTCACTTTCCTGTGGGCTCCCTCGCTCCTTTTCTCCGTCTCCTTTAACCAATGCCTCTCTGCAACTGGTGGCTCACAGCAGAAGCTCCTCTCAGACGCCCAAGGCAGCAAGCATCAGTGATCCCAGGGAGAGAGGTGGGGGAGAATACTGGGCCAGGGCAGCAGCCAGGCTCTGCAGGCAGAGTTACAGTGGCAGATTCTTGGGTTTCACCATCGGCTGTGTTGACTGGAGCAGGGAGCCAGGCGGAGGAGTTGTTGTAATAACATCTGTTGTTAAAAGAAGCCAAGTGAACCAGGGAATTGATGAACCGAGTTTGTTAATATTTAACACAAGTCAGCTCCAAGAGGTGGGGAAGAAGATGGTTTTAAATGACTGTTTTCCTACAGGCATAACTTATGTGCATGTGCAATTCCAGAGGGTTAAACCATGCATAATGCATTGAATCCTGCCGTGTTCAAGCTCCACGAGCCTCTGTAAACTACTTTGCCTGCAGCTACGGGGCTTAGCTCCCACTGAAGTGGTGTATTTGGCATTTTCCAGCTAAAGCATTGGACCAGCACAGATAAGAAGGGGTCTGGAGTCAGGCGGCTACATCCCCTATTTTACAAGAGTGGGAATACTAGGTCAGTGACACTGCAAGCCAAACTTAGTCTCAGTAGTCCCATTTTACATTGTTCTACACCTGTAAATTTATTCCAGCTTTCTCAAAAATTTCTGTAGCAATCCCAGTGGCCTGAATTTTAGATCATTTGATCAAGGTGTTTCTGAGATAAAACAAAATGTCTGTGTTCTTATTAAAAACAAAGTACAGTATTTGACATGCTAACACCACAGGGGAAGGCCTGCCTAGGGATATAGCACTATCTCCTTTCTACAGAAATGTATTCCTGGTAAACAGGTTCACCTGCTGAAGCATCATAAACTGCTATCTTATAATACATTATCATTGCTTGGTTTACAATCTTTTTCTTACTGGAAGACAGGTTAAAGGTCGGCAGCATTATTGCCCTATGCCATTTTAGAAGGATACACATGAGCAGCACTGTTCAGAGGACCAGAAATGAGGGTGGCTGTGTTTAAGGGGTGTCAGGGCACTGGGACACCTGCGTTGCCTCTAGACGCTGTATCACACCTCTTTTTTCATCTGTTCCCAGAGGCCTCCGGCGACCTGCCCAGGAGCTGCCCTATCAAATGGACAAACCAGCTGAGACCCTCCATCATGAAGCAGATCCAACCACTCCAGTCTCATGATTTATGTGGAAAAAGCAAGTAAGTCTCTGGTGCTCCTGGCAGCCAAGGTATTTCCAATTTGAAGACCATGAACTAGATAAACCAAAGGAAAAGCAACCAACCCTTGTCCCACTGATAGCTGCTGCCAGGCAGCACGGGGCAATCTGCAGGGGGGCTGATCTCCTCTGGAAGTCGTACCCAGACACCCTGCCAAGGGCACATTCTTATGCCCAGAGGGATGGTGGTGCAGCCAGCCACCAACATCTTGTACACAGGGTGGTAGAAAAATGATCACGACCATTCCATCCCTTCTTTTCATCCTGAATTTGAGCAAAAATGAAAATCCTTTTCTGACAGAAAATCCCACAAAATGCTGATCCTGAAACTTGCTTCCATATCAGTGAGTGATAAAGTATTAAAGTATACCTGAAACTGATAATCCTCTCCTCTGCTTTTCAGAGCCTGAAATTTCTAATCAGAGACAGCTGTCAGGTATTCAATTTAAGCAGCTTTACCCATTTTTCCTCACTGCTTGGCTGTAGCCTCTCTATAATCTTACTCCTAAATCTGTCTTATTTAGATCAGAATTTCCCAGAAAAATCCATATTGTGAGAGGCTCAGAGCATACTCAGTGAATGCAGATTCTTCAGAGATTCTTAACTGTTAGAAACCTTGCAAAATCCATTGAATATGTATTTACAATTATTGACTTTTCAAAGGTTAATATGCTGGCCCAACATGAGCAGATTTTCACAAGGTAACTGTGGACCAAAGGACATACGTTGCCAGGTGTCAAGTTCCCGTCTCCAAATAGAAGTGCTCTATTTTGGTGATCAAGGACTGACATTTTTTAACAGGAGAAAACAACCTATGTTTTCTTTGGTCCTATGGAACTCCAGACAGGCTGGCATTAAGACCAGGGTAAAAGGACCAGACTTATGAGACAAGTTACCTGGCATCCCTGAGTCAGTCCAAAAATTTGCAGCAGCTGAAGGGCTGGCAGGGAAGTTGCCCCCTTCCTCCATCCCCTGTGCTGACTCTGGTGCTCTTTGTTGAGCAGTTCAGTTCAACTCTACATGAAAGATGGGGTTTGCTTTGTTAATCTTCTGCCAGCATAGCTGAATTAATGAAGCACAGGATCCAGAGGTCAAAGAATAGGTGTGCGGAAGAGAGAAAGAGAATATAACTTGTCCTAATGGCTCTTCAAATGGCTCGAGCTGCTGTTGACTTGTAACCTCACTTGAGTGTGAGCAATGCACTGAGATTACATCTGAAAAGGTCCACAGGCAGACTCACCCCACCATCCGTACTTATCAACAAAATAATAAGCAGACCCTGGCGTCCTCGTGCTGCTCTATCACTGTCACTCTAAAATGGAATAAGACATTCAGAGGGGGATGTCAGAGGCCCTCTTGGGAAAGCTGTAAGCCAAAATGAGCCAGATTACAGGGTGTTCATCATACTGCTTTGTCTTATATGAGCTTAGTAATGAATTCTCTGTAATGAGAAGGTGGCAGTACAGAAATAAATGTTTACAGATAAAGCAGGCCTCCTCTGGTAATAAACTAATCTACCATTAAAGCAAGACGAAGCAGAAAAAGTGTGCAAGATCACTCTGGGAGGGTGTGGTAGAAGTTCCTGCAGGAACAGGATTGAGTGCCTCATACAGGGTAAGTGATATTGTCCCCTTTGAATGAGGCAGCATCTCCTATGGGTACACCAGCCACCTGCCAGTGCTGGTAAGTGCCAGCTGTCACCAAACAAGGAGCAGCTGCATGGCTCTTTTCACAGTGTTGCTGCTGCACTCCATCCTGTCCTTTCCTCGCATACAGCAGACTCAGGCAGCTGAAGGGACAGAAGGACATTCACCATTTTGTTTGGACATGTACAGCAGGGGGATCTCAGAGATCTCAAGCATGGCTGGGAGACACCATCTTATTTTCAACCTAGTTATCTCTCCGTATAGCCTCAGGCATACAACCTGGACCAAAATTTCAGAAATAAACACGTGTGATTGGGGAACTGAATAATCTAATCAGACAACTTGTCTTTCACAAGAGCTGCACACATGTAAGCTCCAATGGACCTCCTGCTGCAGTTGCTGGTGATCATGTCCTCTGCAAATACGCTTATCATTTATGTAGGTTTAAATGTGGCCACCAGAGTTGAATGTTAGACCGAAACACTGTGCCTCAGTTTCCATGTGTGTGACCTGAGGTTGCTGCTCCTCCAGACCTGCCCTAAGAGTGAGGGTTTGCCTCTGACAGGAGTGGGGGCTTTGATAGTGTGGAGCTGGGCTTTTGTGACTGTCTGGCCCCAGCGAGGGCCACCAAACCAAGCTGAGCATCTGTGTTGTAGTGCCAAGCAGCCGTGTCACTGATCCAGGCAGCAAAGCAACCAAGTGCATGAGGTAGATCTGGTTACTCTCCTCTGTTCTTGAAGCTAATAATCTCCATCCCACACCTGTGACCTAAGCTGGTGCTGCTCTTTCCAAGCTGATGACTAGTGCGTGCTCAATAATTCAGCAGGGCACCAGCTCGTCTTTCCAGTGAACCAGGTCGGTGCCTTGAGTCCCAAGCTAGAGAGGAATGTTTTCCTTCAAGATAACCAGAAGCCACTCTCTGCCTGTTTTAGAAAATAATCACTTTCCCTGTGGTTGCAAACATGATAGTTAACACAAATTAAACCAGGGAAGAGAGCAGAGGTGACTGTATCAATACTACGTTGACACCACAAGATAAAGAGGTTCCGCACCCTCCTGTGAGCAGGAACAGGCACAGAAAAAAAAAATTGTGCAGATCAGAAAATGTAGCCAGGGCTGGCGATTAAAGAATCCAGAGCCCCAAGTCAGCAACACCAGTACACCCAGCCTCATGACACCCATCAGCCACTTCCCTCATCCTCCAGCATCCCCACAGGAGTGTGGAAACTGAAAAGGCTGCACTGTTGCCCCAAGAGCTCTAGCAGGAAAAGGGAGAGCACATCATCTCTTGCCTTCAACTCCTAGAGGCTTAAGGAAGCAGCCAGGGGTTTCTAGCTCACACAGTCCCCACCTCTCACCTGAGCTGTACTGCTACCCTCCCACCAGCACGCGGGGAGGAGCCTATATATTCTTCAGTCAGGTGGTAGGTAAAGAGCCTTACTCCTCTCCTCTGATGGTCTTGCCTTTCATAAGGCAATGAAACTTCAGTGAGAAGGAAGAATGCCCAGAGAGAGGGGAATACATTTCCCAGCTTAGTATTTTACTAATCAAAACAAAATTGCAGTGTTTGACACCGCCTCAGAAAATAGACAGGTCGGTAAGAGGTCAGATGAGCTAGCCTGCCTGCCTGCCCGCCCTCCCTCCCTCCTGCCTCTGCTACTGGCAGCCAAGTGAAGCATAGAGGCTACTGGCTCTTCAGCAGCTGAGAAGGGTAAATGACAAATAGTTGTACTTACTGTTCTGGCACACCAGAGGAGTAGTAAACCCTGGGCTCTCTCCTTATTTAGGCAATTAATTCTGCTTATCTGTGTCCATCCTCAGACATCCCATAGGTAGTGGGTTGAGTAAGCATCTCCACTGAGGAGAAAGTCCCCTCCCCACCTTGAATACTTAGGTGAAGCTGATAACATGAATTAAACAGATTATTTGGGGATCTTTGAAAACCTGTCCATGTAGTCTTGTTGCCCTCCCTCTTGCATTGCTTTACCGTTTTCCTACAGAAAGAGGCCTGCGGCACTGAAAGCATTATCAGTGTTTTCATGTGGCACAGAGGTTTCAGCAAATCCTTGAATGGTAGAGTTGGAGACCAGAGAAGCACTGACTGAATAGATGAAGGGGATCTTCCTTCTTTTCCAGCCTGATTTCAACATTTCAGGCTTGCAGAAGCTGTCTGTATAGTTCTTACACCAAGAAGCTTATTGTGACCCGATCTCCTTGGACGGGTGCAATTACACTTGCAGGGACTGTACTGCTCACACCTGCAGGGAAATTGCCATCTCCAAACCCAGGGGAGAGCAGCCCTTCACTGGAGGCACTGGCAGCTGGCCTGAAGGTGTTGCAAGTCAGAAGGTTTCCGGGGATGCAGTCACTGTAGGAAGTGATGGAGAAGGAGAGGCCATGGGGAACCCCACGGCTGATCCTGTTGCACTCACAGGTGCTGTGAAGAACAGCTCAGGTTGTCTACGGGGACTTCAGTGGGAAATGTTAAGTTTATTCTGGTTCCTGCAAGATTCTTTGCTTCATACTTTCTTACCTATCTCACTGTAAAAGCCTAGCATAAACAAGAATGCAGATATTTTCTCGGTGTAAATAGTCTTGACAATATCTTCCCTTCTTCCTTTCCCAGTGCTCCTGCCCTTAAGGGTTTACCTTGACCAGCAACATTAAAACAAAAGTCAGTGCCATGCAGGACCATAGACAAGAATTTCCCCAAAGAAACAGTATACCCTCATTGTAACTCCCTTCCCCAAATCTACCCTCCGTGCAATGGGAATGGCTCTCGGGAGGACTCAGCAGCCTTTCCCTTGCTTCACTCCACAGGACCAGTGATTAGTCACGGCCCAACAGAAGTTCCTCCCCGTCTCCTTCCTTTGCCACATCTTTGTGCTGTCACTTGCATCTGGGTCTCACCCCTAAACCACACCAGGAGGTTTAACCTGAGGCAAATAAAACAAAACAAGCAAGCAAGCAAACCTGTCTCCCAAGCGTTAATTATATATGGAGCAGTTCCCAGGCAAAGCGCAGCAGAATGGATTCGTCTGCAGCAGCCGGTGGGACAAGCTGCTGTCAGGAAGTCATTGCAGACAGTGATGCCATGGAGCTGGGCTGCACAGCAGGTCAAAGGGGATCTGCAACAAATCTGCCTTATTTTTCTGCCTGTTGGGGTCACTTCCTTCTAGAAGTTGGGCAACCACCTACCAATGGGTGCTGGGGTCTCCATAGCAATCGCAAGAAGGCAGGTGATGCAGACTCTTGCACTGAGTTTGTTACAAGCCATGCGTGTCTAAGAGATCTTATAATCTTAGTCAAATATTAAACTATGGTGCGTTTTACCCCTCCTGAGTCACGTCCTGAATAGTTATTGCCAGACCAAGCACAGACACTTCTCAAAGACAGACAAATGTTAACAATGACTCACTGTTTCAAGACCCCTTAAAAACACTCCCCAAGTCATAAAATCACACACCCTACTTTCCCTTCACGCTAATATGAATAACACATGGCTCAGCTGAAGTCGTGGGAAATTATTCGTTTGGCAGAAGATGCAGGCTACAACAGGATTTCTAGGTTAGGAGGGCAAAGAGTAAGTTACTGAGTTAGAAGGAAAGCTACTGCTGCAAGAGAGGGTTCCTAGTAGAAGTCCCTGATCTTGAGACTAATCTCAATCAAGATTTTAATTATGAACCTCTTCAGAAGAAACTGGGCATATTTAGAATCTGTGCTACTGGCACAGAGGTGGGATGCATCCTTCCTACAGCAGAGGATGAAAAATGTGATCTTTAAAGGTCAAATAAACAGGCCAGACCCATCTGCTAAGCTGAAAAAAAAAAAAAAAAAGGGATCAAATTTAAGAATATACAGAATATGAAAAGTAAGATCACATAATTGGGAAATTGTCACAAAAAATTTAGCTGGAGACAGATCAGCTAAAAATGGCAGAAGAGAACGAGTCCAAGATCCATAAAACATGTACTGTTCAAAAGATGGCTCTGCAGTGAGCCTACGAATGATACTAACATGAGCCCAAGATGTATTCAGCAGCGTATTTCCAGCAGAGAGAGAGAAGATTAAATACTTGGTAATGGGTGATCCAGTCTTTAGACTGTGGTATAGAATTCTGTAACACATATTTAATAATAAAAAACCTGAAACCGGAAAATGTGCAGAAAGAGGGCCATTAGGATAACAGAGGGGAAATGGAGACTCGACCATAAAAGAAGTGATTGAAAGATCATGCCTTGCTCTGGGATTGTTCAAGGCCAGGTTGGACGGGGCTTTGAGCAACCTCATCTGGTGGAAGGTGTCCCTGCCCATGGCAGGGGGGTGGAACTAGATGATCTTTAAGGCCCCTTCCAACACAAACCCCTCTGTGATTCTGTGATTCTATGCTTGCACTAGTAAACTGAAGACTGAGTTAGGATATGATTTCACTAAAATAAATTCATCTGAAGAAGACAAAAGGAGAGAATATTTTGAAATGAAAGGACAATACTGCACAAGAAAACTGAATATAAAGTAATTATAAATACACATAGGATGAGCAGCAGAAAACCTTGTATCAGGACAGCCTTCTGCTGAGAGTAAAAGCTATCAAAACTCCCTACTTTAAAGCCTGAACAGCTTATGAAGGGGGTCATGGGGCTCATCCCTTCATAAACATTAAAAAAAAAAAAAAAAGGCTAGAGATTCCAATCAAAGAGTTCTCTCAGACCTGCATTTGTAGGAGTTATGTTACCTGGCACAAGCAGAAGAGATGTCATGTCCTTCAGGTTTGCAAGAAACCCCTGACAGGGATTTTGTAACACAACACTACTGCTGAAGTAGATTGGGTTATTGCCAGTTAGACAAAAATGCCAAAATAGAGTGTTTAGTGGCAGTTCTGCCAATGTGGATATCCAAGCACAGTTGCTGGTTTGCAAAGGGGATGGGGCCGGCTGCTCCCTGAGCAGCATGCTCCTGTGTCAGGGAACTGCACTGAGTCTCACCTGACTCCAGACCGAAGGCTTTAAATATCTATCCAGGAAAAACTCTCCTCCAGGTTAAATATACGAGAGACCCTCCCCACAGAGTGCCTCAAGCAGCACATAATAAAAGAAGGAAACAACCTTGTTGTCATTTTTATTTCTCCTGTGTGTATTTAGATGATGTGCAGCACAGCGAGGTCAGCTCTCCCTTCACCACTTGGCACCGTCTACAGGCAGGTCTTAAAGTCCTGGTATAGAGATGAGGTCTGAGTGTGGAGTGCAAGACACCCATGCTTCTTCTGACAGAGATTCATATAGCCAATAAGGAAAACAAACATCTCTCTGCCCTGCAGACATGCATGTTTCCTACTGCCCTACCTATTTTCATGGTTTAGGCTTTGCCTATATTTTTTTTTATACCCTACCATAGTCAGATCAAAGCAATTCCCTTTTCCAAACAGAATTCAGTACTATACTCAAATGTCAGCATCAGGCCACAGAAAATCTTGAGAGGTGTGGAATAATAATATTCCCACATTACGTTCCCATCGTGTTTGTGACAGCCAGGAGGGGGAAACATGTCCCTAAGGATTCTCAATAAATCCCGTGAAGCTGGATCAGAGGTACAGAAAAGAAGCATCAAGAATTGAAACACTGGACACCAGAATGATCTCCAAAGCTGCAAAACAAGCTGCTGTTCTATACATAGCTGCTGCTCACCACCTCTTTTCAAAGGTATGCCACTTAATACCATCTCACAATTGCTGCTGTTTTAAGTGATGCAATATTTCATTACAAATAATGTCCAAGCAAATTACAAGCACTCCCTGCTTTCCTAAGGACTACGACAGTTTAAGAGCAGTTTACCCAGGGGCTTTAGGACTGTTTACAAAGGGGGCGGATGACACTGGTGTATCTGTTGAACACAGGAATTTGATCATGGATCTGCAAGTAGAAGCAGAAGGGAGAAAATACAAGGAAGTTATGGCAGGCAGCCTTTGTGTTTCTGTGGCCCCAAAGAGCACCGTACTGCAAGACCAAGGACACCATAAATGCACCGCATCTGATCTATATGAGATTGTGGGGAGTAGTGAGATGTTGCTCATCAGTGGGAAGTGATTACTAAAAGTTTTCACTGCTGTGGTGGCTACCACGTGCTTTCACTCAAAAGGAATATCGCGTCCGAAGAGCAGGGAATTCATGATTTCGAGGTGGCTGTGCTGAGCACAAAACCTCTTGCAGCAGCGATGGCAGCGGGCACTGCAGATGTGACTGCAAGGTTGACTCGCTTGGGCTAGTGAGACCTGGGCTACTAGCGCGCCGTGTAGCTGGCCACACCGGAGCGCGAAGGCTACAGCCGGAGGACACAACGCGTGTGCTTCCCCAGCTTTTGGTTCCTTCGAAGCACCCTAAGCACGGGGATGCAGCCAGTGCCTGTCCGGTGGGCGCTCATCTGGAGCGGGTGCCCGCGCACCTGCGTGAGCCAGAGCATCGCTCCGGGCTCCCATGGCGAGGCAGCCTTCACTCCCTTCGCCACAGCAGTGGAAGATGGTATCACCCTGCCTCTCCTCCCCTTCCTCTTACGCAAGTCAGCAAGCAGGGGAGTGACTTCATTTTTTTTTTCCGCCCCCCCCCCTCTCAGGGAGTTAGTTTTCACTTCCTGCACTCTCCGTGCCTTTGTCTCCGCTGGACGCGGCTGAAGGCACACCTGAGGGGTGAAGGAGCGGGGGGACGAGGGGACTCCCCGCTCCCAGCATCGCTCTCACCGGAGACCGCCCAGGTAGGGGGCTGAGAGCACGTGCCTGGGAATGAGTCGCAGGGGGGAGACACGCTGGTCACCCCGGGGCGAGCGGGGTCCCACAGCACGGCCTCGGTGGATCCCTGCTCACCCTGGGGGGGCGTGCGCTGGACACCGGCCCTCTTAGCCTCATCTAACTTCCCCTTTCCTTTAGGAGAGGATTAAGGTCTCAAAGCGGTGAGGATTGGGGCGCCAACATGGCCAGAGGGAGTCCGGGTCCCCGGTTTGTTCTCTGGGTCTGCATGGTGCTGGCAGTGGACTTCGGTGAAGGGCAGGAGGAAAAACCCTTCGGTGAGACGTGCTTGGAGGACTTTACGGCAGGAATGCCGGATTTGGTGCTGGATACAGACGCCTCCGTCCAGAATGGAGCCACCTTCTTGTCGTCCCCCATGGTCCACCGGAGCAGGGACTGCATGAGAGCCTGCTGTAAGGAGCCCACTTGTAACCTGGCTCTGGTGGAGCAGGGCCCGGGCACGGAGGAGGACCACATCCAGGGCTGCTTTCTCCTCAACTGCCTCTACGAGCAGGCTTTCGTCTGCAGGTTTGCCAGGAAGATCGGCTTTCTCAACTTCTTGAGGAAGGACGTGTACGACTCCTACCTGGCGATGCAGGATCACAGATCTAGTGGTAAGGTGCCCGTAATGGATTTGTGCAAACTGCGGCTGGGGTCACTGTTGCCGGCTCCTCCAGCTGCCTTATGTGCAGCTGTGCTGCCAAATGGTCAGCATTAAGTGATATTAAAGATGGGGGTTCTATATGTCCCTCTGCCGCGAAGGTTTTCCCTAACTTTGATAAACTAACTTAAGATAAGTGAGGTTAAGTTAAACTGTGCCTTAGTTTACCTATTAGTAAACAGAGAGGGACTTGTTCTTTAACTTATTTGAAGCGGCTGGTGTGAGTGTTTACCAAACACGGGCTGAGTTTTTGATACTTGACAATGTAAAGAAAAATGTATGTTTTTTTTTTCTCCCTCCCTCCGGGCCTTTGAGGTTGGAAAGTGAAATCTTCTAAAAATCTACACATCACCACGTTTTAAAGGGCTGCATTAATCTCTTAATTGCTCAGGGGCTGGAGGCAGGGCGCAATCCACATACTTCCCTTTCATTTTGCCACAGCCTGAATCTTGTGAGCAGCAGCCTGAATGGTGAGGTGTCTCGGTATCACTCTGCTTGTTGGGGCTGGTCCCTGCTGCTGGGGGAGGGAGAGGGAGCCGCTGGGGGAAGCTGATTAGAAAACTCCCCCTTTGGAGGAGGGTTTCTCTTCCCCGATCCCTTGCTTCCTGCCCTGAAAGATTGCACCTGGACCCAGAAAACCAGGTGGAAAGCAAATTAATCCGGAGCTGGCTGCCTGCCACGTGCTCTGCCCTTTCCAAAGAAACGCGGTGTGTTTGGAAACACTGGAAACGTGGCAATTCTTCCTTTTGCCTCCTGCTTCTGTGTTTTGCAGGAAGCCTAATGAGGCTGGGTCTCGAGCCTGGCCGGGGTTTTGGCAGCCATAACCAGTTTATTATATGTTGATGGCTGGGCAGGGCTGTCAGGGAATATCTGTATGGGTAATCTTCCTTACCCCTCTCCCCCCCGCCCCAACCCACCTGTGGCAGGGAAGGAAAGGACCTGTGAACATGACAAGGGCAGCATCCAGGTGGGCACATGGGCTTGGGCTTGAATAGGTCTTTGGTCTTCTGCTGGGATGTGCCAGCCTGTGAGCCTTGTAGGTGCTGGAGGTGTGAAATAGCAGCAAACCCCATACTGACCACTTTTGTCCATCCTAGAGTAGCAGTGCAGGGGGTTTAGAGCAGGACACAGCTTCTCTAGAGCAACGCTTGGGTGTCACTGGTTTGAATAGCAATGTGGCAGAAGTGGCCCTCCTGACCTCTGTCCCTCGTACTTGCTTCTCACTGCATTTTAGGGCCTTCTGCTAAATCTCTGTCTCACTTTTGCAGTAGTTGTCCTGCATCTTCATTCCAGGCTTGAAGTCCTTTCTACAGGAGCTGCAGTTAGTGGGGAATTGAAGTCCACATCACCAGGACTGGAGGTGGCATGCTGGCAGCTGTCTGACCTCCTACATGATCTGTTGCAGGAGGGAGAGGGAATGCATCATCTCCAGTACATCCTGATTTCACAAGATTAGATTAAAATACAGGGTATTGTTGAGCAATGCAGTCTCTTCATCTCCATGGACCAACACCCCTTACAAGGAGACTACAGCCCCCTCCTCCCCGGGCTGGTCCCAGGGCCGGCCATCGAATGTGTGCAGGCCTTTAGAAAGTGTCCCTGGGTCACCGAGCTCTGTGCCACCAGCAGTGCTGTGTTTGCCAATCCATGGCACCAAGCTGGAGCATCCCAGCCACTGATCTGCAGGTGCTGCCTTGCAGACCCTCCCTAATGCTGCTTTCACGGGTGCTGGGATGGCTGCGGTAGAGCAGGAAGACCCAGGAGGGGTTATCAGTAAGAAGTGAAAAACATGCCAGAAATGCTGTTGGGGATACTCTGCCTGCTGAGGCGGGCATGCCGCTCCTCGCTCACGTGGGGCTTACGCCACGATACCGCTGCGGGTGTAGGAAGGGCTCGGTCCCTTCTACACCTCGTGTTTGCACTCTCGGAGGGTGCAGGGCCCCTCCTCCCCACAGCAGTTGAGACCCTGAAGAATGCAGATTGCGATTTGGGTTCAGATCCAAACAAAAAAAATCCAAACCAACACCCCAAGCTCCTCCAGCCATGATGCTGGAGCTGGGCCCACGCAGGAGAAGGGGGCCTGACTGGGTGGGAGGCGGGTGCTTGGCTGCCACCGAGGGTGACTGGGTAAGGGCACGGAGGTGCCGGTGCAGGGGGCCAAATGAAGGAGCCCCTGGGCACTGAGCATGTCCACCTGGCAGCATAAGGAAGCTCTACAGCATTTTGTCTTCCAAATCTTTTGAGGATGCCTGAAGAGGCCAGGTGAAATAAGTGTTAAGGAAGCTGGTTTTGGCATGTCACGTTTTCCTCCCACACATTTATAGGCAAAAAATCTTGGGCCAGGTTTTGGACTGGAGACAAAACTGTCTAGTATCACTGCTGTTGTGTTGCATTGCTGTTAAAATGTGAAGCTCTGTGGTTGCTCTGGAGCCTGGGTTACTGTCAGCCCCCTGAGACTGGCTCTAAAGGTCTGCAGGAAGCTTATATGCTGCTTTGTCATCCATCGCTTCTCTTTATGTGCCACTGTCAGGTGTCCTAGAAGCCTTTAGGTCATGCCCATGTGGCAATCTTCAGATGTCCTCTGCGATAATGAGGATTAAAATTATGTTTTTTCTAGTGAATAGTGGAATATATATTTAGTGATGCCAGTGGGTGACATTAAACAAAAAAGCCACAGGTTGCTAGACCCACACTACTACTACAGGGAGCAGACCTATTGAATTAAGAGGTTTATATATATTCAAGAGGAGACTAAGTAACACTTGAAAGAGAGAGCACAGCTGGGGGCTGCTGAATGGGCATCTTTAATCTTGGGATGTTTTGGAGGCCTGATGGAAGTAGCTGAAAGCTGGGAGAGTACTACAGGAGAAGCAACTGTGTGTGCTTGCCCTGTCTTTGCTCTTGCTTGAGCATCCCCAGAGAGACTGTTGGCCACTAAACACAGGGACAGAGGCGCCCTTACTCTGACACACTAAGGCCACTCTTACAGTGTTACGACTTCTGAAAAACCTATGGGTACAGGCAACAGTGAATACAGCTGAAATCTAGCTTCTGCACATCACCTGAGTATATTTTCAGTATCGTGGAGAACAAGAGTTTCTGAGTTATTTATGAGCTGGTGACAGCAGCTTGGCTCTGTCCCTCACCCGTTCCAGGTAACGTACAGCTTGAAGTCTCTGATGTTATTGTTAAAAGGCACTATCCTCTTAAATGATTCTCCAGCCTGAACTTTGGTGCGAGTTTTCTGCCTGGCTCATTCGGGAGGGGCAGGCTCACCATGCGCTTTATTGGTAATAATGGAGCCTAGTGTTTAAGTAACTACCCGGAGCTTATTCTGGTCTAGGCAAACCAGTTCTGGGTGTGAAACTGGAAAATAACCTCCCTGAACCTTTGTCCGTTTCTTGAACTGAACCTTTTGTGGGGGTTGTGAAATGCTCAGTGACACTCTCCTCCTCCTGTTGGATTCAGGGCTTGTGAGCGGGAGACGGGAAGCGCGGGGGAACCGCAGGGTTCGGGATGTGTCTGCTCCTGCCTCAACGTGGAGAGAGATTTGCAGGTTAAAACTTCGGTAATGCATTCAGAAAAGGAGAGCTCCCAAAGTTTGAAGCTCATCCTTCTTAAAATATTTGGTCCTGCACTGGTTTCTGTTCTGAGGGTGCGGTGCAACTAAAATGAGTGGTGCTGGGATGGTGGCCAGAGCTGAGACAGGTCTGGTCACTGGTGTCCCCTTGGCCGACTCTGCTTGGCCCTGAGCCAGCTGCTCGTCCTCCAGCATCCAGCTCAGGCCAGGCGAGGGGGAATTGCACGTTCAGTACCCACACCACAGATTGAGAGGCTGATGTGTACTGGAAGAGCCCTTGGAGACCAACCAGTCCAACTCCCTGCTCAGAGCAGGTGGTGAGCAGCTTCCACTCCACTTGCTGTGAAATTACCATTTGTCACGCAGAATTTAACGAAGTGCCCCGTGTCGTGGCTACCTTGCGTCTTGTCTCTGGAGCTGTTTGAGGAGATTGGAGGAACAAACTGATCTTTACTAAAATGGCACGAGGACCCACGGGAAACTCTTTTCCTTTGCCTGCTAAAGCAAATTGGACTGGTTTCCCATACCCTGAGGAGGGATGGAAGGAGCCTGGCAGCAGGAGCAGATTGCATTATTCTGAAAATATGATCTGTTCAGTCATGCTCTGTTGTTTTAGAGAGGTTAAGTAGACTTGCTGTGTGCACCTCTTACAAACCACTACAGAAACCTCTAGAAATGAATGCTTGAGAGGTGCTTGGCTCTTCATGACTTGTCAGAAAACTATATGACTTTGTCATGACTGTTTTTGCTGCGCAGCCAGGACGAATCCCTACAGAAAGAGCCTGTATTTCTCTTTCTCCAGGCGCTATGTTGCATTGCTTTGTTCCCTTCTCCCTCTCCTCCCCCTCAGGCAAATTAACATTGTGGCCGAGGCATCATCCTTCATTACCTTTGCCTGTCACAATGGAGAGTTTTCTAGTGTCGATGGGTGAGATTCGAATGAACCCTCCCTGAAAGCTGTTCACTTTTGAATGACTTCCCTGGAAAAGCTTTAGCATTTGTCTCTACCCCGCTGCTTGTGCAGCAGGCAGGCTCAGCTGGCTTCTGACACTTGAAATCACTGAGGTTACGTGTCTTGTGGATGCTGGAATTTGGGTGGCCTCATTTCTGCTCCTGTCTCTGCTACTGGCCTGCCCGGTGGCTTTTGTCCCCAGTGAGGTCCTTCCCTTCGCAGAGCCTCAGTGTCCCCAGTGCAAGCTATACTGGTCTGGGTTGTAAACTGCTCCTGTGGGAGACACCAGTGGGCTGTAAGAGTCCCCTGGTGATGAGAGCGCTTTCCAGCTCTTTCTAGTGGCAACCTCAAATCATTCTGAGGTATTTTCAAGCATTGATTTATAGTCTCAAGTACTCAGGGTATATCTGCATGAGCACTGGAATGGAGGAAATCTG
Source organism: Athene cunicularia (assembly GCF_003259725.1). Taxonomy (NCBI): domain Eukaryota; kingdom Metazoa; phylum Chordata; class Aves; order Strigiformes; family Strigidae; genus Athene; species Athene cunicularia. Next base: position 41,706,315 of record NW_020799101.1, on the reverse strand, counting down.
GTTTTCTGTGAATTTGTGTCTCGAGGGCAGGAGCTGATATCTGAGCTCCAAAAGAGAAATCCCCAAACTGGGAGCTCTGCAAGTGCTTTCCGCTGTGGGATTTCACTTAGTGCCTGCATGTTCAGCTAGCAAGGTCCCCTGTGAGGTCTCCCCTCACCTAGATGCTTACTTTTGCAGCTGTCGTAGGAATTTAATGTCTTTCAGATTCCTGATCCCCCACCAACTTTGATTCACGTTTACTCATTGTTAGAGGTGCAGCCAGACAAACCACTGACTGCATAAGCCTGAAAACAAGATGAAATTTTTTAAAAAGCAAGAAGCAGGGACTGAGGCATGAATACACCGCAAGCCATATGTATTTGGTTTTAAGCATTTCGGATTTACTCTGTCAAGCTTTTCTCAAGGATCATAAAGAAAAGATATTTCACCTTCCAATGTATTTTATAAAGGGAAACGGTAGCTGTCACTTAATGATGTGACTCCAGGAGCACGCGTTCCACAGTAAAGAGCACAACATAGAACAGCATCATAAAGCTTTAATCTCCCTGCTAATTACACAGTTTTACAGCAGAAACTTTCCATAGTCAAAAGAGCATTATAGCAAAGGTAACTTTCATTTTTCAAACAGACTTTCAGAGCAAACCAAACTGAATGGAGAATCTCCCTTCTATGAGCAGTTTGTTGATACTCACTCTGGCTCAGTCAGTGCTAGGTTATGAAGCTCGGGGGGGGAACAGCCATGATGCCGCTGAAGGCACCAAATACTCAGTGTAGCAGAAATACTCCGAAGTCACTGAGCTTTCAGACATCCTAAGGATAAAAGATTTGAAAAATAAGTCCTTAATTTCTAGTGGGAGTTCCTTCTTGGCAGTCACCGCAGATGAGCAAATACTCTTGACTGTTTTGTCCAGAGGTGAGGAGGGTCGGGGAATTTGGCTAATCAGAGATGGCACCTGGAGAAGTTGCTGAGCCACTGATCAGAAATGAGCTTTTGAAACTTCACCGTGTAATCTACAACCCAAAGTAACTGAATTGACCTGTGGAGAAGTATTTGGCCTGCAGTTTTGGGTTCTTTTTTTTTTAAGTGTACATAGTTTTTTAAGTGTACATTTTTAAGAAATGTCAAGGAAAAAATATTATTGGGAGTTGTGAGTTAATGATCAGCCTCTCTGTTGCTGAAGAACTGGTCTTTCCCTTGTGCAATTGCACCTGTCTACTGGGCTCACCCTGTCAGGAGGGTGGGAGGGAGCAGGCTGCGTTTCTCCCTAGCAGGGTCATGACATTTGCCTGACAGGAATGGCAGGAACGTGCCCCCTTTACAGAGGTTGTAGTGCCCTGTACAAGGTGCTTGTGGGGCTGTTTTTCCCTGTTCAGTTTGGAAAGTGTTGCCAGCTCCAGTCATGGTTTTCGCTTATAAATGTTCTCATGACAAGACTACTTGAAAATAAAGCAAAACTCCATTTACTTGTTCTACTGGCCCTGCTCAAAACCAAGAGGTGCTAGGCTCTCTCGGCTCTGCTTGGTGTCTTTTCAGCAGTTTTTGTGCCTAACTGAGACAGAACCCACCACTCTGGAAGGTAGCCCTGAGGAAGGAGTGGCAGGGAGGTGTGCGTCACCCAAAGGTGAGAGGACACCAGGGTGAGCATCTCTGCTTGTGCCGTCTTCCTGGCCTCTTTCGGTCCAGCTCGGTCTCCTCTGCCTATTTTGGTGGGTTTTCCCACCCAATATTTACATGAAAAGATGAACTAAAACATAAAACCAGTGACAGACTGCAGAGAGCACACAGACTGGTGCGATCAATGTGACTAGAAGCCATGTGGCTGCACAAGTTAGAAGTGACTTACCTACCTCTTCTCAGAGAGTAACACTGCAGCCCTGTCAGCCTAGTGATGAGGGAGGTGGGCTGCAGGGCTGCAGCTGGGGAGCAGGCTGCAGGGGGAACCTCAGGGGGCTGGCACACACATACCCTCCCTGATTCTGCAGCTGAATGGGCCAAGTGCAACGTTCCAACCAGTAAACAAGGGAAGGTTTGTGTGACTTCACCTGTGACTTCCTGGTGGAAGCAGCATTTGTAAGATCAGGATAGAATGAATATGGCTTCATTTGGTAAAAGATACCAGAGAATAGAAGATTCTGGGTGGGATTGTGGCACCTGATCTGGAATATGTGTTGCAAAGCCCTCTATGCTACTGAATTTAGTGACGTAAGAACTACTACTTTTAGCATTTAGTGATGGAAGTAGCTTGTTTTGAATGACATATTTTAAAAGTCCCTTTAGTAGGCTCTAGCAAGAGTCAGCAGCTGGGACCTGAATCCAGAAACCCTCAAACAGGAAATTAGGAGCAAGTTTACACCAGTGAGGATAATTACCTGATGCAGTAGTTTTTTTAAGGGGGTTGGGCACTAATCCTCTTCTTCAGTCACGGTCGATATAATAGTGTAATGGTAGAGTGATTTATATCTAACTTACAAACGACAATCCGTGCCTTTACAAAGACTCAGGTTGAACTTGAACACTGAGTCTTGGACTTGGTACAGTTGCTACCAGGTGGAGATTTATGGGCTGAGCTGTGCAGGAAGCCTGCTGATCAGAGACGTTCAGGCCGAGAGGAGATATGAGTCAGGCTCGATGCTGTCGTTGTGCAGGCTATTCTTGCTGGGATGGGCAGGGATCGGTGGTCATCTCTTACGCTTACAGTCTGGAAGAGTGTTTAATGGACTGTGGGGGCTGCTGCTATGCTAATCCATGGAATGACACAAAATAATGATCTCATGAATGGCATCTGTGTGATTTTTTTTTTTTTTAAGGCACGCATGTCAGAGAGTAGGGTGGAAGATGAGGTGGAGAAGGGATATTTTCCGTTCAAATCCCGCATTGCATAGCTCTGGTTAAGTATGCTAACACAGTGCTTAGAGATGGTGGTAGGAATGATGAGAGTCAGTTTCACATTCTTCAACACCCACACCAGGTCATCTCCCTGAGCAAAGGGTGGAGATTCCCATGTGCTCTTTTGTGAGGAACACAATGGCTGTAGCCACAGGGACACCCTCTTACAGTGGTTCCTGTGGGCAGAAATGGCCAGGGAGACAGCTGGCTCAAAGGCACTGCCAGAGTGGGTTTGCGGAGTTACTAAATTAGTGAGGGCAGTAGTAACAGTATTGATTGCCTGTTGCTTGCTCAGGCTACAAGAAGCACAGCTGTATAAGTGTTTTCCTTTTCAGTGGTTGAAGTCTGTATTAATCTAGCCTGGAAGAATCCCCCTCTCTTGTCTTCCTAAAAGAGACAAGGCTGGACCCTTCAGCTACTTAGCCAAGCATTTCTTCTGCAGATGACCATCCTCCAATAGCCCGCACTGGCATGGACATGAGGGTACAGCCGGGGGAGCCAGTGATGCTGAGGGGCACAGAGAGCACGGATGACCGAGGGATAGTCAGCTACGAATGGAAACAGATCCTCGGCGATCCCTCCGTGGAGATGAAGGTAAGGAGCCTCAGGAAGGAAGCAGCTTGCTCAGTGTCACCTCTGGTCTGCACTAGGTTGGGCTCTTGCAGCCACTGACTTAGAGATCACCCACCTTGTCCTGCCCTCCTTGAGCCAGTCCACCCACGAGCCTGTTCCCAAAAATCTATGGAGCACTCTTCATGGTTGCCCCCACCCTCTCACACACTACTGGGATGTGGCATTTCTTGGCCTTATCAGGTTTCAGGCTCCCTGCACCAGGATGCCATCTCAAACCTTCCTGAAAAACACCAGATCTGCCTGGGTGGGAGCACCCGAGAGGGCAGCAGCTTCGCTGCAAGAGCTGCCTCTGCTCCCACGCTCCTGTAGTTCAGTGAGGGGCCTGCCGTTAGTTTTGCTCTGCTCCATGTTGGTGTTTCTCCTTCTCTGGCTCTGAATAATCCAGTCTCAGGCTGTCCTTCTGTTCCGCTCGGGTTTTTCCTAGACTTTGTCTCTTTAGAGCATAGGTGGTTCCTCCTGTTTTATCTGAGCTGGAGCAGAAGTCACATCTGCTGACTGGCTTGAATATCTCTGGGGTGTGAGCGCTGCCTATCTGATAGATGTTAAATGTGAATTGTGGCTTTAGAAGAACAAATGGTTACTGTTAAACTTCTGAAAAACGCTCTGGAAAGCCTTGTTGCTCATATGGAGCTCTTGTGGCATCTTTGGGAAGAATTAGCAAATAAGTGCATCAGCCCCATAGCTGATTTTGGAGACCAGCAATGACTAGCTCTAGGGTGCTGAGGCAGCTGTGGAAATCTAGAAGTGCTCCTTCCTTTTTCACTTTCCCCTAGCCTGACCAAAGCAACTTTTGGGGGCGGGGGGAGAAGAATGAGTCCTCTTGTATTCTGTGTTAACTACAGTACGATGATATATAGCAACACTGTGTTCTCTTGAAACCTAACCAAAAAGGTAGACAGCATGGAAATGGAAGCCAAATATTGTCAGCAAATACAGGGAAAAAGTTTGTGTCAGTAATATCACAGCTTTCTATTCTGACGAAATAATTCACTCTCTTTTAGAAATGTCTCAGCAGGCAAAGAAATAGGCACTTGTTTCCATCTCTAAAACTAAGTGTACTTGTCATATTAAAAATGAAATAGTATGTATTTCTTAAATACAACTAGTTTATTCCCTATGCACTAAGTAAATGATTCATAATTGGTTTTATTTTTTAAAAGTTAAATAAAAACTACAGGTATTTCAGTCCTCTCCAAAGATTTTTATTTTCCCTCATGCCTTTACAGTGCCCCTGTGAAATGTCTAATTACGCTTGTGGTACTCTTTCTCTCTGCTATTCCAGACCATGGGTTTGGGGGGATTCTATAGCACTGAGACATTTTTCATGTCAGACATCTGCTTGGGGGTTTCCAGCCAATGCAGGAACATGGGCCTTGCACTCACTGCCTCGTTAGAGGTACCTTCTTCTGCATAAGCCTTTTTTTTTTTTTTTGCATTCTCAGAAGCACGAAGAAGATCAGGTAGAAATCTCCAATCTGCAGGCGGGGACTTACGTCTTCCAGCTTACTGTCACAGACACTGCACAACAGCAAGACTTCACCAACATCACCATCATGGTGCTGAATTCTGAACAGACTGAAGGTGAGCCTGAACCCACAGATGTCTAGCTGGAGTCCCCAAGCCTGGGTACTGGTTTGGCATTACTGGTGCTCTTCTCAGAGGGGTGGATGGGAAAAGAACACAACCAAGAGACCAGACTTGCATGTCAACTTTTCCCAGTAAAAGCGTGCAGCTGACCAGTAGTGGAAGGTCTCCGCACTCACAGTGATCTATTCTAGGGTTTTCGCATCCTCTTGCAGAAGAGGTGGCTTGCAGTAACCCCATCCTCTCTGCATGTCATTGCCCTCTGCTGGGTAATGTCAGAGTGGCTGAAGTCTGGGGTGCAACTGAGAGTGTAAGACAGGAGAACATGAAAGGTCTTGTTGACTCCATGGTTTTACTGTGAAGGCCCTAATTCCCTTAAGCTGCAGGATAGGTGGAGCTGTCTGCATGACATTCAAAGTGTCCTTGGCTTGCTTTATATATTTTATGTTAATGGTCTTGTTTAATGATCAATATGTTCAGCATTGCAAGTGCATAAGGAGCTCTTGGACAAATGTTTGTATAGTAGCTGAGCAGGGAATTTGTCCTCCTACCACAAGTACCAGAAAAAAATGTAAGAACAGCCATGTCAAGTGATGCTAATGATCTGTCCAAAATTTAGTACACTGCATCCAGCAGTGTCCAGAGGTTGATACTTTGGAGAGAGCACAGAACATGACAAGCCATCAGTAAATCCCTACCATGATTGGCTAGTCCCCAGGTGATTTGCAGCTGGGAGTCTTCTTTAAGCAGAAGATGGTGTCTTTGTGTTTAATAGCCATGGACGAACCCCTTTTTGAATTCATACAATCATTGCACAGCAGCAACTTCCTGAAGGAAGGAGTTTCACAGCTTAACTGTGTGGAAAAGCAGCTCCTTTTGTTTTGTGGATATAGCACCTTCTATTTTGATTTTGTGACCCTGCCTTTCATATAAGAAAATACTTACCATGATTTCCTACTCACCTTCTCCATGCCACTCAAGATTTTATAAATCTTCCAGACAGGTGTCCACCCTGTTGACAAACTTTCTTTTGGAAGATTTTCTCCTTTGTAAATATAAAGGCAAAACAAGCTAACCAGAGCCTGTTATGTTAACTTTCTTGATAGAGCATTGTTTGACTCCTAAGAAGGTGGGTTGGTGTCGGGGATCTTTTCCACGTTGGTTTTACAACCCGACCCTTCAGCAGTGTGAGGAGTTCATTTTTGGCGGTTGCAAGCCCAACAAGAATAACTACTTACGGGAAGAGGAGTGTAAACTCGCCTGCAAGAATGTTAGAGGTGAGTCTTCCGCAAAAATCAGCCCCCCCTTTCTCATAGGATTGGGGTGACTGCATGGCCAGGTACTGCAGCTTCTTGGCTGGCAGCTAGTTAGAGCCCAGACAGCTGAGGAGACTGGGCTAGTTATGGATGGGGTGTCCTAGTCTTATGCTGCCAACATTTCTGACCTAGCTCCTGAAGCACTGCTCCCCTGGTCAGTGTCCCTGGTGTGTCTCTGGCTGCAGAAACCCTCACCAAATCTTCCTGTCACATCTGAAACCTAAATTCAGAGGGTAACATTGTGCTGTGGGGGAGCCAGAAGTGCTTCACTCCAAAAATGAAATTAATCTTCCTCCTTGGCATCCTCTTAGCCAAGTCTGAGAATGACTTAGTGCTGCCACGTATAAATGGGCTGAGCCTCTGCTAAGCCCTTTGTGGTGTACAGCTTAAGGAGGAGGAAAAAGCCTTGGAAAAGAAATACCATTTGGGAACAGTCTAGCTAGTGGTGGGAAGTTCCCCTGTGCTCCTGCAGGCCTGCCTCACATGGGTACTACTCATCCAGGGTCTCTGGGTGGTGGGCACCTGTATTTCCCCTCCGTAAGCCCTACTGGGCTTGCTTCCAGAAAATGTGCACTTCTTAGGTGAGATATGAAGGCAATATAAAGCTGATCTTGAGCTGGCAAAATGATGTGGTGGTAAATTTATTCTGTTTTTCCCCTTGTCTCTTCAGGTTCTGTTGGTGGGCGACAACAGCCAGGTGAGCCTCTGGTACCACCCTATAATCCTGCTGTGAGCTCAGGCTCAGTGTCTTGCATCCATTCCTGTGGCTTTTGAGTAGCATTCAGTGTGGAAAGCATGGCACTGGAGACTAATTTCTTTATTAAGCCTTTCGCTTTCATGTCATAGGATAATTTAGGTTGGGGATTACCTCTGGAGATCATCTGGTCCAACCCACTACTCAAAGCAGGGCCAGCTTTGAGTCCCACTGGGTTGCTCGGAACTGCATCCGATCCAGTTTGGGGTGTCTCTAATGATTTTACACTTTCTCTGGTCCAATTGTGCCAGTATTTGAAGACCCTTGTTATAGTTTTTTTCCCCTTATATTCAATCCCTTTGCCTTGTAGCAACTTGTGTCTGTTGCTGCTCATCCTGTTAGTGCGCACCTCCAAAATGAGTCTGTCTCCGTCTTTTCCACAACCTTATACTAGGTCTTGTGCTCTGGTCCCTTGCCGAGCCTCTGCTGAATTCACTTAGTGTGCCAATGTCTTTTGTGCACTGGGGAGCTCAGAATGGGTCACAGTCGTCAGCACTTGGGACCACCTCTGGAGCAGAGAGGAATAACTGCTCTTCTCCATTGGATCTGCCTTGTTTCTTGTTTGCCAGCCCTATCAGCAGCTTTTAAGTCCTTCATAAAGCATCTGTGTGGCAGGGAGAAACAATGAATTTTAATGAGCTATCTGAACTGTTTCTGATGCAGTGTGCAATGGGAAATGTCAGTCCCCGTTCTTCAGATGCAAGGATGGCTGCTGCATTGATGCCTATCTGGAGTGTGATGAAACTCTTGACTGTGCTGATGGATCGGATGAGATGTATTGTGAACAATGTGAGTACTTCAAATTCTGGCTTAGTCAACTTAGTATCTGCCCGAGAATAAGTGCAGTGTAAGTTACAGGTGTTGACTCGGTGCTCATTGGTACCTTCTGTTCTTATCTCCTGACCCTGCATTATCTCTTTCTGCAGTATTATATTTGCAGGTTCTGACATCTCCCATATCTCTGCTGACTTCAGGAACTGAATTTCCTTCTGGGATGTTTCCTGCCTCTTAAATATTCTTTGACTCTCTTCTCTGCACCCGTCTGTAAGACTTCAGAGCCTGTCCTCCCTCCCCTTCCAATATTTTTCTCACTGAATGACCTTACCTGCTCTCCTAAAGTTGGTAGATGGGAAATAAAACCATGATTTCTCCACATCTGTCCAGTGTCACAGTCCCCTTAACATCCTCACGTTATGCTAATATAAACATACAGTAGCAAGCTGCCCAAGTCCACCATCCCTCCTTCCCTCCCTCTTCTGACAGAATTCCCATAATCTCTTTCCTATATGTATTTTGTTGCTTTTTAGGTTGCAAGCATATAACTGATCTCTCTTGCCCTCTCATAACCTACACCAGTGCTCTTTCACACTTCTTAAAACTTGGAGTGATAGCAGTTTCCCCATTCTTTTTTGAAGGGGGGGAAAAAAAAAAAAAAAAAAAAAAAAGCAGCCTTTGTTTTCCCTAGTTTTGTCTCTTTATTTGTGGAACAGAAATTGTGAATAGTTTCTCATTATTACATTTTATTTTTTCCATGTTCCTCTCACAGCTTTGAGATATTTAAGAATCTGCAATTATATCTCCCTCTCCCTGGCTTGTGATAGCAAAGGAATGTGCAGGAAAGCCCTGTCTCCCCATGTCTGTGTGGATGGAGGCATTTCTTTTGTATTCAACTGGTGAGAGAAGTTTTAACAAGAAATGTTTCTCTTGCAGATGCTCGTGAGTTCAATAGACTGCAGAAAATCAATGTCACACATAAGCAAGGTAAGTACTGTCTGCAGCACCTAGGCTGAAATCTTCCAGCTTTTGTTTTTCTTTTCAGTCTGTTATTTCATGGTAAAGCTGCTTCCCTGTATAATTCGAAAAATGGGTGTAGAATGTGCATAGTCCCTGTACTAAAAATTAGCAAGGGTCTTTGACCCTGAGGACAGCTGTTTATAGCAGGCTTTCACTCTCCTGTCTAATCTTTTTCCACCCAAACCAGTGTTATGCATATTGCCTGTTGGAACAGTACTTGGCCTGTACGAAGTCCTGCAGCACTTTTTTGTAAATAGTGCAAACCAAAGCAAAGTGGGAGATGCAACAGTGGCATAATAGGAGTAATCGTATGCCTGTGCTCAGTCCCTTTGCTTTGTTTGTGCTAGTGTTGACAGTGGCGCTATCACTGGACTAAAAGAGCATATATATCTCCAGTCATCTTAAATGCAGCTGGCTGGTAGAGGAGACCTGAGCCAAACTGTGGTTTCTGTGTGTCCAGGCTCTTCACGTTCCCTCCTGCCACCCGAGGAGGACAGGGCATTTCTGCAGGAGCATGACTGCATGCTCTGATGTTTCTTTTCCTCCTTGCTAGTCGGGTTTATGAGCAGGTGGCAGTTTACCTTGGCAATGCCAATTTGAGCAGCTGGCAACTGGGCAGTGGGGACCCAAGAGCGCTGCTCTGGCCATGGATTCCCTCTGCCCTGGTGTTTGTGCTCTTTTGTTGTGAGCAGGAAGTGGTGCTGTCCTGGAAACCCACTGCTTGGGCTAGAGCACCTCCCCCTTGCTTTGCCAGGTCACTGTGTGGACTTGCCTGACACTGGACAGTGCACCGAGAGCATCCCCCGCTGGTACTATAACCCATTCACTGAGAAATGTGACCCCTTCACCTACGGGGGGTGTGGTGGCAACGACAACAACTTTGAAGAAGAGGAAGAGTGCATGAAATCATGTTCAGGCATCACAAGTAAGCAGACATAGCGAGGGCTGGAGTTTTACAGATCAAACTATGAAAATCATTCCAGATTAAATTCTGTGGTCCCAAAGAGGCAGTGACTCAGGAGCTTTCGGTCAAAGCAAGCAGCTCTGCTTTCAAACTTGGACTGTGCCTCACAGCATTCTTCAACGTGACTGATGGCTTACAGGGAACAGTGGGTGTCTGCAGCATCTTTCCACAACGCAACTTGTCATTTCTCAGAGCTGGAAAACATTTTGCGTGCTGATGTTGAAAAAGGGACAGAGGAAGATGACAAAACTAACCAGAGATATGCTGTAGCCTCTCTAAAGAGAATCTAACTTTCTAGTTTGGCTCCCGTTCTCCCCAAGTGGGAGGGGAGAAATTAAGAAATCCTCAATGACACATATTAGGCAGAAGTTTTAAACAAAAAGGAGGGAAAGGTTTATACTGTAGAGCTTTGTAGGTGTTGCTGTGGAGGCCAACAGCTGAAATGTGAGGAATTCTGCCAGACTGTATCTGTTAGGAGGGAAACTGTTGCTGCTTTTCTGAAGTGCCACCCTGTGCTATGCTGTGCCTCACAGCCTGCCCTGAGAGCTCAGTACCATGGCTGTAAAGAAGGATCCTGTAGACATTCAGTCACTTAAGAGCACTGAAAATATGCTTTTCAGAAAACTGTCTTATCCCCTGTTCCCAACCTTCTTTGTAAAACTTTTTTCTCCTTCTTTGCTCCCAACTAAGAAGCAGATGTCATTGGCCGGAGATGGGAATCATTTGAGTCCCAAAGTGCTATCTTAAGTAAGTAACAGTTTTCCCTACAGATCGTGCTTGTTGCTTTTACCCCGTCTTTCCTTGCAAATAATAGCCTTCTCTCCCACCCCCCTTTTGAAGCTGAGGGAACAATGTGCGATTTGTGAGATGCCAGAGATGCTTCTATGCACTGAGCATCTGTGGCCCAATTTCCCCTTTGTCTGTGATTCGGTAGCTCATATCAGAGGCTCCTGATTTTCATTCCATCATCTTGTATGAATGTTCCCCTGTTTAACATCAAAAAATGGCAACTAAAATTCTTCTGAGGGCCAGGTTCACATAAGGACCACTAACTTCCGCAAGAAAGAAGGCCCAGGTGGGTATGTGAATAATGTTGGGTGCTAGCCTGTGGGGAAATCTGATGACCTATATACCCTCTCTACAACTGTAAAGAACTCCAAAGCTATTGATTTAACAGGTTCTTAAAAGAATATCACATTAAGGTTGGCGTCCTTTCCCCACAGAGCTGTAAGACCTCGTTCTTCAGTAGACAACTCCTGAAATAATACACTTCAACCCTAGAGCTTGATTTAATCTTCAAATTCACACCAGCTCTCAAATGCATCATGTTTGACTGTCCCCACTGATGCAGGAGTTTGGTTGTCTGGAAGAACAAGTGCTCACAGCGCTGTTACAAGCTTTTTCCCCCCAAGCTCAGCCTACCCACCAAAGCTCATCTGACAGCATTATCCCAACCGGGAGGTGCTTTCTGTGACCACCCCTTGGTGGCCTCCCTGTTGAGCTGTGAAGCAAGGCCAGTGTTACAGGAGGGCTTGATCTTCCTAGAGGTGTCAAAGAGTCTGCCAAAGCCACCGAAAGGCCTTTAGAGGGCGTGGTGCATCTGGGAAAGGATGGGAACCGTAATTTGGGAGAGACAGGCTGGCTATACCCTGGCCGTACCCTGATGCCATGTGCTAGCCTTCTTTCTTCTTCGCCCAGTTGTGCAGGGAGCGCCCTGCTGTCAGGGCAGCTATTGCCCACCTCTTCTCTTTGCCAGCACAGCTTGCACAGCAACTTTGGTGCTTGTTTCTTCCTGACTGCTCGTGGTGCGGCCCTTCTGACATGTTCGTGTGTCCCCCACAGGTGCCTTTGAGGTGGTGATTGCTGTGCTCCTTGGGATCTGCATCATGGTGGTCCTGGTGATCATCGGCTACTTCTTCCTGAAGAAGAGGAAGAAGAACAGCCGCCGCCGGCAGCCGACTACTGCTACCAACTCAACCCTCTCCACCACAGAGGACACTGAGCATCTGTTTTACAGCAGTGCCACTAAACCTGTCTGACCTGCAGCCTCACTCTCTCCAGACCAGCACAGGGGCACTCCCCAGAACTTCTGGAGTTCTGTTTTTAGACACTGGCCTGTGCCTGAAGGACTCTTCCTCCTGGAAGACATTTGTAGCATCAGGCCAAGATCTAGCCATCATTTGGCAGTACTAGTGTTTGTGATTGTTTTGGCTAAATGGCTGCTCTGAAAAGTGAGGATCGGGAAGCATTTTGATGCTCTCTGATGTCTATCCCTTCCTAACCTCAAACAGCCCAGTGAAACTCTGAATTACGTCTTTCTTAATGCTCAAACCCAGAGCACAACTCTACTCAACTTACTGAAGGACCCTGGGACTGGATCTCTGTAGCATTCGCATGGGTGAATGGTGAAAGCTCACCAGAGCCAGCAATTTTTTATTATCAGTGCCACTTTCTTCCACCAAAGCTTGTATTTTCCTCCCATTCTCCCAGTCCTCTGCAAGGTGGCCCTGCCTCCCAGCAGTCCTCCTGGTCAGGGTGAGCCTCTTGAGGGCTGTGAGATTCGCGTAACCATCCAGACCTGTTCCAAGGGCTCTATGATACTTTCCAGTAGTTTCTGTTTTTGAGATGGAAGGAAACAGAAATACCTGCTTTAATCACTAGGCTTTGCTTTTTAACAGAAAAGCACACCTAGATTCTTTTTTTGCCTGGCTGCCATGTTACAGCCTCCTATGTACAGTATGTGTCCACTATTTTCTCTCTGTGAGATGCCCTGCATGCTTTTCCAGTGTTCAGTCTCAACCCAAACACATTGAGAAAATATCTATTTATTCTCACAAGAAAAGAAATGTTGCTACTTTCCCTGTTGATTATGAGGGGAGGGTGGAAGGACCCAGCTCCCTTGCAGCTGGATCTTTGCTGCAGCTTTGATTTCACCATGCTTCCCTCTGAGCACGCAGCCTGACCTGAGTCCCTGGCATCTCCCAGAGCACGGGAGTGGGCTGGAAACTGTAGCTGATGTCCCTGGGCATCCTTGCTCCAGCTGGTCTGTCCCTCCTGGTGCAAGATGAGCCCAGCCATGGGAGGTCCAGAGCTCATCCCTGGCCCCATGGCAGCCTGTGACATCCCCATTCGGGTGAGCTCCCATGTGTTTCCCTGGTGAGGTGCTTCCCAGATCGGTACCGCTGCGTCTCTGTTGTCCAGGCTTATACCTCTGGGAGCTGAGGACTTCTGTTGGGGGCAGAAGCTGCTATTTCTGAAGTGCCTAGTATGCTTTGTTGGTTATAGGGTTGGCACCAATCCCCAAACTTCCAGTGCCTGCTGCTCTTGGAAAACTGCTGTGAAGAGAGAGGAAATCGGGTGTGTGTGTGTGGGTGTGTGTGTGTATGTGTGCAAGAAGCATAAATCTGTGTACAGACTTCAGTTTAAAAGCTTGGACCCTTTCAGGGTCGAGGGCAGAGTGGCTCTGGAAGGCTCTGGTGAGGCCATGCCCGGCTCAGGGCACAGCTCAGGTCCTCTCGAGCACAGCTCCAGGAGACCTGCCTCCTTGGGCTGGAAAGGATGAAACCGCTGCCCACAGCCTGCTGGCAATCTGACTGCACGCTTCTCCCTGTCACGGGCATCAGCCTCTGTGTCCCCGGGGCTGGTCAGATTCCTCCATGGCTTTTCATGACCTGTCTCATATCATTTCTTCCATCTCTTTGTTTTTCCCACAGCCTATCATGGCCTATGCAATAAGCCCAACATCTTGATTTATTTTTTTGTGTGCTCACTCTGATAATACAAGTTGCAATAAAAAGGAATTGTTTGTCTTATCTGACTTGGGAGTGGTGTCTGAGAAGCAGTGACCCGCAGAGGGGGCAGGTATCGTTCCCATGCCTGCTATCTCATACCCTTTCATCTGCCCAGACTGCAGTAACTCGGGGGAGGGCTCCCAGGTGCTGCAGCAGCGGCAATCCCAGGGTTTGGGGAGGGCTGGGAATGGGGGATGCAGCCTGTGTGGACACCTGGAGAGACGACTGAGGTGTGCTAGGAGTGAGATCATTACCCACTAAGTCACCCAGAGAGCAAGGCAGGGTGTAACCTGAAACTGGGTTCCAGCTGGTCAGACTGGTTTGGGGTTTGGGTCTGAAACCAAAAGCAGACACTGTTCTTCAAACGAGTTGCCCTAGCTGTGTCTCCAGGCTGGTGATCGCTCAGGCACTGCAATGTAAAGTTAGCTAAATGTAAATTTGGCTAATTGGCAACGGGTATGCATGGGAACCAGGCGAACATGCTCCTGCATCACTGACCTGGCAGCGCTGGACCTCCAAGCGCTGCTGCACATCGGGAAGGCTTTCCCCCCGCACTCTGCTCGGGACCATGGGGTTTGCTCTGTCGCTACCGCCTCCCTCTTCCCCCAGTTCTCCCGTCCTGCCATTTCCAGCTATTTGCACCTATGTTATCCCACATGTTCCCTGAAGAGCAACCCAGGAGCAGCTCTGCGGAGCCATGCTCTGCTTGGCCCATGGGGTCACCAGTCATGGCACGGTGCGGGTAACCCCTGGCCTGGGAGCGCTGTTTGAAACCAAGGCTGCATCACTTGACAGTCTCCAAAGAGAGAAGGCTACGTGTATTACACTCTCTTTCACTTAAAGCACATTTTTGTGTTTCCTGGTGTTCAACATGTCCCTGGTGGAGGACCCTCTGCTTCAAGGGGAGTCGCTGCTGCTGCTCCGGGTGTGGAGGCGATGGGAGCCACGAGCAGTGCCACCGTTTGGGCACAGCACGGCCCCGGGAGGCTCAGACACGCAGCTGGCACCGGGTTCAGGCCGGTGCTGTGCCACACGCCCACACCTGTAACCGCACACGCCAGGCGGCTGCATTCCCCAGGTTGTACCGTGTGGGGTCACTCGGCCTGCGCCAGCAGATCCCGAGTGGGGTGGCTGAGGAAAGCCCCTGGACCCCCCCAGGGCATCCCACCCTCCTTCGTGCCCCTGTGCTGCCCTGCAGAGGAGGCAGGTCCCGTCCCCCCCCACCCGAATCCACTTTCCAGGAAATCCCAGCTCTTTAAAATGCATTTGTTTTTCAGAAGGGAACAGGAGCCCAGATTTTGGAATTTTCTGCAAAACAAAAATCCCCTTCCCCAAAAAAACAGAACTGAAGACTGCGCCACTGTCAGCTGATTAAGAAACACATTTTTTTGGTGAAAACTGAGCTGTCTTGTTTCGCTGGCTGTGCCTGACAGTGAGCAAATCCTTGCTATTCC
Source organism: Athene cunicularia (assembly GCF_003259725.1). Lineage (NCBI taxonomy): Eukaryota > Metazoa > Chordata > Aves > Strigiformes > Strigidae > Athene > Athene cunicularia. Next base: position 41,691,138 of record NW_020799101.1, on the reverse strand, counting down.
CCCAGCTGTAGCAGTTACGTGAAGTGTCGGTAATTTTGGGGCAGAGTGGCTCCCCCTGAGCTCCCCAGCGCATCCCACCTGAGCCCATTGGCCCAGCACAGCCACTCTGGGGTACAGAAGGCTCTCGGGGGTCTGAGGTTTGCCCCCTGTCCTTGCAGTGGCTGCTGGCAATGTCCTCCCCACCCGGGTCAGTGTTTTCGAGGGGGGTTATTTGTATGGTTTACAGAGCCAGACTCCTGCCAGGCCCCGGGAGCTGCTGCCCGCTGTGCTGCTCCACCAAGGGAAACCTGCTGCCTGTTCACAAGTGCCCGGGCTGATTTGGTGGTGGCCTCCACCCCTGCAGAAGGAAGACCATCAAGCCTCTTATCCCTTCCTAACCAGCAAAGCTTTTGACCCACCTTGCTCAGACTGTCAGGCCAGAGGGCTTGCCGGAGCTTTTGGCTGAGTTAATCCCAGCAGCCTTTAGGGGACCTCTCAGGCTTTGTGTGACTGCGGGGCTGGATGCAGGAAGCATTAGCTCACAGTTAAATATTGGGTGTCTCCGGCTTCCCCGTGGCACAATGGCTCTGCAAATAAACACAGCAGCCGCCCTGCCACGACAAGGGATGGCTCCACAGTGGCAGGCCAGAATATTGTCCCCTGCACAAAAGCCACCGTGATGTGATACTTTCTGATAAGTTACTTTAGCTCTCCAGCCTGATTTATTGCTTAAGGAAGAAATGATTTTGTCTTTAAGGTCAAACAGATCATTCAGGTTAAAAAGAAGGCTCTAAAGCTGGGGGGAAGGAGGAATGGGGTTGTCTGCAAGCTCTGCATAATGCAAAGAGGAATTTTGAATGCCATTCCGCACCCCCCCAAGCTTACTGCAAGCATTAGGAATGACCAGACGTTGCTTCTACTGAAGTAGGAACTTTGAGCTCCTAAATGGAGCAGATGCAGATCTGAAGTGCCATGGCTCAACCAGATTGTGGTAAGCAAACTTTGCTCACCTAAGTAGGACCCATGTGGGAAAAAGCCTGTGAAAACTTTCCAGATACTCTTCTTTTCTCCCTGAAGAGAACAGAAATTGGAAATACTCTCCCTCAGTCATCAAGCACAGAATTGTGTGTTACTGTGCTAGCTTGTAGTCACAGAGAAATACAGTCAGCTATGGAAATTATAGCATATCCAATCTCATCTGCAACATGTAAATGGGTATGGAGGAACCTTTCTGCAAGGCAGCTTGGCTGACCAGTGTCACAGGGAAATGAATGTTTCCTGGGCAAGGTGCCACCTGAGGCATGACAGTTTCTGTGGCCCTTAGTCAATGGTTGCCTCTCCAAGATGTCCTCATCTCCTGCTGTGTCAGGAGCTTTGAAACTCACCACTGGTTCCTGTAACAGCTCTAGGAGATTTTGCAGAGGCCAGACCCAACATTCAATTACCGTCTTCGCTAAGTTGCCCAGAGCCAGCCTACATGAGAGGATATACAAAATGACATCGATCATTTGACAGGAGCTGCAGAGGCCAGGCGCCCTGCTGGAGCCAGCCGGCCGCTCCGGCAAGAAGAGGGGAAATTTTCCACAAGTCTCAGTGCAGACAAAGTGTCTGTGTCTTTGTTCTCTGCCCTGACACACCTGACTCACATGCCGGCTGCTTCAGGATTCTTAAAAAATATTTGTGACCGGTCTCCCAGTGAAGCACTGGCCCAGGAATTTGAGCTGCCGGGACACCCCCAGCTAGAAACTCTTCTTTAAATTAAACGATAGCGTCCCTCTCACGTAGGCATCCCTCCTCCCGCTGCACCCCCAGGGAGGACCTGAGCTCTGCTGCCTGCCTCCTGCCTGCACCTCCACCACCAGCTGCGGGTTGCACTGCTGCATTTTTTACTCATTATGGGGTTATTGTTCAGCCACAGCAGCTGCCCAGTCTGGTTTGCCAGCTCCTTTCAGACATCCACAAGAGGGGGCAGCAATATCTTAAAATCCCACCCAGTGTTGCCTCCGACACTGTACTGTCAAACCAGCGGGGACGTTGTGCAGTGCTGGAGCTGGGTACTAAGATGTGAGATGCTCTGGGCCTCTATGAGCTCCATAAGATGTGAGGTCCTGTTCCCTTCCCCTCTGTCTATGGTAATGTTATGGTCCATATTACCATACTCTCCCTGGCCTCGAAGCTGCATAGCCACCTGCAAGGCAAGGGAGAGCTGGTACAACCTTGAGAAGAATTGACCTCAGGTCTCCCAAGCTTCTTGGGGGTCCTCTGTGCCCTGGGTCTGCTTCCCCTTGGTTTTGTATGGGTTATACAGAGCCAGCCCCAGTTCCTGCAGTCACCAGTCCAGAAGCAAAAATTTGACAACGAGACATTAAAAAAAACCAAAAACCAAACCACTTCTCCCTCTTGTGGTTTTATCTATTTGAATCAGTTTTCCAGATTTTTTTTCTGACTTCTACTCTTTCCCCCAATACACACACACACTATGTTTTGAAAGAAATAAGATTTTTTTTTTTCCTGTAATCAGAGGACTTCAGGCAGTAGAGCCTTCATTAAAACCAAAGCAAGCCAAAACAGTCCTTTTGTAGTGTCATCAAATTTGGAAGCTGGTAGCCTCGTCTTCCAAGCCACACAACCATTTTCTCCACCTTGGAGATGGTTGCAAATGTATATTAGAGGATGAAGGGGCATTTGTGACACACTCAGGGAGTCTTTACAACAGAGGCAGATGCTTTGGGAGCTGTGGGGTCATTGCGTGGACCACGTGGCTCCAGAGCCGAGCAGACAGGAGCTGCTGCCAAGGATGCAACGCTCTTATTCTAATGTCCTTGCTAGAGGTTTTTGGTGCACAAAGTTTCTGTTAAACCAGTTTGAACTGGTTCTCTGTCATATTTAGAAACTATCCCTGCTTATGCTGTAGAATTACACCCTGCCAACAAATCTTCCTTTGCCTCTCATCCTCGTATTTTGGGAGAGGGGGAAGTCTTTTCCCCTTCACCCCAAAGCCTGGGCTAATCTGTTTTAAATGGAAAGCAGATTTGCCCAGGAATTGCCTCTTGCCTGCCATGTCTTCTGCTAACTGATCCTTCCAGCACCCCTCCACTGATCAGCCACGCAATTCCCACCCTCCTTCTGCTTATCTCCCGGTTCAGCTGCTAAGGGACAGATCAGAGATAGGATCTGTTCAGAGCACAACCCAGTAAATAAAGGGAAGAGCTGGCACAGTGTGTGTACCCAGTATCATTCTTCCTATCACACACATTCTCAGCCAGAAAGGCTTTATCTTCTTCCTTTTCTGTTGCATTCCCATCACATTACTGTCTTAAGCACACAGGGCTGTAAAACCCATGCAAATACCTGGCCCTCCTGAAAATGAGTAAGCATCTGGACTCTGCTTGGAAATAGTCACTGTAACCAAACACTTACGTTTGCATACTAAAAGCTTGTGTTCTGGGGAAACTTCCACTGTTGGCCAACCCTGGGGCAACCAGGTGAGGTCCAGAAGGAAGCCCAAGTACCAAGAAAATAGCTATTTGTTTTCATCGGTATTTTTTCACCACTAGGCTCCTCTTCCTCCTCAAGGCCCTGGATGCAAGGAACTGATCTATGATATCCCATGCTGCACCTCGCAGTTGATGTTTCACAATCCACTGCAGCTTCTCCCAGACTGCTGAACGTGTTTGTCTCCTTGCGCTGGAGGTGAGCTGGGCTCCATCGCGTGGGCGCTGGTCCTCATATCACCAAGTGCCAGCCAAGTCTGCTTGGCAGGACAGGCTGGAAGGGACATTTTAATTTTCTGCTGGGTGAGCAATCTGCTGGGCTGTTCCTCCATGTTGGTGGGAGCCTCCAGCCACGGGTGCAAGATGGGGCAGGACCCCTGGGTGAGCAGCAGCCTGCAGAGCTGATGGTGACAATTGAGCCCAAAGGAGCAGCTCAGCATTACAACTCAGTCCATCCTACAGCTAGGCCCTGCTGAAGGGGAAGTCCCATGCTCTGGCTGCTTTCTTCATATTAGCACTGCCCCCGCCTCCGCTGAAACATCCTGGCAAAAAGCTACTTGCTTTTCAGGGATTTGCCTTCTGCTAGTGCGGCTCCTGGAACCAGCTCCCCAGGGCATCAGCTGAGCATCAGCGCTGGCAGGAGAAATCCTACAGGAGCAGGTCTTGGAGAGCATCTCTGAGGGAAGCTAACCCAGAAATGTCAAACAGTACCCATCAGCCCTGACATCTCCCTTAGCCCCATACACCCCATCTCTACAACACCAGACTAAGGCTCTAGAAAACTGCATCCAGCTTCTGTTTGCTGTCTTGCAGGTCACATCCCTGCTCGGTGTATTGTCAGCAGATCAGGAGCAACATTACCACCTCTCCCCTCAGCCCTCCCTGTGGTTCAGAGAGCTCTCCCCTGCTCCGTTTGCAGCGGGGCTGGTGTCTGGGGCAGGTGGCTCACCTGCTGTCCTGCCTTGGCCCACAGCACTGGGGCTGAGGGGGCCAGGAGTGCTGCCCCAAACTGCCCTCATCCACCCTTTCACAAGGACCGGCAGCCTCATGAAAGGCTCCTTCTTCCCCATGCCTCCAGGCTCTCTGTAAATTGCCTCATCCAGCTGCTGAGAAAAGGGGGCTTTCCCAGCTTTCATTTATTCCCCACTTAGTTCAGATTTATGTTAATTGCGTGCGATTAACAGGCTGTGGGCTGGAAACCCTTCTGACAGCCTGTTCTGAGGAGGTTGTGAGGAAACGGCCATGGCGAAACCCCGATATCAAACTGCAGAAGCTTCTCCCTTGAGCTTGGATTTCAGTAGACAGAGGAGCAAACTGTGACAGCCCAGGAGCGCAGGCTCAAGCAGAACCTGTGTTTGGGACAAAAGTAACCATTTATTTTGCACAAGTCACTTGAGACAGCAGGCTGAGGACTGCCTGGCAGGGTTGTGTGTGTGACCATCAGTAGGTCAGGAGAAAAGCTTCTCCCAGAGCCAGGAAGGGATGCCCTGGGCCCCAGCTCACAGGGTCTGCATCCCTGGAACCATGTGCTCCAATATTTCATCCATGCAGTCATCGCACTGCATGTAAAGCAGGTACAAAAGGCCATTCGGTCATCATTTCCCTCCGGGTGAAAAAAAAGTAGTGGTAGCACTTTTTTTTTTTTGGTAGCTCTGAAGAGCTCGGCAGGTTTCTAGGCTGGAGGGAACCAAGCCCTGTGTCTGCTCCACTCCCTGCACTCCAGCAAAGTTCCTCCAGACGGTTTTTGTAGCTGAGGTGATGGCAACTCTCAGATGACCTGCAGGTACTCGAGCATCCCTTTTCTTGCTCTCTTCAGCAGAAACAAAGCAGAAATGCACAGTTGTTGTCTCCAGACCTGGAGAAGTAACCAGGAAATGAGGGTAGCAGAGACCACAGGAGGCTTGTCCTTCCCTGGGGGATAACTGTCTTACCTGACTCTGCCCAGCTGATGCCCTTTCTACTCCGTAGCTCCTAATGACTTTTCCTTCTGGGATAATCCAATTGATACAAAACTAATGAAATCCAGAACAGTTAATCTCTGTTTGGAATTGGCTTTAGAGTATACTGCTTCTGTTTCAAAATGGAGAAGGGTTCCAGGTGTTTGTTATTTTAATCGAGTGCTGCCTCTTCTCACCAAGCTTGGCCAGATCATTATACTCTGTAGGGTAGGAGAGAGGCAGATGTTCTGGATAAGGGGAATCGTTTCTCTTCTGTAAAGAAGGAATGATGCTAAGCTGCAGTGACTTGTGAATATATGCGGTCCTGTCACCAGGGCCTCCTCTGCCACCCCTCTCAGCAGCCACATGCACCTCGAGGTGAGCTGCAAAATCCTCCTCTGTCACTGTCCCACAACTAGTTGCTTCCCAAGCCCTGCACATGTGAACAAGTGTTTCCTTTCCAGAGCCACTTCTGGTGCCTGTGCATGGGCCCTTGGCAAGAGCTGTCAGCCGACTGACGCTCTCCTCGCAAGGCCTCTTGACCACCTTCCCTCCACAGGAACACCACCAGCAAACAAACCCCACTCACTCGGTGCTGCTCCGCACCCCAGTTCCCACTGCAGTCACTGGGCGGACTGGGCTGTGATCAGGGTGGCAGGCAGGTAGAACCAGTACCTGTGGCATGACCAGGCTTGTTCAAAGTCTAACTTCCTATTGCTCTTGTTTGCCCCCCTCCCCTTCACTTTCCCGTAAACTCTACCTTTGTTTGACTCTCAGCACACCCTTCTTCCCTTTTTTTTTTTTTTTTTTTTTTCTCCAGAGACTTCTGATATGCATTGCAAGATGTCTGGAACCACCAGACCATGTGGCACAATCCAAATATCACATCATCAGGCAGGAGATAGCATCTTTCTTCAGTCACAGAAACACCATATCTCTCTGTGTGTTCCTGGGACCCTGTAAACTTTCTGCACCAGGTGTAATGGTGTCAGGAAAGGAAGTGGTAATAAATTTTTCCAGTTTGAATCACTGAGGAGACTTTTGGCACTGTGCAAAGCATTACAATAGCAGTCTGGGTGGGACACTTGCAAACCTTGCAGAAAGCACCATGGGAACCCTAATGATTGAAAATGTGCTTTGGCTGTGAAAACCAGTGCCTCTGATTCCAAGGAAGCTAACTTCAGCTGAGTGTCCTGCAGCAAAATTCTGCATAAGGAAATGTTCACCCCAGTGCATCTACATGAGACCCACACTCCAGCTCCTGTCTGTGGGTGATCTCCAGCAACTGTGTGCAGGTAAAAACAACCTGGCTGTCTTCTCACCCAGCTTAATGGTGCTCTGCAGTGAGGCTGAACCAAACTGTCCTCTCCAGGGCGCCTTTCATCTCCTTGGAGCAGAAGACAAAGCAGCTCCTCCTCGATGTGTTCAGAGCTTGACTAGCCACCTCATTGTGACCAGACTGCTGTCTCCATGACATGGGTTTGGGGCTGTCTGCTGAGGTGTTGTGCTCCCATCTCTGGTGTCTTGGGTCGATTATTGTGAGCCCAAACCTGTGGGTGGCTGATGAGGGCAGAATGCTTGTCCCAGCCCAGGCAGTAAGGAAATCAGTTCTCTGCCCAGTTGTCCCAGGGAAAAAGCAATGGTCAGGCGCCCAGGCTCACCATGAAGGACTCTGTTACGAGGGAAGAGGTGATGCAGGGGTGCTTCTTAAAACTAGCCACTGAAAGCAATGAGACAAACCATGTTTGGTTCCTAACCAAGTCTATGCTTGTCTGTGATGTAATTAGAGTGAAGTAATACATGTTGCACATAGTATGGTCCAAATTTCTCATAGAGATGAGTGTTGTAGAGCTGAGCAAAGCTCGGGAGCCATCCCCAGCACAACTATAATTGTAAGGTATGTCAGTCCTTTGAAACTGCTTTTGAATGCAGGGCTGGAAAGGGCCTCCTGACTCACGTCCACTTACTTGCCTTCTATTTTAGACAACTTTGACATCTAGTAGTTTTCATAAACAAGACATGCTCAGTCTTTGAGGGGAGGGATTTGTTCTCACACTGTTCCAGCTGAAAAACTGTCCAGAACCTCCAGGCCCTGTGACCACACAACCATCTTCTACTTTCTGACCTGTCCTGAATTTCGTCCAGGCTGCACCCATTTAATTTGGGTCAAAATTTGTTCTTTTGCTTAAAAAGTTCCTCTTCTACCCCTAGCATGAGGAAGCTGAGAATCTCATGAGGAGGCTAGCCAGTGGCTCAGTCTCAACCTCTCCTGCAATAATTCACGTATCTGATGGTTAGACCGCTGGATTTCCTAGCTCAATAGGATTGGCAATAAATCTCACAAAATAAGAGAGATTTCAGAAATCCTTAGGGTGTCTAATGAAGCTGAGACTTGCTGATTCACCCTAGGACAAATCAGAGGGACTGCCCTGTTGCCCAGGCATTCCTGTTCCTCTCAGGTAAGGGTAGGTGTCAAAGAGGATCCTGCTGTGGCCAGTGACTGTTTCTAAGTCACTTGTTTGCCAGCAATATTCAGTCAAAGTTCAGACAGGGTGAGAGGAAAGCAAACCTTTGTGTTTTCATGACAAAATGTATTCTAGCATAACAAGATCTGTTTGCTGATTTAGTTTAAAAGTCCCTCTGTTTTCAACCTCTTGAAACTGTCAGGAAATACCCCTGCACCTTTGCAATGCCTCTCCAGCCCTCAAGCTTTAAAGCCTTACACGCTGTCATTGCTGAACTGAGACAGCTATTTAAATCAGGGATGGAGACTCTATTGATGTTGTCTGCTTCACAGGTACACAAGAAAGAGATCAACTCAGCTCTGAGGAGTTTATTAGCTGATGCAAGCATGACCCCATGCCATCTAAACCTCCTGGAAGCAAGTCAGATTGATGCTCCACCGATAAACATATCAGCAGCTGAGGAGCTGTGCACAGTGCGGCTCCCATAATTACTAACTCTGGTTCAAAGACTTTTATGCAAAGGAACAATGGGCACCAAAACAGTGCTGCAGCCTGTTATGCACCGCAGTGTTTTGCTGTGATGGAAGGGCTTGCCCTGTCAGACAAGTCTGCTTTTCATGTCCCTGTCCTCTTCATAACAGAGGTAATTCCTACCAGTAAGGAGGCTATTGTCCACCTTTTAAGAACAAGAGCCAGGGATGTACATGCTGGCTAAGAAGATGAGAAGAGGTTTTAGCAAAAAGGGAAATGGCAGTCAAAAAAAGGGCTGTTTTCCTCATTGGAAAACTGTCCCTATTACCAGAAGATTTCCCTGTCACTGGCAGTGGCTGAGATGGAAGTGACAGCCCATTTGTTTTGCCCTCGCTGCCAACAGTTGAGCTCATCTGTGCATGTAGTGAAGGAGCGTGCAGAAGACATTTGCATTTTTGCCTCATTTCCATTTACCATCCATTTACAACTGCTCACCGAGTTGATGTTTGGCTTTGAAAATACGACTGTATTCAATGTGATCTGAAAAACTCTGTGGGACTGTGAGCTGTTGCCTGGTCAGCCCCTGTCATTTCAGCGTGATCAACAAGCTGCTCTCGCCAACTTCAGAACCAGCTGCTTCTTGTGCAATTTTGCAATTAGTGATGCATATTATAACCAGGCAACTTCCTTACACCCAGAGCAGTATTTATTTCGCAGGGAGATGCTTTCTGTAAAGCATTCATACCCTGCTCAGTCAGCACTGATGAGGCAGGACTCTGCAGACAGCACCCCACGTGTAGGGTGAGTCCCCCCCAGGAGTTTCTCAGCCCTGTGAGAGACCCTTTTCCAGTTCCCTGGGCTTTTGAGAGCTCTGGCCCTTCTGCACAAAACTAGATTATCCCTCAGTGACTTTCATCCATTTACTGAGATGTGGTTTGTTTTCAGACAGTTGCTTTCCTTCCTACTCGTTTTTCCTTCTCGACCCCAGAACACCAACCCAGTGTATTTGCACAGCAGCACCCCAAAGCCAGATCTACAGACAGTTCATCCAAATTATCGCACAAGAGCAGATATCTCTCTTAGCTGGTGGGCTACTTGGAGGGGAAGGGAAGAATAGAAAGGCAGTGATCCTCATGGAGTTATCCCAGCAGGCCCCCATCACCTATACTCCTCCAACCTCATTTCATAGCATGGCAGGTGTGATGTGAAATGCTCTGCTGCATGACCAGCTGAAGAGGTTGTGCTAGAAGTTTGTGCCCTTTTAAACCACCAGAATTCTTTTGCCCTGCAAATGCTTCTCTGGAGCACGAGAGGTACATGCAAGGGCTGCTCAGGGAGATGGTGGAGTCCCCATCCCTGGAGGTGTTTAAGAGTCGGGTCGACATAGCGCTGAGGGCTGTGGTATAGTTGGGAACTGTCAGTGTTAGGTCAATGGTTGGACTGGATGATCTTCAAGGTCTCTTCCAACCTAGACGATTCTGTGATTCTATGAAGTTGGTGGGCCAGGGACACCTGAGTGTTTATTTGCATAGTCAGGATCTCTACAACAATGAAGTAAACTTCAGTGGGGAGGATGACTATAGCCAGAACTCACAGAGAGTCTGTGTTGGTAGACTGAGCTCAATAACAAAACCAGTTATTAGTAAGTAGTAATAATGCTAAAGGTAACAAGGTATCTACTTCATATTGTGCATAATATCAATAGATTTAACTTTCCTTCCAAATGCTACAACTTGCTGAAATTCCATTTCTTCTCTGGGGCATATACTTCCACCACTTTGGAATGTTCCTGGCACATATTCCAAAATAGATTTTTGTTATGACCCACACTGAAGTCTGTGATTTCTGTAGGACAGAAAACTTTCCCTCTGGGGAACCATGAGTCCTTTGCCTCCTAAATGAAAGAAGCAGCGTGGTCTGTTCACTTCTGAGGGATCCCCCTTCCCACAGAGCCAAGGGATCTTGAAAGAAATCTCCTTCTAGACAGGGCTCTTAGGGCATCAGAGCTATAAGGGCTGAAGGTGTGACTCGTTTCTTCTCAGCAGGAAGGTGGGAATCCTGGAGATGTCAAGTCAGGAGTGGTCAGTGTGGTTGGGTTGCTCCAGGGCTCATCCAGACCCGCTGACGACAACAGGCCCGTGGTTCAGCAGCCCTGGCCACACTGCAGTGGGTGGTCACCAGAACAGTACCGTTCCACCCCAAAATCCACTGGAAAAAGCTAATCTATCAAAACACAAAAGTGTTGGTTTGATAATTCCTGGCCAGCACAAGCCTGTAGCCCTCTTATCGGTTCTACCAGGTGAGGGAAAAGACAGGGTTGTGGAGTACATGAGGCTGGGCAGCAGCTGGGGCTTGCTCCTTGCCATGGGAGTTTCCCAGGCATGGAATGACCAAAGGCAGCTGAGGTCTCCAGGCAAAGGAGATGTCTGGAAGAACCTTGCAGGGGGAAGCGATCTAGCGATGAGTCACCCTAGGCTCAGCTCTGATATCCTTGCCTGAAGAGGCAGAGGTAATTGCCTCTGATTAATGCTGGCAAACGTCTGTGAACTCCAGTGAGGATATGAAAGGCCTGACATGCCTCTTTGAGATGGGGGTAAGATAGAGTACAGCCAAGTGTGGGAAGAAAATTAAGCTGAGATGTAGTTTTTAATTACCAATAAAGCCGTGCTCTAGGATGGAGGGTTGAGAGCAGGACTCGGTCTCTTCCTACTCTTTTATGCTCTTTGATATATAGAAAGGAGTTTAGGGAAGAGCAACCAGAGCTTGCTGTAGAGTCCCATTTGTTACATTTAAATGCTCATGCTGCCCCCTCATCCTTTCTTGCTGGGAGGCTGTAATTATTTAGACCACAGATGTGGCCAGAGATTTCCAGCGAGTGCCAATAAAACACAGAATGGCAGCACCAGTGAAGTCAGCACTGATATTTAGCAGAAGAAAAACTACCCCTTTCCTGGCTGACTATTCAGCCAAATGAGGCAGGAGGAAGGCTGGACTACAGAGTGTTCCGTTCCCTGGGTGCTCAGCAGCCCCGCTCGGGTCTCTGGAAGAGGGAGGGCGAAATGGGCCAACCTACGCCTGACAGTAAGTGGCAGCAGGAGGCTTTCAAGCCCCTCGGGTGCATCTTTTTGCACCTGAGAGTCTGTCTGCAGCTCAGTTAGGAAGCGTGATCAGCGCTTGGTGGCAGTGGGCAGTGAGCTACCTTCATCCAGCCATGTTGGGTAACACCACAGCCCAGTAGCACGGACGTCCGCATGGGCTCGGGCATGCCTGCCCAGGCCATCGGCTGCTTACCCAGCGAGCTGGCCTTCTAGGACACGTCTGCTGCTCTCGGCTGGCTGATCTTCTCTGCCAGACTATGCAGAGGTGTTTCCATGGTCAGAGCACCTCTTCCTCCTCTCTCCATCCTACACCATGATAGATGCAAGGTAGGATGCTGTTTCTCCACTCATAAGCTTGTTCTGAGTCTTGTTCAGAAATGGTTCCTACTGCTGCTGGGTGTACAGACCTCTTGTGTGGTGGCCTCTCATCCACCTGGGCTGTGGCTGTGCTCAGATCATTCTGCCTGTGTAATGGCGCTGGGTGGAAGCAGTGGAGCCAGACATGAATGTCCCACATTCTGTATTTTGGGTTCATATCTTCATTTTTCTCTGGTGACTTGATAGTACTAGTTATCTGAAGACATCACATTTCATTCTTCCTCCTCCCCCACCACATCACCAAGGTGGCATATGTACAATTTAAGTAGTAATATGTATAGGGCTTCCTTTTAATCACCTCTTAATTTTGCAGACCATGGGGTTTCGTGTTTCCTTCAACAGCTCTGAAGGTTGGAGACAATTGCTCTAACTGAATACTGAATTTCTCCCTTAATTGCCTGAATCCCAGAGCTGGAGCTATAATCACAGAGTTTCGTTTTCCAGATTTCTCTGGAAACTCACAGAAGACAATAATGGAGACTGCTGTCTGGACACATCTCAGGGCTTTTGTCCCATTTTTAGGACCATGAGAAGTGCTGTGATGTTCATGGCAGTAACTCTTCCCCTGCGATGGCACCCTGTGAATACCAGTTAATAAATGTGTATCACACCCCATGGAGGGGAGGGAGCTCCCTTTTGCAAATAGAAAAGGGAAAGTCATTCACCTAAAACCACACAGGGAAATTACTTTAAAGTCTAGGTTAGCACTTCCAGATTTCTGGTGACCTAAACTGTATTTAGACTTGCCCTCTCTCCCGTCACCTAATGCAGTGTCTTTATCATCTGAAAAGAGATGTTTGGAGATAGTGGATAATGCACTGCATGGAAAGGTAGGATGCTGCTGTTACTGGTACTAAATTAGCCAAGCAGGTGCTGCAGGATTTCCTTTTCCTCCCAAGGTATGGTTGTATTTCATTGGAGTCCCCATATTTCAGACTTAGCATCCTTTGACAGGAGTCTTGTACATGTAAAACTTCACTGTTAGACTATAATAACTCTGGCTATTCTACAAATCTATTTGCCTTACAAGAAATAAACCAAGTCATCCTATAGACAGATGTCACAACACAAGATATCTTATCCTACCCTCTCTTCAGATTATACCCTGCTGCCCAGATAATATTCCAGGGTGGCTGTCATCTTTCATCTGCTCCACGTTATTAAAACCCCTTAGCAAGGAGGAATGAATATTTATCTGTGCTATATATAGCACTGTGCGTATTACTATCCACAGCTGGAAGTACAGCTTGTGTGCCCACACTCAGATCTTCACGGTTTGGTTTTTGCAAGCCTTTTTCTCTCTGCGGCCACCGTGTCTCTCACTGGCTGGTGGCTTTGGCACTCTGCAAGAAGCCTGCTGCTCTGCTTTCCTGGCAGAGGTTTCACAGGGTTTCAAGGCCTCCCTCCAGTGCGGTTATTAAAGGCTTTTGTTTATCTTGTGAAATCTGCCCCGTGAATGCTGACACTGGCTGAAGTGCTGGGAGAGTTTCCCTGACTCTTCCTCTCGCTGTCTCTCACGGGTCTATTCCCATGAAAATGATCTCAGGTGTGCCGTGCGTCATCAGTCCGCCCCAGGCACTCACTGGCTTACTGGCAGGGAAGATGAATGCAGAGTTTCTGAAGCTCTGCCCGCTGTAGCCAGGTCCTCCTCCTGCCTCCCGGCCTGCTCCAGCACTGCAAAGCGCCATCCCAGCGGCTCTGGTAGCGGCAGGCACCAGCCATCCCCAGGTACAGGTCGCTCCCTGGGCAGGTGGCCCAGCAAAGAGCCCGCTGCAGGAGAGCAGCTAGGGCCCTGCAATACCTCCTGAACCCGATTCGCACTGCTCGGGCAGCACTTTCGCAGCCTCTCTCCTGTCCAGCCCCACAGGGATGCACACTCTGCCAGGAGACCTGAATCCTCCCATGACGGCCCCGCTGCAGCACGTGATGCTGACTTACCTCTTTGGATGAGAAAGCACCTCAGTCTGCAGGGCTGGGGTGTTGACGCTTGCTGCCAGCGAGATCCCAGCTAGATCCCTGGCTTCTCCCTGTGTCCCTGTTGCCACTGAGCTACCCAACCAGGTGTTCACCTGGAGAAGCAGAGGATTAAACTCAGTGGCAGGGTGAGACTTAAGGGGATGGTGGAGGAAGGGCAGGCCCATGACTTGAGTGCCCTGAGCCCCTCGATTTTAACAGCCGTGATGGCACCACCAGCACAAGCGTTCACATGTGGGTGGCCGCTTGGAAATCACCAGCACTGTCCCCACCAGCACGCTCCACCGTGTCACCAGCACGAAGGCGCAGCCGCCAGGGTGCTGCGGCAAGGGGGCTTTGCTGTGTGTGCTTGACTCGCCAACCCATCCCCTCCCATCCCCCTGCCTCTACAGGACTGTGGAGGTTCCTCCATGGGAAGTTGAGCTCTTTCAGCCTCACCACCAGCAGAGCCAGGTCCCACAGGTGGGATCCTGCTACCAGGGGCTGGGGGAAGCAGGAGGCACCTTCCCCTGGCCAGAAAGCCAGGCCTGGCTCCAAGGCTGACTCTGCAGCGCTGCCCTCTCTGTCACAAGCTTGGGGAAGGTTCCTGCAGTGCCTGGCTCGCTTTCTGAGAAAACAAGGAAAGAGAAATTCACCCTAAACCCTGGGAAGCCCGTGTATTTTCATTGTATTTTAATTTTAAGAGATTGTCTGCCCCGCCCAAGATTATCTCATGGGAAAGAAAAGCCTGGCTCAGTGACTCGTGGTGAAACTTGTCCCGGAGCCAAATTTCCCCGCACCTGATGTTCCTCTATAGCAGCAGAAACCAGAGTATTTCAGTTCACAACACTGCCCCAGGGGCAGTGCTGGGGATAAGGGGATGGAGGGGGAGGATGGGACCCACATCTCCTCCTGCTCTTCCAGAACAAGTCCGTCAAGTTTGGATGCTAAGCAGCTCAGTCGGGGAGCTGGAAAGGGCATGGTGTCACCCTGGGAACCAGGATCACGTGGGGCTGCAGCAGAGGGAACCTGTCTCAGGGATACGTTGAAACATACCCTGCTCTCTTGTGCAATAGGTCTTTGCAAGTACAATGCTGTATTTATACGGTGGGAACGGAGAGCCCAGGGCTGGACTCCGCAGAGGCATGAGTAAGCAGCTTCCAGGAGGCCCAGGTGCCAGCTGGGCCAGCTCTTTGATTCCTCTTCTGGGAGCAGATGCAGACTGGGAGCTGGGTCTTGACAGCATAGTCTTAGAGCCATATTGTAAAATTTGAGTGGTTTCTTTGTATAAATGCATAAATAAATCTCCCAGGCCTACTACAGAGTGATTTAGCATGTCTCCAAGAGAAACAACGATGTAAAGGAGAGCCAAGATGTTTAAGCAGACCAAGCGGGCCAAGGAGAGCCTCCTGGGCACGGAGAACTCGGCAGGGTTGGAAGAGCAGCAGTCCGACTGAAGCACAGGCTGCGAGAAAACAAACATTTCTTGTGGTGCCAGTGCCTGTTTGAGCAGTGCCTCTGCTCACCCTCACTCCTCCAGTTCCCACGCCGCTCTTCACAAGGCCATGGAGAGGACCGCAGGAAGGGACCAACCAAGGGCAGGAAGGCATTAGGAGCAAAGTTGAAGCAGACTACTTACCTGCCACTGCAGCTGAGGCAAGTCAAATCAGGCCCTGCTTCCAAGCTGGAAATGGTTGCCTAATTGATAAATAGCATTAAACTTGCAGCAATCTGAAAAAAAAAAAAAAGCCAGTTAGCACCTGAGCATGAAATTGGGGGGACGTTAAGAAAGTTATAAGGTTGTTAACAAAATCACACCCCTCTCAGGAAATGGGGGAGGATGCCATTCTCGGGTAATTGTGTTTCAGCAGGATTCAAGAACTGCCAGGTTCCTGCTGCTGGACTCATGTCAGCTCCTGACCTGGTAATAATTCAGCCCGTCCTTCAAAGTAAATAGGACGTAACCTACAGGGCATAAAGATCTCCTGAAGGGACCTTTCAGACTTGCCCTTCTGGCGCTGGAAGGAGGCTGTGTTGAGTCAGACGAAACTTGGTGTTATTTTGGGGATTAATTCCCAGTCAGGGTTCAGTGGAAGCTTGGGAAAGCGTTGCCAGCTGGGAACCTTCTTGGCACAGCTAAGCCCATTTAGGGTGTGCTACCTACAGAGAAAGGAAACAAAAGGGTCTTTTCCACACCGCGTTCCTACCATTGCTGACACCCGAGCTCAGCTCCTTTGGAGGTGGCAGCTAGCACACCAGCTTCATGTAGAATTACACACAGCCCAGTGCATACCTGTGCTGAAGTACTTGCAGTGTCGCTTATGGTAGTGGGAAAGCCCTGATGAGTTACTCTGCTGGATGTGGGACTGTGCTGGAGTCTGTTGACCAGAGTACAAGTCAGAGATCTGAGCAAGAAGGAAGGTACTATAGAGTTTCAAGCCTACAAGCATGTTGGCTTCTTTTAGCATTTGATGCTGAGCTTTGCACTATGGAGCATCAGATCTACTAATCATAAGTATCCTTACTGGCATTAAAGTAAGTGGCACTCATGTGGAGTTGTGCTGGCCTAGTAATGGGCTTGGCTAGCTTCATCCAGCCTGGTGGGGTGGTTTGTGTTAGCAACAGTCTCCCAGGAACTCTCCTGTGCTCACAGCATCATCTGAAAATACAGGTCAGTCAAGCAGCACTGCAAGGCAGAAACAAGCCCAAGCTGTACCAGAGCCAGGTTAGCAGCACAGGTCTGGTAATGCACCATGGAGAGGACTAGAGGCAATGCTTTAAGGACCCCTGGGGTGGCTTTGGTAGGACACTCCATTTAATGAGATAGATTCACCCCCACCACCAGGAATTCAGCTTTGTTCACAGGTTTCAGGGAGTTTTAGGGTGCTTATTGTGCACATGACAGGATATGGCTCAGTGGGATGACTCACTCCCCAGTAAAGTTAATTCACACTTTCCTGCTATTTCCATTCACAGGTTCTTCTGTAAGCTTTAATGCTGGGAAGCTGCAAAGCAGGGAAACGGCTCCAATTAATCCCACAGGGTTGCTTTACATCTAGCAAACAGCAGACTGCAGGAGGACAACGTGGTAAAAAAACCCCAAACCAAACCTGAAACAAGTTTTATTGGCAAGAATCATGTCCTATCGGCAGTAATTTCCTATTCCCTTCTAGTTTCTGAATCACATTTGCTCATTACCTCTGCTACACTGTGGGTTTTGTCCATTTTCTTTTCTACTCTGCTTATCTCCCCCCACAGTCTCACTTTGGAGCAGCTGTGGGGCCCCAAGATGTGGGTAGACAGGAGCCCTGACCTACCTGCGATGCTGTGACGAAGGCTAAAACGATGAGCCCTGTGAGCTGCCGTGGATAGAGCTTTTGTGTCCTACGTGGCATGGACAAAATTTTTCAGCACTCGAGCAGTGTTTAACTACCAAGGTAAGTTAAATAAAGCCAGTCGCTAAATTACCCAGCAGCCTAATGACAGAGCAGCATGCTGTTATTAAGGCTCCAAATGCAAGTCCTACATGGGCTTGTCTCAGTGAGTGCTGGGAGGGCCTCCTGACTGGTCCTTGGGTGGCAGCTTCTGGGGAGAGGCACTGGAAGTCTCCATCCCCCTCAGCAGCCTCCACCTTGAGCAGGTGCTGAGGGAGACAAAAATTAACTGAGGCAACAGAAGGCTCTCGGAAGGTTTCAGCTATAAGGGTATTTTTCTACCATTGCTAGCGGGGGTTAGGACATGGAGTGAGTAACTGGGCAATTTCCCTCTTATGCTATTGTCAGTAAAATGGAATAACTCCTCCATCTTAAAGCCCAGCTTATTTTGCACTGACAAAACTGCAAACACAAATTGCAGACATTCAAAACATTTATTTATTTGAACAAATATTAGATACAATCACAGAGGAAGAAAGCAGCTCTCAGAACAGTTTCTTTTCCAGAATGAAATAATCCCTGTTTCATACCAAGCTATTTCAGGACAACCCTTGCTCTCCTCAGCAGGAGGGAGGCTGGCATTTTTTCTACCTGTGGGTTTGTTCCACAGGGGTATGGCGTGCTCCTTCGCAGGTCACACGACAGCCCTCCATCCCACAGGCTAAAGAAATGCGTAAAGACCCAACAGACAAACTGGACTAGTGATACAGCAAAGGTGCCTGTACAGGTAAGTAATGCATGCAGGGATGCATTGCCAAGCGAGAGCTTTGTTCGGGAAGCGCTGTCCTGTCTATAGAGGCCTGTAGGACGCCACTTCTAGCTACCACCTCCGTACTCTCCTCTTAGGACTCCTCCCTGGACCTGGATGGCCTTTCAGCTGGGGGAGTCCTCGCAACATTCAGCTCATTTTGCCACACCATCCTTTCCAGCTGCCTTACCTACAAGCAGCTGTGGGCCACATCCCTTTGCAAGAAGACCTGTCCGCCTCTTTCATACTACGATACTGCCCAGGGAGACAGCAGGCTCGTCTTGCGTCCTGAGCTGGGCCACAAAGGGAGAGGATTGTGAGAGATATTTGCAGGCATTTGTATGGATCCAGAGCCATGCTGCATGACTTGCATTTGTTTTTTACAGGCCCAACAGCTCAGATATGCTTGCTTTTGGTACAGGGCAACCAATCCACAGCTATAGCCCCTTCTGTCACATTACTCCCGTGTCCCCAGAGTGATGGGTCATAGCCACATGCAGAAAACCCCCTGAGTATTGAAAGCATTGCTTGACAGACCTGTCATGCTCTCTGCTACATAAACCAGAACGAAATGTCTCTGTGAAAGAAGTTTTAGAAATTGATGTAAGTTCTGTAATAAAATGTGAATAGACTCACAGGGAAATTAATCCCCCGAGAAACAGGTGAGAGGGGAACGGAGCAAACACAGTGAATGTTTTTGTCTGGCAGGAACTTCATGGATTTCCTTTGCTTTTGATTTCAGCAGATCAAGCAGCGGCGGCTTTTAAGAAAAGGAAGCACAACAGAAAGAAGCCCTGAGCTCTCCGTTCCTGTTCTGCAGCCTCAGGAAGAACAGTACAAGGTAAATTCTGTTCTGCGTGGATCTGAAACTGAGGATTTATTGAACAAGAGGGACTCTCTTTCACTACAACCCCCTCGTTTTGATACAAAACTTAATGTATGGAAAATATTACTTTGAAATTGAGATCACTAGCAAAGTTTCCAGGTCCCTAGAAGATCCCCTGAATATTAGCATCTCAGCTAAGTAGAATCAAAACCTCCATTTAACAGTGTTCATTCTTCTTTCCTTCTCCATCTCCCTTTCTTCCTTCCTTTCATCTCTTTTTCCTTTTTATTCCCTTCTTTTTCTTCCCTCTCTCTTCTCCTTTCAATACATGCATCTGCATTTCACTCCTCAGTAGTATTACAAATCCTTCACTGACACAGTTCATCTCTGCTAGACAGACAGAGCCACTCAATTGCTGTTCTCCACCTGTTGTTTCTCTCAAAACACCACACACAAAAAAAGCCTTTCAAAATAGGTCCCCAAGTTCATGACTACCTCTTAAGATAGGACTATAGCACTGGCATCCGCTGGGCTACAGAGTTCTCTCAGAGAACATTTTCCTTAAAGAATTACTGCAGCTCCCAGTGCATTTTCCCTTCAGCCTGCTAATGGCCTTTATTTAGGAAAAACCTTCTCAAGGGTACTTCTCAAGAGCACAGCCAAGTGACTTCTACCTATTTTGTCAAGCAGAACCTGAGAGGGAACCCAAGCCTCATGTTACAAACTTGGCAGTCCATGTCTGACCACACTGCAGTTGTCAGTAACTGCCCCTGCCCTACTCTCTGCCAAGCCTGTAAATCAGCCAAAACATAGGCAGACTTCAAAAGTCCCTCACGTTTATTATGCTGCGTTAGGACTCCAAAAGTGTGTTAGCTTCAGACAGAAAGCTGATCATTTTGAACAATATAAGAAATCTGCCTGTTCTAGGGTACTGAGTCTTGGTGTGTTAAAGGCTCACATCAGTGCAGGACGTTACAGACGTGTCCGGCAGGTGCTTATAGCTGTCTGGACCATTCCACATCCCGGCACAAAGGAAATCCAGTTCATGTCTCCTAGGGATCTGATACCGTAACCCAGCAAGAGCTAGGTTTCCAAGCCCAGCAGCTTATCATACCCTCCTCGCTGGGGCCATAGGAGCAGTCACTCCAAGAAGGTGCAGAGCCAATACTAGCATCGGGTATTTCTTTCTTCCCCCCCTCAAAGCAGCTTCAGACAAAGCAGAAGAACTTCTTCCAGCGGCACTTGGAGAGAGTTTTGATGCCTTTGGCTGTCATCTTCTTTTCCTGACGTGCTTTGTGCTCAACACCGCTGACAATGGCCATGTCAAAAACTTCTTTGAGGTTCTTCTGGGTCAGTGCTGAGCACTCCAGGTAGGCTTCAGCCCGTATTTTGTCAGCTAGACCTTCTGCCTGAGGCCGGGGCACAGGCTTCACATGGTAGCGATCCAGGCTGATGAGGACATTGACATCGTCCCGCAAATCTGCCTGTGTCCCCACTAGCAGCACCGGCGCCCGGGGGTTGTGAGTTCGTATCTCGGGAATCCATTTCTCAGTGATGTTTTGGAAGGAGCTTGGGTTTACCACGCTGAAGCAGACAAGGAAGACATCGGTGTCGGGGTAACAAAGTGAGCGCAAACAGTCAAAGTCCTCCTGTAGAAAATGGAGGGGGGAAAAAAAGAGTCTTTACTGGACTGATCTCCTAACAGCATGATGTTGCTGTGGCTTTTCCACACATTAACTAGGACAGCAGCACCCTCAGAGGCAGGCATTGTGCTGACATTGCGGCCACGCTGCCGTTCAGACACATGTTTCAGAGCTGAGGGAGTCTGTTATTCACCTGCCTGACTGCCATACCAGCAAACAGCTGATGCTGGGCTAGTGCATTTCCTTCCTTCCCAGTTAAACATTGCCTTCCTCAATAGCCTGCAAACAGTCCCTGTCCCACTGGACCAGAGCTGACAGCTGCTCTGATAGTCAGAGCTTACCTGTCCAGCGGTGTCCCACAGTTGGATCCGGACTGGGGCTCCATCCACCAGGACCTGCACTGTAGCAGAACAGAATAAGGGTGAGTCTAAGGGAGTTGTCCAGCATACACACGCACACTCATACAGGGTTTCCCCAGCACACTCTGGTTTGTATCCCACTGAAACGAGTTGCTGAAGTCACTCAAGCCTGTCCTCCTTGCTGAACATCCTCCCAAACCTCACTAAAACAGATGAAGCTTGCACTGGCAACATTAAGAGCCTGTAATACTTTGTAATTTTGTTATCCCTCAGGTGTTTTGGGCTGTGCTCTAGTATTTTGAAAGAACAGTTCTATATTATGGGACAACTGCTTCTCTAGAGAAGAGCCCCTAGCCAAACGGTGCTCTGAGAAAATTTGTTGTTCTTCCACAACGCAAAAAAGCAGACAAAGATAAACACAAAGTGAGAACTCAAGCAACTTGCTCCTAGCTTCTTGGCCAAGGGTGGCAGTTCAAATTAGTCTTCATTAAACAAGCTATTGGAGAGTTTTCCCAACCAGGCCAGAGATTTGGCCTTAAAAACAGTGTTTCTGTGAGTGCCTTAGCTAAGGAAAAGCAAAAACCTAAACCTAACTTTGAAATGGAGAAGCTATTAAGGAAACTGATGAGTGAAATCCCCTTCAGAGTCTATCCACACAGAGAAAAACTGCTGAGTTACACATGTAAGGTCTGCTCCCATTTCACTCCCTAATCACAGTAAGCCTTCATGTGGTATCAGCTGACTCAGACTGAGGGCTGGCAGGACCTCTGATGGAAATCTGGAATGAAACTGTTAGATGTTTAAGTGCACAGACACCACAAAGACTGCCTAGGAACCGAGGAAAAGGAGAAAGGGGCTGGGGGAGCTGGAAATCACTTGAAAGTCTTAATAAAGGGGAGGGGGCTGTGCTCTGATGAATAGAGGCAGACATCCTGGCTAAGGTGATGATGGCTGGCACTTGACACAAGGTAGCTAAACTCCTTTGCTGTGCAAGGCGAGAAGGCTTTATTGTCCTTTTTCTTTAAAACAAACCCCAAAACCCTAAACAGAAGTAGGATCAATCTTTTGTGATTCTTGAAGTAATTACCCAGGTGAAAAAAGCAATAGAAACCACTGACTTGGAGGGTTTTACACAAGCCCTTGGAAGAGAGCACTCCTCCCTGAAAGCAGTCTGGGAGAAAGAGGGAGAGCAGACAAAAGGTGAACTGAGTTTTGGTGGGAGACTGAAACTGAAGGAAAAAAAGAAGGGGTGGGTGCATCCACCACAGTGCCAGTCCTTGCAGCATAGCTGAAAGTCATTGCTTCCTTGTGACTGGGAAATGGTTGGATTGTTACCATATCTTTGCCCCAGAGGAGGAAGAGAAACCTGTTCCTGATCAAAGGACCTGCTAGATCCTGACTTGATCTTCAAGGCACTGGGCATTTGCCTTTCTAGTATCTGGTTTCTTCTGTCTCCCAAGTGCCTTGAGAGAAGGAATTAGCATCTCTGAGATGTTTTACAGTCTTCAGAAGAAAGACACCACATATTTTAACTGCTGCTCCAGTGCTTGCACAGGGTTTTTTCGTACCTGCTGCTAGCTAAAGCTATGCTAGCAACTCTGCGACAGCCCTCCAAACACCGCCCTCACAAGGTCCACACCCTCGGGATGAGGCTGGATTTTGGTACAATAGCGAAGGGGCCGGCAGAACAGGATAGCCTGGTAGAGAAAGGTCACTGGGTACGTTTCACTCAAAGCTGCTCTACCTGGCAGTGACACCCAGCAGGAGGTAGCGCCCAGACAAATGTGGCTGGGTCACAGACCCAGAGCCATTCCCCTGATAATGCAATACTTTCTCCTATCTTGTTATTGGCATTACAGTCCCATGACCAGGCTCAAGGTTAGGATGTAAACTGCAAAGCTCAGTTCTGCTGACAGTTTCAACTGCAAGTATTCCCCAAAAGAGGGGGAGAATTGGGCTGAAATTTCTGAAGTGGATCTTGAACTGTGCTTTGTGAATCCAGGGAGGGACTTTCCTCAGGTTTATCCAGGTTAAGAGTAGGGGTGGGAGGGGAAACTTCTCTATTCTCCCCTTTCCTCCCAATAAGCAGAGAGTGAACTTTGGAAGACCTGTTTTTAATGGGTTTGATTCCTATCAGTGGCAAATCTATGCACTTCGGGAACTCGGGCTCGGCACTTGGACAGTCAGAGTGGGGCTAAACCCACATGCAGCTATCTTCAAATTACTTGCTGCCAATCAGGGAGTCTCTGAACTCAAACTGCCTCCTCCTTTCTGGATCCTTTTACTAGGGATTTTCCCTTTCCAAAAAGGTGGAGGCTAGTAACTATGGCAATTTCAAGCCTCTCTTAGCCCATGCTGTATATATCAGTGTACAGGAAGCAGAGAGAGCAGTAACCTTTCCCTGGGAGGACTCGAGGGCTCAAGGACACAGTTCCCAAAGGGCTGCTGGACCCAGAGCAGCAGCGTGTTCCCAGTTCCCTTCCTTCAAGCGACAGTGGAAGAGCTTAGAGAGGGTCAAGTCAAATCAACAGCTCCCATTGTAACAGTGAGCAACTGGAGAGACATTGAGACATTGAGACAAACACTCCCTCTAAGAACCCCTGAGACTATGACGCATTAGAAGTCTTGTTCCTGGTCTGCCTTGAGCCCATCTCTGATCTACCGATCTGTACTGTCATGTACTGTTGTGTTTCTTCATATCGGATGAAGATCAGAAATCTTTCAAAGGACTTTGTACTTTCCTGGGGTTTAGATTAGAAATTGGAGCCCAAAAGAAGTGGAGAACAAGAACAAAGATAGCATTTACAGAAGTGGAAACTAATAAGAGCTCATCAGCTGACGGGGAAGGCAATTCTGGCCAGACTCACAAAGCTCTTCAACTTTCTGACAACTTCTGTGCAGCGCTAACTTCAGCAGACATGTGGGGAAAGGGATGTTTTTGCTGAATATCAGCCAAAGCTAGAAAGCCTACAGTGCAATGCTGTGATATTTCTGAAGCTAAAACCCACCACCAGCAACAAAAAATTAAGCCCCCTTCTACTTAGCCATAGTAAGACCCCAAAGCCAGGAAGGTGCCCGATTTCATGGAACTTGCAAGCCGGCCCAACACGTGCCCCATTGACCCACACAGCTGCCAGAACACCAAAACTTCACCCCGAGTGGCAGCAAACGCCCCTGGAGCTCTGTGCCCCCAGGCTCCCTCCCCCTACACCCGCAGATCCGCCGGGATCCCCCCGAGGCGCGGCGGGGCCCGGTGCCTACCGGAGAAGGTGTCGAGGGCGGTGGGCTGGTACTCGTCGGGGTACCCGTTGGTGGTGTAGCTGACGACCAGGCTGGTCTTGCCCACGGCGCCGTCGCCCACCAGCACGCACTTGATGCCCAGCTCCGGGCCGCTGCCCCGGGGGGGGCTGTGTCTCCGTAGGGCGGGCGAGTAGTCCAGGAGCTCCTGTGGGGGCATGGTACCGGCACCGGCGGCT